>NC_142130.1:14992457-15305165 GCF_024610735.1 Ursus americanus | reverse complement strand
CAGACAAAACCCTCAATAATCAGGTAGAAAAGAAAGCCTGTCTGTCAGTTTCTTTCTCCAAACGCCCAGGTACTTGGTCAATAAGCTCGTGGACACAGACATGGCAGCAGGAATGGAGGCTGTGTTTGGGTCCAACAACATGGACCTCTCACGACTAACTGTGATCTGGTTACCAGCACTACTCAGTGTTCAAGCCGACAATAGCAGAAGTCAGTACTGGCTTCTCTTATGACACCATTTGGTGGGGAAGAGGGATAGTTCAGCCACCTGCTATACTGCACCCCTTCCCTAATGGAGGGGCTGCAATTGTCTTCACTGGAATAGGCAGTTGTTCTGGTAATTGATTGTCTTCTCTGCTTGCAATACTTCTGTGAACATACCACCTGTGTTCTTATGGATTGCCTTATGCACCATGGTATCCCATACAAACTGCTTCAGACTCAGCAACTCATTTCACAGCTAAGAAAAAAAAAAAAAAGTACAGCACTGGGTTCATGCCCATGGAACTCACTGGGCTTACCACTAACACCTAGAAGTAGCTGGCCTGAGAAAGGTTGCATGGCCTCGTAAAAATTCAGTTATGGTTCTAGTTGAGAGAACATCCTGTGAGGTGGAATCATTATCCTACAGGATGCAGCATATACTTTTAACTAATGACCAATACGTAGTGTTTTTCTCCCATAGTCAGAATCTGTGGATCTGGAAATAAAGAGGTAAAAACGATCCCAGTTCCTCTGTTACCCCTAATCATTCACTTACAGAATTTTTGCTTCCCATTCCCCAAATTTGTATAATGAGCACTTACTAGAGAGCTTAGTTTCAAAAGGAAGAATGGCAATTTTTTCTATTGAATTGGCAGTTAAGATTGCTTTCTGGCAATTTGAGTTTCTCCATGTCACCGAACCAATGGACAAAGGAAGGAGTTACTGTACTGGGTTGGAGTGATCGAGTCTGTTGACCTCTATCGGTTGCTATACAACACAGGCTGGGAAGACTAGGTTTAGAACTGAGGGGATTCTCTAAGGCATCTGTTAGCAATGTATTATGTCCAAAAAAGACAGGAGGTGCTAGGGGTGAGGCGGGCAGGGAGAGACTAGAAGGGAGAAGAGATTTGTTTCCTGCCTCCTACAGCTGTCGGCATCTCTCCAGCACAGGTAGACGGCAAAGACACATAGTCTCTTTGGGCACCCATGACAGCCACGAAGAACCCCCTCAGGGGCCTGGATGCCAGCCAGGCAGTGCCCTCTCAGAAGTCCCAGCAGCCCCAGCACTCGCCAAGAGAACCCCCGTCAGAGGCTCGAGGCAGCTGAGCGATACCCTCCGTGGTCTGAGCACAACTGCATGGCACCTTCTCAGCTTGCTCAACAGCCACGCAGTGGCTTCTTCCCACACCCCTCTCTGTGGCAGCAGCTTCTCAGTCCAGCTCCCTGGTTCTGCTATCGCTACCTTTTCCTTTTCGTTCTCCCATCTGAAGGGTAGCAGCTGCTTCCAATCGACTAATTTCTGGGTTGGCTCACCGTCCCGTGTTGTTTTGTTCTTTCAGGCTATTGCTTCTATTGAATCCCCACCGTATAAAATACCTAGCGTGGTTTCCGTCTTCCTAACTGGACCTGACAGATACTGGCATATATTTTATAAGTTACTAACAAAATATCTTAAAACATATAGGCAAAATAAAAATATTTGATGTTGATGAACATTTCTATTATTAACCTGAGTTTTCAAGAATGTTAAACCTCTGCCAGAATCCACCCTGTTTCTGTTCCTGGAGAGTATGAAACTTCAGTATCCCCTGGGGTCACATAACTATATGTCAGTCTACCAAGAGGTGTTTTGCCCAGCTTCTGGGCTTCTTTCCCCAAACACAGAAACAGGATACATAGCCCCTCCCAGAGTGCTAAGAGCAGAGACGAAACACATTATTTAGATGTGAGTGTCAGGAAGTCAAAACAATACTTTTTACAAAATTGCAGCCTCAGCATGTGCCCATTACACAGAATGTTTTCTACTTCTCAGCTTGGGTGCTATAAAAACATAATGATCCACTTCCTGTCTGTTGAGGTAGGGGTCATGTGGGTCAATCATTAGGCTGACATGAGAACTTCCTAGTTCTATCAAATGTCAGAATGGGAACGAGGATTTAAGGAGACATGTGAGCCAGTGGAAGAAATTTTTTAAAGGACTGACTCCTAAGAAAAACAATCTTCCCTGGGAACGTGACATTTACAGGCTTCCTAAATGTTCTATACGAGTGAGGTAGTTTCAAAATGAGACAGTGAGCAGAACAATAATGTGTTCCTCCTTTGCTTTTCATTTTATTTCTGCGACCCACCTGTACATAGTAACATGAAGTAGTTTTCCATTTGGGGCTCTTTTGTAAGCTGAGGTGGAAGAGAGCCTCTAGAATAAGATGAGGGCTCCCACTACCAGAAAGTATTAGAATTCCTATTGTGGATAAACAAACAAGGGCGAACTTTCTAGAAATATGCTTTTCTTTCACTCATTCGGTTGGTCCCACAGAGGTGGAGATGACAAGTTGCATTGCAGTGGGAGACCAGGACTTAGGTTTAGGGTCACCCGGCTTCTGCAGATACCAGATCATGTGTTCGTTCACCCTGCCGTCATGGGCCTCCTGTTAGCCTATTCCCACCAGATTCTTATTTTAAAGGGGCTCTGACCCTCCTCTAATTTGAGTCATGTTACTTGTCACACCAGCTTGAATCATTGTCAGGCTATTAGAAAAAGAGTGAAGAGGGGAAAAAAATTCAGCCATTTAAAAAATATTTTTATATGCAAAAAAGGGGACAATGGCATCATTCTGAATGTGAACTGCTGTTGATGATAAGAACAGTCATTTCGACCACGCCCTATAAATGAGGTAGGAGAGGAAACAGCACAGGAATATTGAGAAAGGGTTCTGTTGTTTCTTGGAGGGCTCGTCTTTCTAGAAGTGCTTTGCTTAAGTCTTCTCCTTGATCCAAACCACAGGGACAGAATAAATTGCCCCACTGAGAGTAGAAATTTAAGATTAGAGAGAACGAAAAGAATCTGTGAAACCCAATAGGAACATCACCTCCTCCAGGGAGAACTAATTTCTCCTTCTCTGTACTCCGATGTTCACATTGGTTGTAATTATTTGCTTAGATCTGTCTCTTTGCTAGAAGGCAGGAAACACATCTTACTCACCTTGGTGTGTGCCCAGCCTTAGCCACTGCCTGGCACAAAAGGTTCAATGAATGTTTGCAGTCATGATTGAACAAAGGAGGCATGCTTGGAAACTATGTCTTACACTAACCTCAGTAATGAAATGCCTGGATATTCAGGCAGTGTTGTTGGCAGAGGTTGGTTTAAAATATTCTTAAAGCACATTTCCCAAAGTTGCAGGATTTTAGCCATAAGATAAGGAATGATCAACAATCTGGAGACCCCAGGTCAAGAACATGATGTAAGAAGGGGGAAAGCAGTGGGGAGGACTTCCTGCTGATTTGATATGTCCCACGTCCCAAAGACCTTACCTCTAAAAGCCATCTTCCATCTCCCTCCCTTGGAGACTTAGAACGTCAACTGCTAAGATGACCACAAGTGCATAATTATATGCACGAACACACACATTTGTGCAAAATATAATGTCTTTTCTGTCAATCAGAAATATTTTGTAAAAGTATCTACCCACAAAGAAAAAAACAAAACAAAATTCCAAGAAGCCAACAGTGAGAAAAATATGAATAGTTGAAATCTTGAAAACAACACTCATTCAAAATGATTGACTGTTGTCTAGAAAAAAAGAAATACTCCTTTATTTTTCTGGATATGAGGAGGGCTAGCATAGCCAGGCTGGAGGCAGCTTTCCTGTATTGTTCCCTTCAGAGACCAACTAGATCTGGGAATCAAGACCCCAGTGACTAGAGGGAAACTGAAGTGTTTCCTGACGATTGGAGATCACTCCAAATTATGTTCCCTTTTCTCAGGACAGGCATCTGCTTCAGTACTGATCATACTTTGCCCGCATCTCCCTCAGGCATTAGAGTTCTGTGCCTATCTCAGACAGGTGATTAGAGCCTTCCGAGATGGTAACCAGGATGTCTGACATCCAAGTAAAATCCTCTCTGGATTCTCTATTCTTTCATCCTATTGCCTGTACCTGTCAAAGATAATGCACAGAAGAAATCAAGAGAACTAGCTCACTTATGAACTGTAGATTTAAAAAAAAAAAAAAAAAAAAAAAGCCTACATAAAATGGTGGCCAATCCAATCCAGCACTGGATTGGAATGATACACAAATGATGGCGGACTTCATAATGGATGGCCCAGACTGCAACACTGAAACCACCGATCCATCCTGCTGTCACAAAAAGTAGGACGACGAGGTTTTGCATGCCTCCTACTGTCGTACAAAATCAAGGACACAGCACCACCTCTGAAATAGTCTCGCCTAAAATTTGAACATTAGTCTAATCAAGCCTCCAGGTCTAATTCCAAGTTATAGGAAATGCAGGGGAGACATGTCAAGTATCTTATCGGAATTGAAACCCATGGTGTTTATAATGTTCCCAGTGTAATAATGTTATCAGAATAAAAATCAGAGGCCCTATTAGAACAGTGTTCATATTAAACACCTTGAATTACCCTGAGGTAATTAAGTTATAGCAACTGTATTTTTAAGTAATTCCTATTTTACAACTCT
Organism: Ursus americanus; assembly: GCF_024610735.1. NCBI lineage: Eukaryota > Metazoa > Chordata > Mammalia > Carnivora > Ursidae > Ursus > Ursus americanus. Next base: position 15,300,481 of record NC_142130.1, on the reverse strand, counting down.
GCATATGTATGTCACAAAGTCTGAGAAAATACAAAAATGGAATCAGCTTTTATATGGCAGATGTAGGACCTTCTTCTTTTCCAGGTTTGTGATGATGCTATAAAGGACAAGAAACTATGGAGAATATTTCAGAATGACTTGTATCCAGAGTGAATTCAATTGTTAAAATTTCAGTCAAAGGGGTAGCTCAGTCGTCATACACATACATACCAGCAGACACAAATGCAGTACTTCCTGATACTACTTTCATGAAAGAATAAGAGATAAGCCCATAATTTCCTTCATCAAACACTAAACAAATTATTAGGAAATAGAATTAAGTTTTATTGTCAACTGTGTGGCTAAAAATCTAATTGTTGCATGTACCACGTACTGACAGTACTGAAGTACAAAAAAGGCAAAAAAAAAAAAAATGAAATAAACTAAAAGGATTTGGATTCAACAAACAACCTCCTAAATTGCATGTTCTCTGAAATTCTGTCATTGAGCCTGACACTGCAGTTCCATTGTAAATCAGATTGAGCTTCTCTTCACGAGTGGATTTGGTTTATTTTCAGCCTAATTATTAAATTTGCATGGTGGATATAAACTTGCCTACAAAAGGGCATTCCCTAAGAAAAGTTGAAGTTTTATAATTAACCTTTAAAAATAAGCTCCTGAGATAGCTGGAGAAACAGCAAACAGGCTTCTGTCTTCATTCAAACACCTCCCACCCCCAATTAGCACGAAGACCACTGTGACTTCAGAGGGAGCTTGGCCTGATGAAGGTCAGTTGGGCTGCATGCTAAACGAAGTGCAGGAATACTATTTAGCATTTAGGACTATTGACCTTCTTCCTATATTCTGTTTCTTGCATCCTCGAAAATACAAAGCTATCTTGAAAATTCTCATTTTCCAAATGACCAGGGTAGACTTGGTATGAGATGATCCTTGAGTGGTGTGGCCTGACAGTTGTATGATACCATGTTCTTCATTCTTCTCCTAGTAATAGAAATACACGCATCCAAGGTCTCATATAATCTAAACAGCATACCTAATTTCCACATAAGCTGTTGCACTGCTATTTTAGATGAATAGGTTTTAGCCTATGTTTTCTCATCTCTTTGACATAGGTCCCAAACCACTGACGAAAGACATGAAATATATAATACTGAAAGTAAAATTTATAATACTGAAAGTTTCACCTTGAGCCAAGTTTTGAAATACCATAAGACTTACATTAATAATAGCATTGTTTATTCATTTAATTCCAGTGAATTCAGGAGCTGCATGATATATCAAAGAACCTAACAAACTGCCATTTTTTGAAGTATTCTTAAAAAATTTTTGATACATGTTTTATTGGCATGAAAACATGCAATTGTAGAAACTCAAAAAAGCAGAATATTTAGCCTACTCTTTTTTCTTTTTCTTTCTTTCTTTCTTTTCTTTCTTTCTTTCTTTCTTTCTTTCTTTCTTTCTTTCTTTCTTTCTTTCTTTTCCTACTGTAATAAAACCTAAAGTAGAGGTGAAGTTACTACCCTATACAATAGGATATTCTTTAGGGTTGAAGTTTTTGTTTCTTGTCAATCTAAAATTGATTAGAGAAAAAAAAAAATGGACACACGCCCAAACTACAGTGAAGAGAACCCAGTGTTAATATCAATAAATTCTTCTAGAGAGGAATGATTATATCCATCACCAGTGGTCCACATTTAATTTCTAGTCACAAAACTTGAGATAAATAATCCTTTTCAATTGGGCACTAGCCTTTCTAGAAGGATTTCTCCAGAATCTATAGTTCTATCCATGTTCTTTCTTTCCTGAGCTCCACATCAATATCTCTCCCTGCCACCTCATCATCTCCATCTGGATTACCTACAGATCATGTAGGTAACAGGAACTCATTTCCCCAGCCCTACACTCAACCATGTCTTCCCCTGAACTCTAAACTCAGAAAATGGTGTTACCATCTGCAGTCATATGGTTGTGAGGGATGGAAATTTTCTCTCGTCGCACATGCTTAATTAGGCACCAAATCCCATGAAACCTTCCTCAGATTTGTATATGTATCCTATTATATTACCAATGGCTCTGTCCTATTCAGGTTATCCTTTCTCCCCAAGAATAATATTTTAAAGGACTCTAAATGGACTTCTCTTTCTGGCCAACATGAAAGAACAATAACTGAATTCATCCTCCCTCCTGAAACAACTGAACAAATACATGAAACAATAGTTCACAAAACCTTGGTCATCAGGCAGCCAAGGACGGTGATTCTTGAGAGATGGGAAACAAATAAGTTTAGCCCTATGATAGCCCTAGCTTTGTGCCTAGAAAAAGTTTCCAGGTTTGGCACAGGAAAGGGAAAATCAAGCAGAGCCCGACTGTCTCCCTGAGCTGGAGACAGAACTGTGAGTGTGAGAAAGCCAAAGTATCTAGAATCCACAGGGCGGGTTACCAGAGGGAAGAGAACTGGGCATCTATAAGAGTGACCTTGGGTGTTTAACCAAGTACTTACTAATCACTGCATGCAGGTATGGAAACTACCTAAGGCCAGGTGGAAAAAAAAAATGAAACTGAAAATATTAAAGGCAACAATACCCTAATCTCATGTGGAATGAAAAAATTGCCAGTTCCCATTAGCGAAACTAGAAAACCTCATTATTCATGAGGGCATCAATTAGAGGGCTTAAAAGGGACTTGCCCCAGTAAAGGGGGAAAAACAAGTCCTAGACTAAACATTGCTTTGGTTCTGCTTAACAAAGTTTTAAAGCCAGACACAAAAGGAGCTACTGTTTCCAAGAAATTTAGACACAACCCAGAACAGAGCTCAAGAATATTTATAGGAATATAAAAATATCCAACAAGATAAAAAATCATATGTCTAGCATCCAACCAAAATTTACAAGGCAAGAAGAGAAGCGGGAAAAAGTGACCCATGATGACTAGAACAATTGATCAAAATTGACCTACAATTCACATGGTGATATATACACATGATATATTTAGTGAATAAGGATATTAAAAACAGTTATTATAACTGTATTCTATGCATTCAAGAAGCTATAGGAAAGATTAAATGTGTTAACTAGAGACATGGAATATATAAAGACTCCAAGTGAATCTCTGGAGAAACTGAAGTGTCTAAGATGAAAAATGTCCTGGATGGAACTGATGGCAAATTAGACATTTCAGAAGAAAACATTGATGGATTTGAATACATAACAAAAGAAACTGTCCAAAATGAAAGTGAGACTTTAAAAATCTGAAAAAAATAAAAAGAGCTTCAGTGAGCTGTGTGGGGGCACCTTCAAGATGTCTAATATGCCTGCAATTGGAATTCCCAAAGGAAAGGGGGAGGGGCAGAAAAATATTTGAATTAATAATGGCTACAATATTTCCTAATTTGATGAAAACTATTTACCCACAGATCCAAAAACTGAAAAGACACATGAATAAAACTACACTAGGGCACATTATAATCAAATTACTTAAAACCAGTAATAATTAGAAAATCTTAAAAACAGCCAGTGACAAAAGACACATTACACGCAGAACAATATATATATTATACATATATTAGAAATATATCTATATTAGAAATATATATATAGAAATATATCTATATTAGATGTATATATATTAGAAAGCAGATTTCTTCTTGGAAACACAGCGATCTAGAAAATACTGGCGCATCGTCTTTAAAGTACTGAAAGAAAAAAACTCAACCTAGAATACTGTAGCAGTGAAAATATCTTTCAAAAAGTGAAGGCAAATAAAGGCTTTTTCAAACACAAAAAAAAGCTTCAAAAATTTATCATCAGCAGACGTGAAGTACCATAAATGTTAAAAGAGGTACTTTAAAAGAAAGAAAATGATACTATATAGAAATATATGTCTACACAAAGAAATGAAGAGCACCAGAAAAAGAAACTAGAAATATAAAGAAATTTTTGTCACATTTTTAAAGTATCTTTAAAAGATAACTGATTGCTGGGGTGCCTGGACGGCTCAATCAGTAACCATCTGCCTTCAGCTCAGGTCATGATCTCCTGGTGGTGGGAACAAGCCCGCCTTGGGCTTCCTGCTCAGTGGGGAGTCTGCTTCTCCCTCCCCTCTCCCCCCTTGCCCCGCTCGTGCACGCTCTCTGATAATTTAATAAAGTCTTTTTTAAAAAGATAACTGATTGTTCAAGGCAAAAATAATAACAACGTATTGTGGGTATATAATATATGGAGGCCTTAAATGAAGGGCATCAAAGCACAAAGCCCGGGAAGGGAGAAACGGAGGTATACTGTGGTAAGGTTTCTAGACTCCGTGAAGTGGAATAACACCACTAGAAGGTAGCTGATGATAAGTTATGTATACTATGCTACCCGTAAAGAAACCACTTAAATAACATAACAGAGATATGGCTAACAAGCCAATAAAAGAGATAAAATTGAGTCATAAAAAAGACTCAATGAATTCAAAGAAGGCAGCAAAAAAGGAACCCAAAACAGATAACAGTGAGTTTCAAGTTTTGCTTATTTTTTTCTCAGCAAAACCTCGTGTATATATATACAACCTTATGGTTAAGCTGAATATAATAAGCAGAAAAAAGTAATCCAGCTCTGGGTAGAGCGAGAGTGGGAGCGCCGAAAGCCCTCTCTGCGCATGCCCCTGAACGGTTCTGAGGCAGAGTGGCTCTGCGTGCACCTGCGCGCGGGTGCCCGAGCGCGGGAAACCCTCCTTTCCAAGATGGAGCCCGGAGCCCTAAGGACAGAAAGACTAGATGAACACACTGTTACCGAGCTGTGACGAAACCCTGGGTGTTTTTACTCACAATTAACTCCACCATGCTGCTGGGAATAGAAAAACATGGGAAGCACATGCAAACTGCCAACTGTTAAAGCAGAAGAAAAGAGTGAAGAAAGTCAGAAAAGCATAATGTGTATATCTTGACAAACTGAACTATAAATCTTTTTTTTTTTTTACCCAAAATGAAAGCCTGTATTAGGTATTTGACCTGATATTTCTACTAATGTTCATTAGTATTTGTTTTCCTTAGTCTGTATTGGCCTTTTTTGGGTCCGTGACACACAAAGACAACCCAGGCAATGAACTTCAGATATGCTGAATCTGAAAAAAAACAACTTATTAGTTTCAGTGAATAAAAACACCACACCCTGCATGTCCTGCCAAATCAGCTAAAGGCTGAGGAAATATGTAATTCTTTTGAAGTGGGCTCTTTCTCCCTTTCTCCTTTTTTTCTAATGGTGCAAAGGTGGTATAATAAGTTCTGTAATAATAACTTTCCTTATAGTATATCAAAATCAAACTTTCCATTTTCAATCTCTGTTTCAGTTTGAAATAATTATGATAATAAGTAGTAAAGAAAACAGAACTATAAGGGTCATACTTCCAAATAATGTGATGGATTTATTACAATATAACATGAGTCCTAAAAACAAACACAGCCAAAATGTACTGAAGAACTGGGCTATAAATTTCAGTGGATCGTTCCATGAACTGTAGCAGTAGGAATAGCGTTTCTAGGGTAAACATTTAAGTGTTGGGTTGAGAGGACCATTTCATGAACACAGGTATGGCTTAGGATGGCAGCAGAGCCACACCTGTATACAGTGACGCCGTCATTCTCCAAGGACAAGAACGGTCTTGGGTTCTTAACAGCGTCAGCACTTCATCTCAAGTCAATACTTACAAATGGTTGGCCCCCTGTTTGGTGTCTTACAACTCCATTTCTTATGGCTCCATTGGAACATTGAGTTCCAATGTTACATAGCAGAAAATATTACATAGATTCATTAGTAGGGTAGGCTAAATGAATGTAAAAGCAATACTATCACTTCTTAAACTAAAATTAAAAATCATAATCACCGTACAAAGGGTTTCTTCTAAAACTCTTCAATCCAATATTGCTTCCACCCAAACCAAGATTATTTTGAAAGCATGAATAAAGTGGAATGCAAAATAAATGATGTCAATGAGCTTATTTGACTTTCCAGAATATGTGAGAGTATGAAACCTAGTCCTGTGTACCAACTGCCTTTTTAAAATATGCATATTTAAGAGGGAAATTTTTTAAAAATCAGTAACATTGAAATTGAATAAATAAAATGTCAGTTTTCAAAATAAAACTGCTAAGTGAATAACTCATTTGGTTTGCATGATTCAGGCTTAGTATTATTATAAACAAGGTTTATTACTCAAGTCTTTGTGGTCAAAGCTTTCATAGCTTTTCTCCTTCAAGTCAGTAGAGAACATATTTCTCATGCCTATGTTTTGAAAAGAATTAAAATTAAAATTAAAAACAGTGCAAATCTCTCGAAATCCAAAAGGAACCATATAAGTATTAAAGTACAATCAATGCTATTAACTCTTTAATACAAGGATTGCTTGGACATCCTAGCCATATTTATGAAAACACAGAGCTAAAAGAGAAACTTAGTCACCTGTTTTCAGGTGGGTGAATCTCTAAACCCATTACCTCCCAGTGGAGATGAGAGATGAAGACAGAATAAGCTAAAAAATCCTTCAAAGGCTGCACATTCCCTTTTCCTATCAGATGAAGAACAGGGGAAGTGGGAATGCCTGGAAAAACTCCCTGGCTTAATCAGAAGGTCAGCCACCTGACCCTGTTAAATCCCGCTCTGAAGAACACTGGTCTAACCATCTTTACAACAATCTCTACAAATAAAAGCTCAATAACAGTAATGGTAACAACAAAACAATGACAACCTCTTATATGAAATGTCGCTTTCATTTAATTACCTTCCTGGAGCCTCACAATAGCTCTCTGAAATAGTCATGGTTGATACTATCATCCCATTTTACAGCCAACAAAAATGAAGGTCAAAGAGACAAGGTGCTTTCCCCAGTTTCAGCTGTCCATGCTGGAACGACAGACTACAGTTTAAGGTTATCTGATGCTCAGTTTGGTTCTCTTTCCCTGTACCATACAGTCGACTGCGCCATAATGAGATGATGCTCCCTAAATTTAAGACAAAAAAAATTGACTAAATACAGATCAATTTCTTCATTCAGTTCCCTCGCACATCCTTCCAACCTCTGGGTTAAGGCTTGTAAAAACACATGAAAGGAAACAAAAGAAAGAATTTCTCTCCTCTAACCCATAAAATTTGAGCAAAATATAGATTTAAGAATGCTTTAGGCAAGCAAGAAAGGAAAAGAGTATAACCTGATGCCATATTTCAAAATTTAATGGCTAAGGAAAGAAAGAGAAGATTCTGAGGGGAAGAAAGAAAAGAAAAGAAAAGAAAAGAAAAGAAAAGAAAAGAAAAGAAAAGAAAAGAAAAGAAAAGAAAAGAAAAGGAGGAAGGGCTGGTCTAACTCAGTTATTCACCTGAGATCAGACCTTCAAAGTCAAATAAGCTTCATAAAATAAATAAAAGAAAAAGTACTCAGCTTCAGATCCTTCCTCAAGAGAAGAAATGATATTCGATACAGTGGGAATCAAGTTAGGAAGTCTTCCGCACACCATAACAGAGGCAACAGAAGTGAGCAAGCAAGAACAGGATGAAAATAAATAACATGGGGCACCTGGGGGGCTCAGTCAATTAAGCTTCTGCCTTTGACTCAGGTCATGATCCCAGGGTCCTGGGATCGAGCCCCACGTCGGGCTCCCTGCTCAGCCGAGAGTCTGCTTCTCCCTCTCCACTGTGTGCTCTGTCTGTCTCTCTCTCTCTCAAAAATAAATACATTACTTAATTAATTAAAAAATCTTTTTTAAAAAAAGAGAAAAATTTAAAAAAAGAAAAGAAATGCCATGAAAACTCTGAAAACATAATACAGGGGAAGAGGAAGAATGGGAGGGAGGGAGGAAAAAAGGACAGAAAAAAACCTAGAAGGAAAGCATTAACATTTGCTTCATGCCATAGCATAAATTAAAGAGAATATGAATTCTATAAAGTATGAGTACAAAGATAATGAACCAGTAGAATGAGAGTAAAACAAAGACTTGACCAAAGCATTATCATCAGAGGACTAATTGATAAGCTAGAGATGGCAAGGAAGACTAGACACCAGTGAATGTGAAATTGTAAAAGACAAACTACGGATTCGGTTAGAATAACACTAATGAATGTAGAGGAAAAAATACTAAAACCTCAAATAATGGTCATTGGTGCCTCTGTGCTACAGAAACTACAAATGAGGTGGAAGGTGTGATGAAAGATAAAGTAACAAAAAAATCCCCCATACGCACACCCCAAGTGAAGGAAAAGACTGGACATGCAATTCAGTTCCAAGAAAATTTGAAACAGAAGGCTCAAAACAGGTATTACCTGGGTCAGCTACTGAACATCAAGGATAAACAAAGAATGCTTTAGATGTCCAGAAAAGCACATTCCCACTGTGATGGTTACTTTTATGTGTCGACTTGACTGGACCACAGTGTGCCTAAATATTTGGCTAAATATTACTTTGGTTGCGTCTATAAGGGTGTTTCTGGATGAGATTAACAGTTAAAGCGGTAGATTGCCTTCTCCACTGTGGTGGCACTCATCCAGTCAACTGAAGACCTAAATAGAATAAAAAGGCTACATGAGAGGGGGCTCCTCCTGCCTGACCACTGAGCTGAAACATTTACCTTTCCGTCATGTGGACTGGTACTGAAACATTGGCTCTTCTTGGGCCTCGGGTCCACTGGCTTTCAGACTGGATTTCACACCATCAGCTCCCCTACTTCTCAGGCCTTCAGTCTCGGACTGGAACTACGCATCTGCTCTTGTGGGTTTCCAGCTTGCTGCCTCCAAATCCTGGGACTTCTCAGACTCCATGATCACAAAAGCCAATTCCTTACCATAAATCTCTATATTAATATCCTGCATAAAGGACAGATACACACACACACACACACACACACACACACACCCATGCACACACCACTGGTTCTGTTTCTCTGAAAGACTCTGACCATCACACCTACAAAGGTGAAAAATATCAGATTGGCCTCATCTCATAGGTCTTCATAATAACATGTGATAGCAGAAGATGAGAGAAATAGACACAAAATTCTAGTGAAAAGGACTCGGGAGTATTGATGCAGTCATGATACCTTTCTAGTGTAAAAACAACAGATTTTTTGAACATGAAAGAACCAGGGAATATGGTGCTGATGTGCCCCTTTTGAAAAAACTATCTGACAATGAAATCCAAACAGATAAGGGATGGATCAAACTAAAGATCAAAGAAACTATAGTACGAAGACTGGGGGGGAACAATGCCTCCGTTGAAACAAAGAAGTCATACTAAAACAGTGGAATTATAATTACAGAACATAAACATTATCACTCTGGATAATTTGAAAATAATAATACGATAGCATTTGAGAGATGGGCAAAGGGGAGATGGAAGACTGACATTGTTAACATTCTCCTTTATACCATCTAAAATTGGGAGGGGAAACTTTTTAATGTTCTTCACAACCTCTTTTATCACCGTAGAGGGATATTTAGAAAATATCCCTTGTGAAGAAATATTTGCTTGAGTTTCAACAAATTCCTCCAGTTGGGTTTTATTTGATTTTTCATCTATTAAATCCAAAGTTTCTTGTTGAGAAATAGTGCCTATATCATCATGCTATCTTATTTTTTTAATTTAAATTCAATTAATTCACATATAGTGTATTATAGGTTTCAGAGGTAGCGGTCAATGATTCACCAGTCTTATATAATACCCAGTGCTCATTACATCACCTGCCCTCCTTAAAGCCTATCACCTAGTTACCCCACCCACTTTCTCTCGAGCAGCCCTCAGTTTGTTTCCTGTGATTAAGAGTCTCTTACAGTTTGTCTCCCTCTCTGATTTCATCTTGTTTTATTTTTCCCTCCTTTCCCCTATGATCCTCTGTTTTGTTTCTTAAATTCCATGTATAAGTGAGATTGTATGATAACTGTCTTTCTCTGATTGACTTATTTCACTTAGCATAACACCTTCTAGTTCCACCCACATCATTGCAAATGGCAAGATTTCATTTTTTGATGGCTGAGTAATAGTCCATTGTGTTTTCATATAAATATAATATAAATATAAATATATATACCACATCTTCTTTATCTGTTCATCTTCGTGATGCCATCTTTACATAAAGTCTATCTATTTGAGTGTGTGCATAGAAAGACGTATGTCTGTCCACTGCTAGCTGTGGCAATTTCTGGGCAATGGATTCTGGGTGATATACTTTCACTTTCCATTTTTACATTCCTAAATATTTCAAATTATTTTTAAAACAGTCAAGCAGTTTCCCTTTAAAAGAAAATATTAGAAGCTAATATGGCAAGGTCTTACCATAATTCTTTACTTTTTTAAAATAATTTTTTATTTCTAAAAATATCAAGTCACTCCCTAGCTATTGTCTTGCTATTAAAAATTTGACACAGGGGCACCTGGGTGGCTCAGTCAGTTAAGTGTCTGCCTTCGGCTCAGGTCATGATGCCAGGGTTTTGGGATTGAGCCCTCCATCGGGTTCCCTGCTGAGCAGGGAGTCCGCTTCTTCCTCTCACTCTGCCCCTCCCTGCTGTTCATGCTCTGTCTCTGTCTCTCTCTCTATCAAATAAATAAAATCTTTTAAAAAATAAAATAAAATAAATAAAAATAAAAATCTGACACATGCTCAGAAAGGATGACCCAAAATTTTCCCACGTACCTTACCCTGTTCTCTATCTCAATGGAAAGTGCCAGAGAATCTTTAGAAGGAAGAAAATTAGACCTCTTACCACCTTCCACTTAAAACAGGCATGACTGTAGGACCTGCATTGTACCTCAACAGTAAATAAGTAAAAATGACCCCGATATTGCCTTAAATAAAGTAGAATTTGTGTAAGTGTGGACAGTGACAGTAGGTAGACCCAGGTTTGTATGTAGACGCCCTCATTTTCTTGGTGTATGATTTTGGCAAGTTCTTCCTGATTCTCAGGTGATAATACTACTGGACATCATATGTGATGGGAAGAATTAAACACACAACATGTGTAGATAAATTGGCACATATTAGATCCTCAGTAAATGGTAACTATTACTACTTTCAAGATAATTATTTCATTTAATTGAAAGGAGGAACTGGAGGAAGGAGCAATGCGATACACTCTAGAAACCTCTAGAAAGATACCTTTTCCCACTTCATGACACCTATTAAAGTAGTGATTCATGTCTGCGGTGAGAGTCTGAGGGCCCTTGCAGGGGAGTTGAACGTGCCAGTTGCAACAAGGAAAAGTAGCAGAAGAGCCTCTTTCCTCCTCGGCATAACGTGGCCCATCCTGAACTCAAAATCAAAAGGAGACCTTGGCTCATTCTTTCATTTCATGGTATCAGCTTTGTAGCATGTGTCTGGACTAATTTTTATGAGGCCTTAGGATATATCGTTTACCAAGTTGTAAAGTGCAGATTGCCCGGCCTCTCAGAAACCAGGTTCGTGAGATAGTGCTGAGCCTTTCCGGGTGAATGAGTGACTGACATGAACACCCTTCCTAGCCCGTCACTGAACCATGGCACTCCAGGGTGTAACTCTGCTTACGTCACTGGACCGCAGAAATGCTTTACAGGCCAGCTCTCAGAGGGTGCGCATTCCTCCTCTGCCTGCCTCCTTTGTAGGAGGGTGTTTATAGGGCACACAGCTGTCCAAAGAGGAATAAATTCTTAATAAAATAGGCAGTGTACCTTAGGCTTGGCTTTTGTGAGAGAAGAATAAACACAGGCTTTGTGGAGATTAAAGATAAGAAAACACTGTTTTCTGGCTACAGGTCCAAGTCCAATCTTTTTTGCTCCCAGAGTTCATCTGAATCATAAGCACAGAGTTTACCGGGTGTAAGGGCATTCTCTCAGCTCTGGGCTGAATCCCGAGCCAGCCTAGAAGACAAACTCTCCCTCCCTCAGGAGCTGACAATATATATTTATATCAGGTTCATAATTACCAGAATTATTTCCCCCACTTCCATTTGGACTTTTGTTTTCTGTTACTATGAGACAATGTATGACAAGGTACAAAAGTACTTTGTACCACTCTCTTAGGCACCCTGAGAAACCTTTGAACTCTCAGTTCTGTGTTGAAACGGATGTGGGCCAGGCCTTGGGCCTAAGTACAGAAGACTGGGAAATAGTTCCACAAGCACTTGCTTACATTTCTTCCACCATATACATCTCTTCCCAGAATGGCGGGCTTTTCAGAGATATAGTCACCATTTTATTTCTCTTTAAGCTATACAATGCCTGGCACTAACAGGGGATCCATAAATGTCCCGTGAATTAAAGGATCAAGGAATTAATGTGGAGATAATTATAATAACTTTCCAAATGGATTCCTTATTTCCAGTCTTTTCCTTCTAAGTCACTCAATGTTACACTGCCAGCTCCCTCTCCTCCAAATATTTCACTCCCTCATTCAAAAATCCACACTGGATTCTATTTGCCTACACAGCAAAGGCCCAACTCTTTCGGCTGGCAATCGAGGCCATACAAACCTTTTCCAATATAATAGTTCCATAATTCCCTTCATACTTCCTGGGCACCTACTAGTCTCCCCCACTCCCTCCCACAACCCTGAGTACCCCTACATGCTCCCAGACCAAGTTGTTCTATTTACCCGAATCCCCTTTCACTCCCATCCTTACACATCCTCTGGGTTTTAAGACCTGGCAGAAATAATAATGAATAAATAAAATAAATAATGAACAGTCACTGATCTTTGCGAAATTAATTTCTTCTCTCTTGTTATACTCTTTGAGTATAAAGCTATGTACAGCAATAGCTTCCATGATTTGAGAAGAACTCTGAGTGGGCAATCTCTAAAGTTTGGTTGTAGGAATAGCTTCTGTATTAATTAGCGTTCTCCATAGAAGCAGATCCAATAGGACGTGTGTATGTGTGTGTGTGTATGTAGAGTAAGAGATTTATTTTAAGGACTTGGCTCATGCAGTTGCGGAGGCTTGGTAAGTCCAAAACCTGTAGGACAGGCCACAGACCCAGGAAGGCGTCCAAAGGCAGTCTGCTGGTACAATTCCTTCTAGCTCAGGGGAGGCGAGGCTTTGTTCCAGTCAGGCTTTCAAACAATCGGATGAGGCCCACCCATGTTACAGAAGGTCATCTGCTTTACTCGAAGTCCACCAACTTAAATGTTAACCTCATCCAAAACACCTTCACAGAAACATCAAGAATTATGTTTTACCACCTACCTGGCACCGTGGCCCAGCCAAGCTGTCACATAAAATTAACAATCGCAGCTTCTAAACACCTAATACAGCTTCCTTCCACTACCATCATTACCAACCGTGAAAGGGGGAGTTTCTCTTGTCCCTTGGAATTTTCTCACTGTTATTCCAGAGCCATCACCAAGCTAACCCCATGGATATTAGGCTCCTCCCATAAAGAATGGACACAGAAAGTCAGAGGGTTTGGCTGGCGGGCGATGGCGGGGGGGAGGTGGAAGTTTCTTCCAGCACAGCTGCAATATGCCCGTGTCTCCGAGAAAACATTAAGAGAAATTAAAGCAAGTGATTATGGAAAACTTCAACAGCACCTGTTGCTAAGTCCCCAAGGAACACATCTCTGGTTCCAGTATCGCACCCTCCTTCACCATTGTCTAGGCCTGGCCACACCTGATCTCGACCTCGGTATCAAACAATTCTCACAGAACAAGCCCTCTTTTTAAGTCCTAGAGTTGTGGCTCCCCCAACCCAAACTTTTTCTCTCCCCCTCCCCGTTGGAAGACAGGTTGAAACATCTGTAGATAGACCTTCCTAGGAGGACTAAGTAGCTGGAATTTCAAGTCCAGCCAAAACCCTCATCCTTGTCTCAATGACACTTGTCATATCAGGAAAAAGTTATTTTCTCATAGTTCTTTCCTAACCAGTTTTACCCTTAAACTAGGCACTCAAGAATAAACCCCCACCATGTAGACCCTGGGCTTGAACAGACAGACTATGGCTTACATTCTCTGTGGTATGAGGTGGGGAAGATGTGGCCTCCTTGAAGGTAATGCTCTGTGGAGTTTCCATAATATACAGTCATTCTCCTGATGGAGTTGAGCTTCTCTTCGGCTACTATGGGCTTGAGGGTTCTGCTGATAGGCCACCAATGCACAGTATGGAGTACAAACCTACAGGATTTTCTGCCTAGCACATCTTTTTCAGGAATTGGTCCCCTCCCTACTTCTATTCTCACAACTCCTCCGTATGTACATTTTTGCAACAGGAGCCACCATATGCATACATTAGGGCCCAGCTCCTTGGCTATTGTTCATGCATCCACAGTCCTTCTCTGTGGCTTGTGGCCTTGCAATGAAGTACAGGTTGAATTAACCTCTCTCCTGTAGGACCACACTTAGATCTAAAACCCAGGTACTTCTGGCAAGCATGTGTTCCACCAAGTAGAGGAAGCTAGTCTGAAGTGAGAGAGAATGAAGCCAACATCTAGAGAGACGTGTGAGATTGAGAAGAATCCTGACCAACTTCTAGTCCCTGGCATGAAGTAGTCATAACCCACCTCTACCTCTGGCTCTCCCTATGTCTGGATTATTCAGTGTTTTCTAGAAGTCTATGGAAGAAAAAAAAAGGACAATAACAACAACAAAAAACCACATCCGTATTCTTCCAATAAATTGCCTTTCTTACATAAGATAGGTTTGGGTTTCTCACATTTGCAACCAACAGGTCCTAAACATTCTATAACGTGGTACTCTTCAATGCCACGCTGTATACTGGTAACAGCACCACTGATTCAGGGAGAGCTAAGTGAGATGATTAATGTGGAAGAACCTCATCATCTATAAAACGTGGTGCATGAATGTGATTCTTCTGAGGTCCTTATACTCAATTAACTGAGAACTGAAATGTCTGTTTAAAGACCAGAAGGCTGGTCATGCTTCATGATTGTCTTACTTTTTCATACTTTTTGTGATAGATTATCACTTTTTGTGATCTTGAGGATTACCTGATATGAAGTCATCTTTAGATTAATAGAACTTTGAATACAAAAACAATGTATGTCATTTAAGCACAATAATAGCATTTGTAACATGGCCTATTATACATCTCAGTAATCTGTAATACCTGGATACTTAGGGATCTGTGAAGTTAGCAAGACATCCTGATGCTATTTTAAATATTTTTAGACATCTAAATACAATTTTACATGTACCATGTATTTATTTATACAAGTTAATTATAATATCTTATTTCTTTCATCTAATTTCTTTGCTTTGGGCTAAAATTACATCAATTCAGTCTGGCAACTGATCAACTCCTGTTGCTCAAAAGTTCTGATCTCCTGTTGATGATACCATAGGCGTGCATCTGATGGAGTCAGGGGGTCAGACCTTTCAAGTGCCATTAAAATGCCATTTCTTTGGTTCTTGAATACTTTTTGCTATTCCCAACACAGATGCTCCTGAGAAGAGAGACCAATTAGGCCACATTTCCTGAAGCACTCCCAGGAAAACACCTCTAATAGCAGATTGGGATGAACGAAGAACCCCGGGGATCTGAGTGAACTAAGCCTGAAGCAGCTGAAAGCCCAACATTTAAATCAAATCTCCTGTTGGATTTAGCATTCATACACATGTTACATCCTACACCATAATATATCCAGGTTTGCTCTCATATAAAGCCTAGCAGCAAATAGGACCAATCCTGTAAGGAGATGCACTCCATTATACCCTGTGGCCTTAGGTGACCCTGTGACATGCTGTCCACCCAGATGAGGAACAAGCCCTGAGAAGGGACCTGGTAAAACCCCAGGGAGGAAGTCAGAGGAGGAAGGCATTGAAATGGTGGTAGGTGAGTACCAAAGCAAGTGTCTGAGGCCAGGGGACGTGTTTGTCATTGTGGGCAGGCCCATTCAAGGGGAGCCTTCCCCACAGGCCCCAGTGAGCGGGAGCAGGAGCAGAGCTGGGGAACCAGAGCTGTGGGAGCCGGGAAATGAAGAGGCAAGCACGGTTCTTCCTCAGGGGACTCTGCTCCCCTCCCTTCTGGTCAAGAAGGCCGCTCTGGGCCCTCAGTAACCTTTCCCTTCACTTCCTCTTTCCTCTCCTTTCCTTAACCTCATTTTTGTTACTCCTTTCATACATTTTCTTTGTTTCCTCTTCCACTCCCCCTTAATCCAAATGTAGGGTTTCCTATTATTTGCGTGTTGGGAGGTGGGGGGATGGAAACGACTGGGATCAACATTGTATCATCACTTCATGAAGAAGGAAACATATTCAGTTCCTTTAATTGCATGCCAAAAGGTCTAAACGGATATGAACACAATGGAGAAGAGGAAAAAAAAGAACATTCTGTCATTTTTTTCCACTCTGAACTAACAGGTATTGATGCCAGTGTTGGAAGTGGCTTTCAACGTACTGAGCTTTAATGATTCTCAAGCTTTTGCAATTGAGGAATTCTTTCTCAAATTGATTTATCAGAAACAAACAAACAAACAAACAAAGTATTATTTTTAGTGTATAAATTTAACCATATGTTCAGTATTCAGGGTCCATGAATGGTAACAGAAAATAACTTTATGCCTTTCTCCCCACTGCCCCTGCCTGCCATACATGGGGGCTGGCGCTCCTTATCCTTTGGATGCAAGAGAGAGCCAGCAACTTCTGGTCCTTCTCGGAGCTAACCAAAAAAAAAAAAAAAAAAAAAGAAATCCTTCTGCTCACTGTATTCCTCCAAACAACTTCAGGTCAGTGATTAGTCTAATGAGTCCAGTGTAACTAAAATTCTGAACTCCTTTCAAAGTTTATGATTTTTCCTCCCCTTCAGGCTGGGCCCCAGAAGTGGGGAGGAACTTTGGGCAGCCTGATTCCTTAGCTTCCAGCCTTCTCAGCTTTTTCTCTCTCTCTTGCCCCCAGCTAATTAATGAAGTTTCTGATGCTTCCAGGATGAAAGAGTCAGGAGAAAGGGGAGAGGCAAAGGGGCAGGGAATGTTTCACTCAGCAGGTGCTGTGGTGAGTGGCACTGGTGTCCGTGGGGCCCAGGAAGTATGTAAAGCTGCCTCTTTCTCTCCTGGGCTGTTGTCATAAGCTCTAGGAAACTCTCACTTCCATGGACTTTCATTTGCTGCTCCTATGACAAAGGTCCGTCAACGTCTTTAGACTGGTGACTAATGAGTTTTCCATCGATCCCTACCTCCAGCTTCTTCTCCTGAGGTCACCTTGCTATGCTAAGTAGCTCTCTTACACAAAACCTAAGGCAACCCCAAGCCAGCTCTTGCTCTTTCTTACTTTATCTGGTCCACAAGAAGCACGGAGCTCTGGTCTTTCATTCAAGGAAGTGTGGCCATGTCCTAAACCACTCTCTCCACTCCACACGGAGGGCTTTAGCCAGCCATGGCACTAGGTCGCTGACGGGAGGGGGGGGGTGTCAGATATAGGTCCATGGGGTCTCCTCAAACTGCAGGAAGCACAGATCAAGTACGCCAAGTGGTCTCCCCGAAGTCCTGCTCACTGGTCATGGGGTGAGGGAAAAGCACCCACTTTTACACCCTCCATGGGGAAAGAATACTAACAGCATACTAAGAGCCCGCTTTAAAAAAAACCTTCCAACTCCATCCATCCTTGGCCTCTTCGACTTTGTTTTGTCCTCCAAATCGGGGGAGGGATAAAGTTTGCAAAACTAGTGTTGCTTCTACATAGCAATCCAGTTTCTCCAACGATACGTTTTATTTTATTTTTTTAAAGATTTTATTTATTTATTAGACAGAGATAGAGAGCCAGTGAGAGAGGGAACACAAGCAGGGGGAGTGGGAGAGGAAGAAGCAGGCTCATAGCAGAGGAGCCTGACGTGGGGCTCGATCCCATAACGCCGGGATCACGCCCTGAGCCGAAGGCAGACGCTTAACCGCTGTGCCACCCAGGCGCCCCTCCAACAATATGTTTTAAGTTCACATTTATAACAGTTGAACTAAGATACTATTGAAATGAACTCAGGCATTTGAAAACAGGAGTTAAGCATGGGCAAAGGTCAGCCTCTGCCTCCATGCCGTCAGTCAGGCATTTGCAGAGCCTTGAAAATGCCCGCAGGAAGCCATCCCACTGAACAGCACTGGTCTGGTCAAGCTCTTCCTATTAGAAAGGAGGAACCTGAGGCCTCGATGAGTTAAGAAATTCTCAGGATCACACAACTATAGGCAGCAAAATGACAACCAAATCCCAGTCCCTGGGGCGCCTGTGTGGCGCAGTCGGTTGAGCATCTGACTCCTGATTTCAGCTCAGGTCATGATCTTAGGGTCATGAGATCAAGCCCCGGGTCAAGCTTCACACTCAGAGCTTAGTCTGCTTGAGATTTTCTTTCTCCCTCTCCCTCTGCCCCTCTCCCCACTCGTGCTCTCTATCTCTCTCTAAAATAAAATTAAATAAATAAAATAAAATAAATAATCACAGTCCCTTGATGCCTACCCTGATACGTTCGTCACCACATAGTCTTGGCTGGCTCCTGTGTCTCCTGGAGAAGTGTAGGAAACGTGCATGGTCTGGGTAGCCCCTGTGACTCTATAGTCAGAAGCCTGGCCTCACATCCTGACTCTTCATGTACCCCTGAGTGATCCTGAGCAAATCTCTTATCCTTTTCAAGCCTCGGGTTTCTATCCATAAAATGGCATTGATAATGGTATGAGGAACATAATGGATAATTTACGGGGAAGTACTTTACGAACTACTATGCCTTGGGCAAATGTTAGTTGTCATTATTATTATGACATGAGGGAGGTGATTATCACAGTTTGTTCAGGATAACCTTAGTCTTAGAATTATTATGAGATTTGTGATTTGTGACGGTGCTTAGGCACAAGAAATGCATGACCTGAACAAATTCCAAAAGCCTTTCCTATAACCTTTCTGCAACTGTAAGGCTATCTATTACCTAGCCTATTAAACATATATATATATTTTTAAAGAGAGCAGTACCCATGTTCTACAAATGCTACAGCCTTAAAGAATAAACAGCAAAGGACAGATACATTTAGTTTCCAACCAAGAGCTGTAAAAACAGAGCTAGATAAACAAAGAGATTACAGAACACCATAGAACAAAGGCACAGGCATTGCCACAGGCCTGGGCAGCACCTCTCTGGAGAAAGAGGACTTCAAATCCCAAGTCTGTGGAAGAGTGAATGGCCTTGCCTTGAGGAAATCATTCAGTAACAGAGGGCAGGGCACCCCCCTCAACGAGGAAAAACACGCCAAGGGCCTCCCCCAACAGTCAATGTGGGGCCTAAGCCAAGTTGAAGGCACAGAAAATGCCAGGAGACCTCAAGGAGCGTCCACAGAGGCTCCGAGGGAAGGCTGCTGGCATTGGAGGGCCCCTGAGCAGGATGTCCCGCCCTTTGTCCTGGCTTGATCTCTTCGAATTGCAAAATATCAGCAATGCTCTCGTCTGACCTAAGAGCCCTTCAGAAAGAGGAAAAGGGGGTGGGGAGAGAAACACTCGATAGAAGGAAAAGCTTTCATCTTCACTGTCACCATTTTGTGAGAAAAGTGAGACGTCAAAAAGGGAAGGGCTTTACTCAGACCGAAAACTCTAGGAACATCTGTTGTTGTCCTTGTTTTAAGATTTTATTTATGAGAGAGAGAGAGAGAGCACGCGCACGTGCACGTGAGAGGGGGGAGGGGCAGAGGGAGATGGAGATGGAGGAGCAGACTCCCCACTGAGCAGGGAGCTGGATGTGGGACTTGATCCCAGGGTCCTGGGATCATGACCTGAGCCAAAGACAGACGCTTCACCGACTGAGCCACCCAGGTGCCCCTGTATTTGTTTTTATTTACATTTATTAAAAGCAAGAAAAGCAAGTTTGGGATTAACCACATGTAAGTAAAAGCACTGAGCTAAAGGACCAGTATGTGGGAAACTAACACCTGAGTGCGTCATGACATAAGATGACCCAGGTAAACCAAAGAGCGCGGTGGCCCAGTCAACTCCAAGGGCAGGTCAGATCCATTCACGTCTGATACTTAAAGCTATTTCATCTTGCATATTTTCTCAGCATGTTCATACACACACATGCCAAATCAACGTAAAAGAACATATGCACACCAACTTCATTTTCTATTTAAACGGTCATTTTTCCTTCAGTTTTAGGGCACAAGGGCTCTGAGGATGATCGCTGCACCAGTCTAGTCTACGAATCTAGTCATTCTATTACAAAAGGCCAAATTGGGCCCAACCCTGAAGAGATACTGTGCAGTTTATTAAGGGCCCTTGGGACGTTCTTGGGCATCCAGGCAACATATGCCTGAGTGTGGTTAGATGGGGAATGGGAAGAGCAGCAAACATTTTGGAAAGCGGTCTAAAAATTAAAATCTCCTAAGATAAAATCTGCATTCAGTCAGCATCCATTTGCCAGATTGGGGGCCAATTCTGGATGCCCTCTGGAGTTTTCAGACTTACAGAGTTTGCTTTCTGTGACTCTGAGCCCTTCCACTGGAGACATAGGGCTTTAACAACGCATGTCCCCACTGGGCGGAGCCTCGTCCCTGGAACATAGTACTGGCTCAATGGACATTGAACTGTATGACCATCAAACCCTAAATGTAGTTTTTAATCTAACCATCCCCTTTTCATTTACTTCTTATCTCTCATTGGGATTGGTGCTATACAGGCAGGAACTAGTGAGTGAATGAATGAATAAATTGATGTGTTAATTAATGCATTGTCTGATTATACATAAAAGCATTTGTATAGCTTATGAATGTAATGTTTTTTTCCCCTAATGTCATTTGTTTGAATGTGGTGCCATTATTCATTATGATAAATGCACCTTTATATTTGAAAGACTGTGCTATTTACAAAATGCTTTCACATGCATTATCTTATTTAATCCTCATAGTGCTGCAAAGTGAATATTATTATCCCCCACTTTAGATAAGATAGGCGATTTGTCCAAAGTACACAGTGAGCTCAGAGCCGGACTTGAATCCAAGTTTTGCCACATATAATTAGCAGTCTCTTCCCCTGGGTTGAAGCGTGAGTCGGAAGGCAAAAGTTATATGCATTTGTAAACAGACACCTGTTTCGGAAGATGTACTAGTGTGTACTGTCCAAATAGGGGAAGTGACATCTCTAAACTCCTGACGGGCTCTCCCACAAGGCACCTGGCTTGCTGCTGGCTACATCTGTTCTTGAATCACAGCGATCTCATGCCAGGCCACTCTACAGGACTTACATTTGATTATAACCACTTGATTCTAACATAACTAGTGTGAAGGGGGGATAGTCAGACAATTAACCAGTTATTCTTTTGTTTACATAATGATAAACAATCTTTGGAGGAGATTTTTGTCTTTGAGCTGAGTCGCCATATTCACGGAGATACCACAAATGTTTCCTCTCCAGTTAAATGTCAGCCCACAACAAAGAAGCCAGCAGACTCGAACAGCAGGAGTCAATATAAAAAAACAAACAAACAAACAAACTAGGCCTCAAAATGTGGCCTGCTTCCTAAGGCCCCTGGTGCTCTTTTTTCTGACTAAAGATCTGTGTTGTTGGCATTGTTGATCCTAGAAACCATTTAGTGTGGTAGTTTTCAAACTTCGAAAAGATGGCGCTGAGCACTTTCTTTAAATGAAATCTAATATAGAAGCCCGATGAGTAAAGCAAATCCCAGCACATTTGCTTTGGTTGATGAGGAGATTGTGATGAGCCTAAGGGTCCCTTCCCAATGGAACTCTAAAAGTGGGGGAGCCCTTGTTTTACATATGAGGAAACAACGCTGAGAAAGCAAAATGACCAAGGTGAAGACCGAGGGAACGCACTCACGTGGTTCTGTCACCGTTTGGATTTCTCCATAGCCCATCTCCGTTCAGCTTTCATTTCTTCTTGGTTTCCAGTCTCTTCCCATATTCCATCCTAATTCCACCACTGACCCCCGCTTCGGGCACACAGAGCCACCCCAACATTCTAAGTGTGTCACCACCGCAGAGAGAACCTCCTGTTTCCCAAATGTGCCTGGTGAGAAGACTTACCAGGATCCCTTGTTAAAAATGTAAATTCTTAAATTGCCTTTTTTGCTGATTCTGATTCAGATGGCATGGGATGAAACCTAGGTGATTCTTTTTATTAGTGAAGTTTGGGAAACACTTGTTGGGTGGAATGGGTCAAGATCGTCCTCTTACAGGAAGCGTAAAGCATATACCTAAGTGGGCGATTTGTCACCCGTAAAGCAGAGGAGATCTAAGTATTGTCAAGAGAAGTCTTCTCTCTTCTCCATAATCAAGGAATGTCAGTTCACAGGCATAAAGGAAAACTTTCAACCAAAAAAATATATCCATTCGCTTTGAGACCACATGGTTTAGAAGGCATATTATTCTAGAAGGTCATGTGTGACTTGCGTCAGTAGAGGTGATCTCTGCTCCCTCACCGACCACTACCTCCTGAGGGCCCATGTCCGCTCAGAAGGTCTTGCGCTACGTGCTCTCTGCCCACAGGGTCTACTCCAGGTCCTTGTTTTCCTCCTAAATCCTAGGGGTGCTTCATCTCACACACCATTCCTCCAGGGCAGCCTGGACTCCAGGATCAGCCATATCTGCAGTGCACCCACTTAGCCACGCTAGACTCACCACAATGTCTTGTTTGACTGTGTTTATAACCCAGGTGTCTGCTCCCTGGAAGTGTCTCAGCCCTCCAGTAAACTGGGACAACCCTTGCTTTTAACATTTACACTTACCCTTCCAACCTATGTATGATAATCTACCCCCATTTTGTTTTAGGAATATAAGTATTTATCCTTCAAAATCTGGGACTTGTCTCATTTCCCTTCTGGAAGCCATGTAGCTGTCACCTGTGTCTCATTCTACTTGACTCCTCTGCCTCAGTCTCTGATTGTTTTTCTGCTAATCCTAGAACTAGGGCTCTAGTCTTTTCCTTTGCAATAATCCAGCCATCAGTGATGCTGGCTTCAGAAGATGGGGCCACAGAAGACCAGGCCTCTCAACGCCACGTCATCCTTACTTCCCTACATCACTATGAACACAAGGCTACGGTGTGAACAGACTGTAATGAAAATTATTAATGAAAAAAATTAGAGGGAACATATCTACGACTGGATACTGAATACAATTGTTTCCAGAGTACAAGGAAAGAGGATTTTAAACTCAGGGTAGGGGTTTCCTCATGGACAAACTCCGGTTACTAGTCTTGTTTCTGTCTCTTGGGGTCTTTAGAGAGATCTCCCTCCATAATCCTTCACTGTATGAATAAAGATCGTCTCTCCTTAGAGTAATCATATTTACCCTAGAATTTGTCCCAATCTTACCCACATTGCTCCCCAACACACACACACACACACACACACACACACACACGCATACACACATGTATGCACACAGACCTATGTGCATGCATATCAGGACAATTCATATGATAAATAATCCGTAACAGCACTCTGAGAATACCACACGTATTCAGGAGCAGAGGACATGAAGACAGTTTGGGCTAGGCTCCAGGGTTCCATATCCTGTTTATTATAGGGTTACTGTGCACATGTAAGATGAAGCTATACCTTTATATTCTCTTTTTCTACTCCTGCTTATCTCCAGGTCACCTTTAAGAAACACATATATGCATGCTCCCAAGAAGAAACAAAATTCAATTTCCCAAAGCCAACCTAGTCTATAAAATTTTCCCAACCCCAGAAAAAATACCCTTTACACAATTAGGCAGAGAGACTACAGATCCCTTTAACCCAATCTCTTTGTTTTAGCTCGCGCCTTCTTACCCTCAACAATCAGACTGAGTGGATTGCTCCCACAGCATATTGGTAACACTACAAATATGTGATTAAAATCAGTCCTGTGCTTTTTCTATCGGGTTGTGAGTGTATCCTCTCCCAAATGCTGGGAGGTGGTTGCAGCAGATAAGGCATATCACTATGCCTTGTCCTTCAATAACCCTCCTCCCTTTTCATAGCAATAGAGTTTGACTGGGGCACATGGCTTCTTAGCTACACGCCTCTACTGTATCTAGCCATTCCTAGAGCTACAGGCAGCCGTGTGACCCTGGTTCTGGCCAAACAGAATGTCAGAAAAGCTATGTGCCATTTTTCTCGGTTTTGCTTTCCAGAAAATCAAGTGTCTGCTCCTGGCCCTGTACTTCTGTCCCGCTGTCTATAGGATGGCTAGAATAAAACACCTTAAATCCAGACGAGGACTTCCTTTCTCTGGCCTTCTGCAGAGAAGGAAATGAGCAACTCCTTTGTTTCAGCCAATGTCTTTGGGGTACTCTTTATTACAGATGCTTACGTGGGCCCCATCAAGTACAAATTCTCATGGATGCCAAGTTCCTTAAAAGCGACATAACCAGGAAAAGGCAGAGCTGAGCCTTGGCCCTGGTTCTCTAACCACAGGGCATTCCTCAACCATCCTAAAGATGTCTTTGTCAAAACTTGGACACGTTGTAATAGAGATATCATATTATGAAATGTGACATTTCATTGCATGTCCTTTTGTAGTTTCCTTGTTATAAGTTTGCTTCTGTCCAATGATCACCGGCATCCACTACAACAGCGGCCTCCCTCCAGCCTGGGAGCTTAAGAGTATAGCACCCTTCTGGAAGCAATGACTTCTCTCTCTTTGGCAGGTTAGCAGGGAATTTACAGTCTTGAAACTTAAAGGCAGAAAACTTACAACCAACAAGGATAATAGAGGCTTTACAAATAAGTAGAGGAAATGGAAGGTCTAAAAAATGAGAGCTAATTTCTGCTGACTCAGTAAATGTAACTCCCTCCCTCGATCCTTTTCCAACAATCCTGCAAAGACCCACAGTGGGTAAAAGTGAAATGACCTTACCATTGCCAAAAAAAACACTGGGAGGCAGAAATTTAATTTTAAGCCGCCATTCCTCAACCTCACCAGGAAGAATAAATCACCATTTGACAACTTCCCACTAACTCCATCCAAAGAATGGATATTATTAACCCTGTTTTTGAATTTGCTTTAATAACTAATAGCAAACTTATGTAGCATTTTACTATGTACTAACACCATTCTGTGTGACTTTCACATACTGACTCTCCTTTTTCTTACAACTCTGTAGGTACAACCACAGGTACAACTTTTTGCCCATTTTGCAGACAAGGAAGCCAAAGGCACAGATATATTTTGCATGCTCATTAGTAGACTATATCTTAGTAGGTGTGGAAAATGCCATCTTGTAGAGATTTTTTTTGTTGTTGATGGTATGCTGAATGTTAGTTGTTCATGAAGTGTGACTATTTACAATTTCACTCACCATTTCCCTTCCCCCAAAATTATACACCACTGAAATTAACCTGCTTCCCCAGTGGGCAAAAACAAACAAACAAACAAACAAACAAAAAACCAAAAAAACCTGCCTGACTATACTGAGTTCGTACCTGTAAGATTATTCTCAGCCAGATCAATGGTTCTCCTGTTCAAGAAATTGTGTCTTCGTGTTTTATGGAGCACACATTCAGTATTGAAAATTTTCATGTTTTCCAATTCATTTATTCTCACTCCACAGTTTTTTTTAATAGAACATCTGGTTTATTGCTATATAAATGCCCGTAAGAACTAGAATACTAATATTTATCTTTGCTTTAGGAAAAAACACTGAGTATTTAAATACTTATCTTTCAAAATCTATAATCAATGAGAATCAACACTTAGCAAAGACTCCACAAAAGTTATGAAGATTTTGACCATTTTCGTTATGAGGCAGCTCTTCCGGTGGAATTTATCTGTAACTCCCTGTTTTCCATGAATAATTCCGAAGATTTTTATAACTTTTTAGTGTCAAGGCAATACTACTGCATTGTATGGTCACATTGTTTTGTAGTATCCAATTCTACCACTGAAATGTTGAAATATTTTGTTTTGCTGCTTGTCAATTCAAACAGTCTAAGTTGCTTTTCTTCTTTAAATAATAGAAATTTTCACCTATGTTATATATGGCAATAATTCATAATGTTCTCCATTCTCATCTTTTTCCATTTGGGACAGCAAAGTGCTTGACCAAAAAACAAACTAACTAACTAACTAACTAACTAAATGTCTTAACAATATCCCCTTGCAGATGGAAGTGGCCATGTGTTCTGACCAATGAGATATAAATGGATGCCACTGGTTGGGACTTTGAGGAAACTTTGTTAAAAGCAATAGTACAGGGGCACCTGGGTGGCTCAGTTGGTTAAGCGTCTGCCTTCAGCTCAGGTCATGATCTCAGGATCCTGGGATCGAGTCCCACATCAGACTCCCTGCTCAGCAGGGAGCCTGCTTCTCTCTCTCCCCCTGCCCCCCCCCCTTATACTTGCACACTCTCTCTCTCAAATAAATAAAATCTTTAAAGAAGTGCTGACTCAGCTGACTCACTTTTAAGAAGTGCAGACTCAGCTAACAAATATTTTTCTTCGCCCTTACTCTTCTTCCTTCCTTCTTAGAGAGTAGATATGATACCAAAAGTGGTACAGGGAGCCTGGGCTCAGGAGGCAACACAGATCCGCTAAGGAGAGCTGAATGGAGGCACAGAAGGGGCCCGGATTATATTGGTAGCAAGCAGCTACCATACCAACCCTGTAAAGCCTAGCTCCAGACATCACATAATGTGAAGAAATAAAAACCTTCATTTGTTTAAGCTTCTGTTTTTCTGGTTTCTGTTTCTCACAGCCAAGTACAATTTCTAACTTCTAAGTGATTAGATTAAACAGTAGCAGAGGATATAAAGGTTTTCAACATCTTGAAGCTTAAAATTTGGGATAGGTCTACAAAGCATGGTTAAACATTCTGTTATACAGCCATTAGGTATTTTCTAACAATATTTGAAATCAAATCATCTGTTGATGAATCAGATCAATCATTTGAAAATATGATTCAGTTTTAAGAAAGACAAAATTAATAATGCTACTGTCCACCCTTCGTTTATTTCAGCAAAATAAATTTGGACATGGGGAAAAAAGCATGCAGTATAATTTTTTTCCTTTGGAAATCAATAGGAAATACAGAAGATTTGGGGGGGGTTTTAACATAAAGAATTATTGTGCTCAGGAATATGCATATATGTAGTAGGAACCTCTAAATTGTAGAGCCTTTAAAAGTCTGAAAGTATTTAGATAAATAGATAGATAGATCGCATAGTGACAGTAGCCTCCAATTAGAGTGTGCCAATCATGAGCCAAGCTCTGTGGTAGATCGCGGGACTTGGAGGCAGACCTTTAGACTAACCCTAAAATCTGGGGTTTCTTTCTCTAAATCACCAGTCAAAACATAAGAATGAAGAGGAGTATTTGGTGGATTCAAAGATGTATTGTTAAGTTTATTCTCTTCTTGTCCCATATCTCTGAGAAAGTCTCCATTCCCAAAGCAAATACAAAGCGTAGAGATGTGAAGAGGTGTTTTATGTGATTAAAAGTTCTCAGTGATAGCTCCTAACCACAACTGTATTAGTTTTCTATTGCTATATAACAAATTATCACACACATATATATACCATTTGTCACTTTCAGTAGGTCAGAAGTCCAGAATAGGGGCTTATCTGCTCGGGGTCTCACAAGGTTAAAATTAAAATGTCGGTAAAGCCACATTCTCACCTGGAGATTGGGACCCTCTTCCAAGCTCACTTAGGTTGTTGGTACCACTCAGGTCTTTGTGGTATAGGACTGAAGTCCCTATTTTCTTGCTGGCTTCCAGCCCGACGTATTTAGATTTTAGCTTCGTGTCCTCCTTCTCTCACCACTTGGCAGTTAGCTTGTCTTCAAGACCAGAAAGAGAACATTTTATGGGTGCTATACCTTCTTTTAAAGAGCTCATGTGATGAAGTCAGACCAACCCAGGATAACATCCCTTGTGATCCATTCAAGGTAGTGGTACCCCCTCACATTCCCTGTCCCCACCCACCCTCCAGGAGAGGGGATTTTAGAGGGTCTGTGCATCAGGGGACAGAATCTTGGGGCCATTTCAGAATCCTTCCTACCATAACAACCAAGAGCATTTTGTTGCTTGAAGTAGTCATAATGGTCACTTTTAATTCAAAACTCTGAAGAGGGAAGCAATGCCTACATTCTCAACCTAATCTGGGAATATCATTGTCAACACTGCACTGTCACCACTGCTTTGAAATTAGATATTCAACATTTTAGGTTGACTATTCCTTCACACTAGCATTTTAAAAAAGATTAACTGTTTCTATTCCATTCTTTTGTACATATGCCATAAGCAGTACACTTTGACCCCCACCCATGCAGTTGGAGCCCAAGAGTTGCAATGATGACAATCCCCTCGTTAGGCTAGTTCTTTAGTGTGGCGTTGGACTTTACTGATAGAAACTTGGCAGTTTTCTCTCACTTTCCTGATTATCCACCAAGCTACTTAATAAGCTTTATTAAATGTATTTCAACTAAAACTAGCCGGAGTGAATTGTTATTTGCAAACAAGAACATTGACCAAGATCAAAGTTAATGACAGATATGGTGATGGACAACAAATTTTTCAAGAAATGAGGATGTGTGGCTGGTGAAAAGGTAGTGAGAATCCAGAAAATCCAGACCATGGCAGCACTGGAGAGAGAGTTACTTAAATTATCACTTGGTCAAGGATGGATGAGGAGCCTATCAATTGCAGGACTTTGGCAGGGACCAAGCGATTGCAGGTGTACAAGAGTAGGCAGGAATATGGAAGAAAAGACTGAAGATCAGTCTGGATGCTGCTAGTTGTTATGAAAACAAAAAGACAGTGTGATGGTTAATCTTATGTGTCAGCTTGGCTGGGCCATCGTACCCAGATATTTGGTCAATGTATACGTATATCCATTATTTGTATATACATTCTCTCTCTCTGTCTCTCTCTCTCTCTCTTCATTCTGTTTCTCCAAAGAACTCTAATGCAGATAGGCTTGACATTTGACCATGACCTGGATCAAGTTATGGTAACAGAACTGTATATGCCCTTAAAAAGAATGCCTTATGTGGCTACAGATGATTCTAACAGAAAATATTACATACAGGAGTATCCTATGGATTGTTGAATTACACCAGCTGATTTCACAGTCTCATCACTTCCCTTGTATGAAAATGAAGGTATTTAGAGAAAAGTAGTACCACTCCTCAGACCCCTAATAATTAAAATGGGAGATATGGGAGGAGTCTGATGATTCACCACACTCCAAACTTCCTAATTTCACTGAGCCATTTCTGATCTGTCTAATGAGGCTGTTCCTGTCTTTCTTGAATTTATGTAACGGCTTAGACAGAGGCAATTATTTTATAAGGAAAATCTATCTCTCCTCACTCTCCTCCCCTGAGAATCCTCATGGCCTACAGGCTTATAATTAGAAATTTCGAGAGGCCTATTACAAAGTCAAACCAGAAAAGGGAAAGCTTACACACATGAATATTACACACATACAAGCAAGCAAATTTTGCTAATTTAAATCAGTCAAAACCTGGCAAATACATGTGGGAATGGATTTTGAACATGCTTGATGTAGACAGATTTTCCAATAGTGGCAGAACAATATCTTCCATCCCATATGCTCTCTTTTGATTTTCCTTTCATCAAGAGTTGAATTCTCTCATTCCTTCACCTTGAATTTGAGTGGGCTTGTAGCAAAAGTGAAGTTATGTGAAGTTATACAACTTCAAGGCTGGGCCATAGAGAGCAATATTTTCCACCTGGTTCTCTTTTTGGAATGCTTACCCTTAGAATCTAGACACCAAACTGTGTGCAAATTCCAAGAAACCACACAAAGAGGCCACATGTGGAGTTCCTAACCCATGGTCTCAGTTGAGTTCCCAAGCAAAGGCTTAGCATCAATCATCAGACAGGTGAGTAAGCAGGCCTTCACTTGGCTCCCCACAACACCCCAACTTTTGAATCTTTCCAGTTGAGGCCTCAGACCATCATGGAAAAAACATGATCTGTCCCCACCATACCGTCTCAATTCCCAATGTTCAGAATGCATGAGATTAACAACAACAACAAACCTCATGGCACTGAGTTTGAAGTAGCTTGTTACACAACCATAGTAACTGAAACCGCACCTAGGCCAATGAACATAAATTCGGATTGGTCTGAGTTACTGATATGATTATTCTTATTACAGATTCTAGAGTCAATACGCTAAGTCAAGTAGTTAAGAGTTTAAAGTTTTGCTCAACTGGTTTACTGAAATCTGGATTCTGTAGTGGTCTTCCCTAAATGAAGATATAAAAGAAGTTGTCTGACATTCTAAAGAGGAAGAAAAACATTTAGGATGAATAAGAATGTTGGTGAATATTTATAATTTGCAAACCACACACACTATGGCCCTCAAGAGAGCACAGAAGAAACTCCTCTCACCACACCACTGAAAAATGCATTGGTGAGAGCCAAAGTCTTTGAAAAGTGCTATTCTCTGTGGACAAGCAGCACTGCCATGGAAATGGGCTCTCTGATGAGCGCATCTTTGGCTGATTTAGTAGCAGTTCTTAACTTCAAAAGACAAGGTGAACATGGTTATGGTAACAGACAGTTGGGCCAGCACAATAATCACAGAGTCATGAGAAAGTGATCTTTGACAGTGTTAATTGGTCAAGGGATCCCCAGTACAAAAACATAAGAGAAACCCACTAAGATCCTTTTTGATATAAAAATAAAACAAAAGTAAACAATGACAGAACAGTAAAAGCTTCAGAATTTTGAAGAACAAAGGCATAAAATGAGCTGCCGTGATAGAGTCTGAACCCAATAACCAATGCCCACATCTGAGTCATTTTACAGACCTAGAAGCCCACCATGGAAGGAAAGAGCCCAGAAAATCCTTGAGAAAAGACCCTAACATGACATCACATATAAATGATGTATAAATCTTTCTTCTGGGCTTCTCCAGTGGTATCTGCAGCTATTTTGCAAGGATGAGAGAAAAAAAAACACTTTTGGAGATTACTGAACATTGGCTCTGAGCAACAATTAATCTATGAAAACCCAAGTTTTCACTATGTTCCACTGGTCAGAATGAAAGCTAATGGGGCCAGTTGACAAGAGAGTTTTGTAGATTTAGTCACTCTTAAAGTGGATCTAGGACTTCCAAAAACCATCTTGTTCATATTTTCCCAGTTCTCAAGATAGAGTTTGAATAGAAATACTCAGCAACTGGCCAAATCCCCATATTGGCCCTTGACCCCCATAATAAAGGCTTAGATTATGGTAGGAATGACCAAATGTAAGTCCCAAAAGGTACCTACACTCCCAAAATGTTGAATCAAAGGCAGTACCACACACCTGGGCTAATCAGAGAGACTAAAGGTCGCCCTTCAACTATTACCATATTCTTATCTAATTTACCTATCTGGCCTTTGCAGAAGAGAGATGGCTCTTGCATAATGACAAAGAATTATTTTACATTTAATTAGGCTGTCACATAATAAGGATGCTATCGTTTGGTAGAGAAAATCAATCCAGCCCCTGGATAGTAGCTGGAATGTAGCTATTGATCTGACCAATGCTTTTTTCTCTGTCCCAATAAATAGAAAATACTTGGTGTAGTCTGTTTTCACCTGGCAGGGACAGACGCACACCTTCACTGGCTTCACTATGTAAGAGCAATATGAATTCACTGACTGTGCCATAATTTAGTCCACAGAACATCACAGTGGTCTATAAACTGACAACTTTATGCTAATGCAACTCAGTGCACAGGAAGAGTAAGTAAGTACCCGAGACGTGTTCTTAATATACGCACACATATCAAAAAATATATAAAAGACATGAAAAATACAGAGACCTATTACTTCAGTGAAATTTCTACATACCAATGATCTCAGAACTTCTCAAAATGTCACCACCAACATGAAAGAAAAGTATTGCACTGAACATCCCCCATCTCTAAGAAAGGGAAGCTGTGCTTGCTCAACTCTTGTATTTTGTAGAAAATACACATGACATTTGGTTACGCTTCTCCAAATAATTAACTGGTCATCCAAAAGTCCTCAAACTTTGAGTGTGGTACAGAGCAATAGAACATTCTCTAGAAGATCTGTACTTTAATACATATCTTCAAATTTCAAAGTACAGCATCTTTTTCAGTAAGGATAACATTTGCCTTTTGAGAAAACCTTGCCTTGCTATTGAACCCTGGTAGAGACTGAATGTTTGAAAGCAGTACACCATGCGACTGTAGAAATTAAGCAGCCCACCATGTACTATGTCTTATCTCATCTATTGAGCTCTAGTCAGCTATTCCTTGTAGCATTCCATCATCTCTGGGAAATTGTTTGTATTTGAACAGGATCAAGTAGGTCCTAACAACACAAGTTACAAGAGCAGATGATTCATATTCTCAGTGCGTCTACTCCTGCCAAGCTGCTGATGTTCTCTCAAACCACACCTCTGCTTCATTAAGAGAGCTCTATGACTAGGTGACTGAGAAGAAAAATAATCCAGATTACTATCGACTTCATTGGACGTGACAATACTAAGAAGCTCCCTGTAGGAACCTCTATGTATTCTTCTGGCCCACATTGTGTAAGCAGTATTTCTTTGTCCCTTTTAATGCAGCTCAATCACCCCTCCTACAGAAGTAGACTGCTACATTATGCCAATCTCACTTGGAGGTGACCTGATGGTCAGTGTAGAAAAATAAATATTCCCAATGGGCAGAACTTCAAACAGTACACATCATGATCCACTTATCTGGAAAGGAGATAAGCTACAGGTCTACATTAATTTATGGACAATAGCTAATAATTTCATTGGATTTGGGAAGAACAAGATTGGAGAATTAGTGATAAAAAAAGATTAGAGTCAAAACCAATCTAGACTTTTAGACTATTCTACAGTTGAGAAAGTTTGTGTCCCACGTGAATACACAAAAAGACTGACACCTTATACAGAAAGTTTTCAGTAGATGGTTGGACAAGATGACCTGCCATGTGGATTTGCTAACCTCTTTCGATAGTCACATAATTATTGAATTATAAATGTATAAAAATATAAATAAATAGCTCATGGAAAAAAGTGGTCATTGTTTCAGAGTTTATGCATGAGCTTAACAACTTAGACTTCCTCTCCCCCAGATGTCTGGATATTACTTCTGCTGAGTGCCCAGTTTGAAAGCAACACTGAACAAACATGAGTCCTGCCATATGGTACCATACCCCAAAAGGAATAACCAGCCACCTGATGGCAGGTTAATTACACAGGGCCTCTTCCAACATGGTGAGTGTTGGAATCTGTCCTCTCTGAAATTGATACATTCTAGATATAGATTTGTCTGTCTTGTCTACCGAGCTTCTGCCAGCAACACCATCTGTGGACTTACCAAATGCTCACTTGCTGTCACTATAATTCACATAACATCACTTCCAACTAGGGATCTTATTTTATAGCAAAATTATTAGGACATTAGATTGATGCATTTACAATACGTTAAGATTTCCAACCAGAAGCAACTGGATTTATAAACCAGTGAAGTGACTTATTATAGATTTAGTTTTGGTGCCTATTGGGAGATACCTTACAAAGTTAAGATGACATCTTGTAGAATACAGTATATCTACAAAGTAGAAACCAATACACAGTGTTTTTTCAGCCATGGCCAGAACGTATGAGCTTAGGAAACAAGAAGTAAAAATGGGAGTGGTACTTCTCACTATTCCTTTAATGGCCCACTAACATAAATTTTACTTCACATCCTTGCCACTATCAACTACATTGGTTTAAGGATCTTAGTACTCAAGGAAGGGTACTTTCACCAAGAAACACAATAGTGTCTCAAACCACTTGACAAACCAAACAAGAGGATTACTATGTTGGCTGCAGGGTTAAACATGTTTAAAAAGTAGTAATTCCTGCTACACAATGTAAACATAAAATAATATTTCTTTAACACAAGGATTTCCATAGGGTGCTCCTTAGTATTTCCATGTGTTTTAGCAAATATTTTTGGAAAGCAAGAGCACCTTCACAGATGCAGAACCACCAAGGGCTCCAACCCTAAGGAATAGGATTCCTAAGTAAAGAACCCCAGTTCACTGAGCCAATACTAGCTAAAGATAAAAGTAATATGGAATGGTTAGTTGTTGATGAAGAACGTTATACACATCAACTAAAGACAATATGCAGAAAACATAACAGATTTTCTGTTTTATCCTTGCTTTATTTAGTATATTTTGATAGTATTTACTTTATAATTTAGTCCACATTTAAAAATTTCAAGGCAGAATTGAGGAAACATATCATTACATATATTAGACCTAAAAAAGATTGTACTAAATAAAGAATCTTAGGGTGTCCTTATCTGGGAAGAGGATGAAGATTTGTTTATATGAGAAATTGCCACCTTATTGGTTGGGAACATAGTTTTTGTTGCTATTGTTGTTTTAAGTCTGAAAAATGGATATATGTCCAGATAAAGGGTGACATCTGTTTTTCTTGACTGCTCAAAATATTTTCAATACTCATCTTGCTTTTGATTGTTTCCTATTTTGTGGATCTTATTTTCCCAGGTGGAATCCCAAAAACTACATCTTTACAGATTCTTTTTACAAACCAGACAAGCCATGTTATCTGGTTTCTGCCTTGTGGGAAAATAGGATCTGCATAGTGAATTCATTTTTTGATGGTGTGAATGCCACCAGAGGGAGAGGGAGAGATGGAGGCCCTCCTTGGAACTGATCTGTGGTGTGGTTCTGGATTTCATGGTGGTGACAAACCACAGCTCCCCCATTAGTCCAGTTCTGTGGTGTACCTCAAGGTATTGTTCCTGGAAGCTTAATCTATTTTTCCAGCTCTTCCAATGACCCTGTGTAGGGAACCCTATGGTTTATCATTTGAACCAAGACACACTTGGGAGGGAAAGGGGCTGCTATTAATAATGTCAAGGATAAACTAGAATTACACTGAACAGATGAGACATGTAGTGACTCTAATGCCATGATTTACTTCGTACATTTTGATGATTGAATTAGTCAGAATAGACTTGATTTTTACTAAGAACCCTAACCAAAATACCATTGGATTTTTAAGATTATAAAATGAGTTCACAATGTAAGTGGACCCTGAGTACTATTTTGTGCCTATATAATACAGGGGAGAGTATTCTATTCTACAAATTCATAAAGCAAGTTCAAATTAATTCAGATTCATAGTATTTATTATATCAATATTAGTTGATTTAATGTAACCATATGCTGGTTGCCTAAAGAACCATGACTTACACTGATGTTATATACCCTTCATGAAGCCTAGGGAATGGAAATAAAGATTCTTGTAATGTTCTTATAAATAGTGACTCACTAACATGTAGGTAAGTTGCGTTTGTTAAATGCAATCCTACTAGAATAGAATATATACTTTAGGAAATCTTTAAGTTAATGTCCATGTTAAAATTGTCATTATCTAATTTCTATATAAGTTATTATTTTATGCTATAGACACATAGCTATAGGCATATTGTTGTATGCTAGAAATATAAGTATTTGCTTACTAATATCAGAAATCCAAGAAGAAACAAGTATCAGTCTCACTCATCATTCCAGTGTCTTCGTTCAAAAAATATTACTGAAAAGTTACTGGCACTTTTCTTACTCATTGAGCAGTTCATATAGGCACTAGGCTAGCAGCTGAGAAGATCATGACGAGTGAAACAGACATGATCCTAGGGACATGAGTCCAGGTTTCTCAAACAGGAAATGCAGCAATCAAATCATAATACAAATAAATAAATGGTAACAAATTTAAATCAGTGCTGCAAAGGCAAAGTATAGGATACTCATGAGCCCCCGGGGTGGGTGGTGCGTCAGGGAAGAGCTTTCTGAGGAAGTGGCATTTGAAGGGACACCTGAAAATGATGAGACAATAAGAGTGGGAGTTCGTGTGGGAGAACAGGCAGCTCTAGGCACATCAAAGGCTATGAAGCACACCTGGGCGTGGATTTCTGTTCTAGGCACTGAACAGAGACCTGTGCAGGTGGGGCTGAGAGTGAGGGTGAGTGGCACCTCGGGGACACTGGAGGCGGCGGCCACCCACCCCCACAAGGGCCTGGGGAGGTGAACAGGAAGGAGGCCTTGACAAAGTCCCCCTCCTATTCTGGGGCACTGGGTAACAGTAACAGCCTTAAATACCAGGAGCTAGTGCAGGAATTCTACCTGAAATTATAAAAAGCAAAGAGAGGAGAGGGACACTCACACCAAAGTCCCTGTGGGAAAGCCAAAAATTAGGAGTCCAGACAAAACCATCAACACCAAAAAGATGGCATTTAGATCGAGATGCTAGATTGAACCATATACTACCTATCCTCCCTTTCCCAAATCTCTTAGCCTATGGGAAAAAATTAATTTTCACTTCTAAAGGATAATTGTGCTGAAAAACCAACAAAAATAATTATACCATCACCTAACCAGAAATTCGAGGAAGAAATAAAGCAGATGGGAAATTGAAGGGGAATAAGAGCCAGTAAATCCCAAACAAAACAAACAAAACCTCCACCCAGCCTAAAACGCAAACAGGAGAAACAATTTAAGTGAATTCGCAGTTTATAAAAATTGTTTCTAATCAAAATTACCATTGAAGAGAGCTTTATTCTCACTGCACTCATTTGTATATTTAAATGTAAAGCATTATGCATGTATTACGTTGGGAATCCTTTCAGGAGGCCCGGGTCTGCTAGGGGCTTAGAACACCTGGAAAAACAGCCCCGAGAAATTGATCTCCAGTTTATCCATTCTTACAGTAAGCACTCAGGAATGTGCTGGGCTGGTCACGAGTCACTTTGCATCTGGTGAGCATTAGAAACTTAACCAAAGTCTCCAGAACAGTGGAGAGTGATCAAAAGGGACTAAAAACCTCTGAGCAATAGCAAAACAACTTCTTCAAAACCCTTCAGAGTTCTTTCTGTCAACAGGGGGTGCTACCAGCAGCAAGACACCTAGGTGGCAGATGACAGTCCCATATGCTGTCACTCCAACGGGGAGACCGCTGCTGTGCCTTTTGCCCCCAGAATTGTCTGGATAGAGCAGCTTACATCTTTTCTACCCCCAGTTAAGGAAGTTGTGTTATGTACCCGAAAGTGTGCTGTCTTCCAGTCAACACAATTATCTTTATAAAAACTGCACAATTACCTATTTTTAAAAAATAAATGAAAAATTATCCTTGAAAAGCTCTTGAGAAGGGGCCACATTGCAGACAATCAAAATATCTCTGAAGCACCCAGCACAAGTGATGTTTCCTTCCTTGTTGGAACAGAATATTTCTTTGGTTAAACACCTTACATTTAGAAGCCATGCCACAAGGACAAAGCTCTATCTCTAATCATTATTGTCACAATAATGTAGTGAATGCTTTTAGGACAAGGAGTGTGTGGATGCCAAATATGGTGGAAAGAACAACAGATATGCATCTCCCATCTGAGATTTGCTTGTTCTGGGACAAACCTGCTTGCACAGAATGACGGCAAAATCATCTATCATATTTAAAATTTTGTTTTTAAGTTTCTCCTATAATGTAATTGAATTCTGAAGAA
Organism: Ursus americanus; assembly: GCF_024610735.1. NCBI lineage: Eukaryota > Metazoa > Chordata > Mammalia > Carnivora > Ursidae > Ursus > Ursus americanus. The sequence continues at coordinate 15,263,061 of NC_142130.1, read as the reverse complement.
TTAAGTATAAACGTAATATAACTCCACTGCAAAAATAAGACCATTCCAGATATACTCTAAGCTTAGAGGCAAGAAAAATAAAAAGCAGGTAGCTTCAGCACAATTATCAGAGTAATTCATTAAATTGCGGTCTTTGGATAAGCTATACGATTTAGCTTTTCCTCTTCCCCTGAAAGTGGAAAAAGGTAGCTACTGCTGTTTGCCCCTCTATCACGACCACCAAAAGCAAACAATCTGCCTAGTGTACGAGTGCTGGAGCTAGAGAAAGAAGAAAAACAATGAAGTTACTCCAAACCTCCATATTGACAGGAGAGAAAGAAGAGAAAAGAAAAGGAATAGATAAATCAGGCACTTGTCTCCAGGACAGAAATTTTCAGATTTTGTTCTCTAAGGTAGGTTTTCTGACACAAGAAGATGTAATTGGGACCAGAGGAGCAGTAAAGAAGGCCAGATAGTTGAAGTTGCCAAAAAATGATAGGGAACCCTGCCTTCGAATCCAAAATCAAGCTACTCACAGACTCTGACTAATCATATGTCCTGCCCAATCCTCAAAGAGCACTGAGAATCACTAAACATTTGGGAGAACATTTACCAAAACCCAACCTAAGGAAAATTACCTTTCAAACAAGCAAAAAATCTTTTAAGTTAAAATATGTCCTTAGCAATGTCTGGATATCTCATGCTACATAACAAATTACCAACCTGTGGCTAAACACAAGCATTTTACTCTATTTCACCATTTTGTGAGTCAGGAAATTGGGCAAATGTCAGGGGGGTGATTTTTCTACTTCTTCTGTCATCAGCTGAGGTCACTTGATCATATGCAGCTGACAGAAAAACGAGGCTAAAGTTTCCAAGACAGATTTATTCAATGCCTGGTGGGGGTGGCTAGAAGAATGGGCTTGTTGAAACTATCTACCAGAACACCTACAAGTTGACTCTAAACATGGCAGCCTCAGAGTAGTAAAACTTCTTACATGATGGCTGGCCTCCCCAGAGCAAAGACTCCAAGAAACCCAAGTGAAAGAGTCTGAGGACAAGGGTTTCTTAGGAAATCTGAGACTATCACTTCTGCCCACATTCTAATGGTCAGCATAATTAAGGCCACACCAGATTCAAAGGTAGAGAATGAGAGTCTACCTCTCATTGGAAGGAATAGTGAAGAATTTGTGACCATGTTGATTGAATCTACCACAGATGGATCGTTTCCACTTATGGCCATGATGGAATGTATGCAAGGTCAATATACAAAATTCACTTGCATTTATATATACTAGCAACAAGTAATGGGAAAATGAAATGTAAACAGTATCATTTAAGATAGCATTGAAACACAAAAAATACTTAACAAAGTATATGCAAAACCTATATTTTGAAAACTATAAAACACAGCTAAGAGAAACCCTAAATAAATAGAAAGATATACCATATTCATGGTTTGCAAGACTAAATACAGTTATGATATAAATTCTCCCCAAAGTTATTTATAAATTTAACGTAATTTCAATCAAAATTTTAGATGTTTTTGCATCAATTGGCATACTGATTCTAAATTTATATGGAAATGCAAAAGACCAAGAATAACCAAAACTATTCTGAAAAATAAAATTGGAGGACATACACTACCTGATTTTAAGACTTACTACAAAGCAAAAGTATGATATTGGCATAAAGATGGACATATAGATTAATAAAACAAAATTGAAAGTCCAGAAATAGGCGTAAACATATATGGTCAGTTCAATTTTTACAAAGATGCCGAAGTAATTCAATAGGGAAAGAATTGTCTTTTCAACAAGTTTGCTGAAGCAACTAGATACCTATGTTTCTAATTGGAGGGGAAAAAAGAACCTTGAGTAATTCATTGCATCATACACCAAAAGCACTAACCATAGGAAAAAAATTATAAATACTTCATGAAAATTAAAATTTTCTATTCTTCGAAGATAGTACTTTTCAAAAAACACCAAGAAATAAGAAAATAGTTAAGCCACAGACAGGGAAAACCTATCTGGAACACGTACAAAGGACTTGTAACCAGAATCCTTATGAATCAATAAGAAGACAAATGACTCAATTTAAAAATGGGCAAAAAGATTTGAACAGGTATCCCAAGGAAGACATATGAATGTCCACAAAACACACAGAAAGATATACGACATCATTACACATTTGGGAAATGCACTTTTAAGCTATAATGACATACATGTCTATTAGAATGGCAAAAATTTAAAAGCCTGAAAATAACAAATGTTGATGGGGATGTAGAGCAAATGTAACACCCATACATTACTAGCAGGATTGCAAAATAGTAGAGCTACTTTAGAGTACCATTTGGTAGATTCTTATGAAGTTAAGCATATATTTAATCATACAACCTAGCAAATTCATTCATTGGTATTAACCTAACAGACATAAAAGCATATGTCCACACAAAGACTTGCAAGTGAATGTTCATAGTTTCATTCATAATAATCTCAAACGGAAAACAACCCAAATGCTCATCCACTGGTAAGATGATAAATAAATGGCAACATAGCCATATGATGGAATACTACTCAGGACTAAAAAGGAGCAAATTACTGCATATGTAACAACATAGATGGTCACACTGGCAAAAAAAAAAAAAAGCCAGATATAAAAGACTACATATTATATGATTCTATTTATATAAAGTTCTAGAACGTGCAAAACTAATCTATAGTGATAAATTGCACATAAATGGTTGCCTGGTAGGAGGAGAATGGAGTATTTTCAGTGCCAAGGCACAATGCAACTTGGAAGTGATGAAGAGTTCTATATCTGGATTGGAGTAGTATATATTCTATATGCATGAGTGTATACATTTGTCAAAACCCATCTAACTACTTAAGATTGGACTATTTTGTTGTATGTACAACATACCTCTATTAAGTAGAGTTTTAAAAAACAAAAACCTTGGGGTGCCTGAGTGGCTCAGTTGGTTAAGTGTCCGACTCTTGATTTTGGCTCAGGTCACGATCTCAGGGTCATGAGATGGAGCCCTGCATCAGACTCTGTGCTGGTGTGGAGCCTGCTTAAGATTCTCTCTCTCCCTCTCCCTCTGTCCCTATCCCCCCTCCAAAAAGAACCCCCCCCCAAAAAAAACACCTTTCTTTTATAAATGAGAAAAATATATCTCTGAAATTAAAAGGTCAACAGGTGGGATAAATATGGAATATTAACTCAAAGATCAAACCAGTAAACTAAAAGATCAAAAGCAATGTTTCTTAGCCCAAAAGGTCATGGCAATCTCAAATATTATAGAGTAGTAGGATATTTTGGAAAGTTGAAAAGTTCCAGCAGTCATCAACAGAAGTTCTCTAAAGAGGAAATAAAGAGGAAGAATTTTTTATAGAAGGCAAATACAATTTTCCAGAGCTGAAGAAAAGTCAAGAGGCTTCACACGATGAGTACCACTGGCTGTAGAGAAATCAGGACAAATGGGAAAAAAAAAAAATTAATTCCAACATAGATACTGGTGAAATTTAGGATTCTCAGGAAAACAAGAAAATCCTAAAAGCTTCTAGACACCAGACAATCTACAAAGGAACAAGGATCGATTGGAATCAGGTTTCACATTGACTACACTGATTGTTAGAAGACAATAGTTATCTTTAGTATTCTGAGAAAAAAAAATGATTTGTAGTCTAAACTTTTGAACTAAGTCAAACCAGCATCTACTTATGAAGGTAGAATAAGGATATTTTCAGACACGTAAGAACTCAGAAAAGTCACCCTCCTGAGGCTTTTGCTGAATACCTCAGATCTTTCCACTGATTTCCATCTCCACTGGATTTACTGACTAGTATCTCTGCTTCTGGTCCTGGTCCATCACGTATCTTTTTCACTCTGCAGCTGGGACGATGTTTTGAAAATGGCAAATCTCATCAATTACTCTTCCAGTAAAACCCTTCACTGAATTTCTTTTCCACAATCATCTCCAGCCACTTTTCTTTTCCTCCAGCTACTTCTGGTCTCCTGGGAGTCCTTCCTTCTCTCCTATTTCTCTCTGAGCTACAGTCCCTGAGTCTCTAGAATGTACCATGTACCTTCCTGATTATCTTTGCTGGGGAATGCTCTTCCCTTGCGGCATTCCTCATCTTCCTTCAGCCTTTTTGTGGTCTTGACGTTATTTCCTCAGAAAAGTGTTCCATGGACCCTCACTCTCACCCCTGACCCGCCAGCAGATTAGTTTTGTTCATGACCCTAACAGCACCTGTAATTTTACTTATAATTATAGCAATTATATATGATACAGCTGTAACTAAATACATATTTGTATAACTGTTTGTTTAATGTCTTTTTTCCCCAATAGGCAGTAAAGTCTACAGATGTAGTCTCATGTTTCCCACAGCTTCGTGGGTGAGGATGCTGTCTGTCCCTAATGTTTGTTCTTCCCTTCACTAGGAACAAACTAAATCTTCCAGTCTCCCTTGGCTATGTGTCCAGGTTCTGGCTAATGGGGTACGAGCACAACCTGGGGGTTGTACACTTAAAGGAAACAGGTTTGATCTTCGTTTCCCCATTTCACCTTTCTGCTTGCTAGTAAACCAGCATAAAACTTACTAAGGTCGAAATCCCTGACTGGCCACCTCATACCAATCCTGGAATGATATTCTTGGACTGTTACATGAATGAGAAAAGAAAAATATTCCAGATTAGATTGCCAGGCCCCAGGCTGAAAAATACTACTCCTTCCCCCCCCAAAAAAACTCTAGAATTGCCTCTCGTTTTACTTATGATTTCTTATACACTTTCTCCTTTCACTCATGGGTACCATAAATATTTATTATATTCAATGATCTATTTATACAATCTTTCAATTTTTTATTATCCAGTTATCTAGATGCCCTCTAGAAGACCCACTGCTTCCACGTTATCAATCTTAAATTATAATGGGGAAAGAGGATGTAACTGCAAGATACCTTCTTATGAGTTATATTTGGAGTCCTAAGTGTGTCCTCACCTCAAGGAGAGATGGGCTAGCCATGCCAAAACAAGCAAATTTGATGTCAGTCTGGAAAGGTCTTATTGTAGCTTGAGTTTCTAGGGACATTGGCAAGGACAAGCTCACACATAGATGGGGCAGTCAGTTGTGTAAGCGTAGATATCATGGAGGATTGCACTAGTCCCTTCACTGATCTACCACCTACTTCTACTACGAACCCCTCAAATCTGTCTGCAAAAATGACCTTTCTAAAATGAAAATCTGATCATGTTATTTCCCCCGCTCAAAATCCTTCACTGGATTTCCATCGCCCTTGGGATAAACACCAAAACCCTCAGTGTGGCTTGTGAGCCTTTTTAGGACCCTCTCTCTGTTTCTCTAATCTTCCTGCCTCCTCCTCCCTTGCTCTCTGAGCCACGGCCACCCTTGCCATCTTCAGTGGCCTCGGAAGCACCAAACGCTTCCCCCTGAAGAGCAAAGCGTTGTTGCTTTAGCTTGAAATGTTTTTTCTCTCTTGCCTCCCTCTACTTACTTCATTTCTACTTAGCTGTCTTAACTCACACGTCCCCTTTTTAGGAAAGCAGGCCTCGCATGAGTCTCCAGTCACTCACACTTCCCATTCTATACATTTACACTCTTATACTTTTTTCTAGAACTTATACAGTTGTAATTATCTATTTGTAAACATATTTGATTCAAGTATATTTTGAATCAAAGTAAATCAAGTATATCTTATTGGCCACAAGACTCAGGGGAGCAAGGGCCCTGTCTATTCTGCACACCATTGTATTTCAGGGTTTATGAGGGGATCTAATAAATGCTGGTTGAATGAAATGAATAAATGAATGGGACGTGATTTGTAAGGTAAGGGTAAAAGGCAGTCCTGCCTATCTTTTCTTTTTTAAAGACTTTATTTATTTGAGAGAGAGAGAGAGAGCATGAGCACTTAAGTGGCGGAGAGGGAGAAGCAGGCTCCCTGCGGAGCAGAGAGCCCTACGTGGATCATGGATCTCAGTCCCAGGGTTCTGGGATCGTGACCTGAGTTGAAGGCAGCTGCTTAACTGCTTAACCGACTGAGCCCCCAGGCGCCCCTGCCTATCTTTTCCATCAGCCTGCTATTAGGGCCTGGAATTCTCGCCATTGTTTTAATCTAATCCAACATAGATTAAGGGCTTCTGGAATTTAACTGTTAAGACAGAAACGTATGCTTATGAGGCTGTATTTCCACCCATACCTGCCAACTAGAAGTAAAAGAGCAATGCCCCGTGGAAATTTTAGGCAAACCCCTTCTTGGGTACACAACGTTCTAGGGCAGAAAGGGGAAGGAGAGGCTTCCAAGAGGAGAGGTAGCATGGAGTGGTGGTTATGAGCTCAGACTTTCCAGCCTGACTCGTTTGTTTTGAAACTCTATCCCATGGTTTATGAGCTGCTAGTCCTAGGAAGTTTTCTGTCCTCTCTGTGCCTCAGTTTTCTCAACTGTAAACTGGAGCTAAATATTATGTGCCTCATAGGCTTACGAGGATTCACTGAGCTCGTATTAACCAAGTGCTTAGCAGAGCACCTGACAGCGGCTAAGTGCCCTGTAAGTGTTTGTAGGTAAAACATGTGAGAGAGTCTGCTCCCAGAGTAAAGGGAAAGACATGGTGCCAGTCACCACAGTCAAGCGTATATAAATGCAACTTCAGAGGATGTAGGTCAGGTCTACCCCCTTCTTACCACCCTTAACACGTTGCTTTGGGTTAGGGAGAAATGCTACTTAGGCATTTCTCGTTATATGCAGATGTCTTCTAGGAACTGTAAACAGAGAACTATTTGACCACAGCCAATCTTCTTAGTAACGTCCAAGTGCAAGGCCTAGAATGATTCACTTTAATAAACAGGGTGTTTTGTTTTTTTTTTTAAGACAGAATCTTAAGCAGGCACCACATCCAGCATGGAGCCTGACTCGGGGCTCGATCTCATGATCCTGAGATCATGACCTGAGCCCAAATCAAGAGTCAGACGCTTAACCGACTGAGCCACCCAGGGGCCCCTATGAAGGTGGATCCTTGTGCTCACCTCCGGCACTGATCTCTTGATTCTGCAGAATTAAAACTTCCTCTGGCCATTTCTCAAGTGCTTTCTTTATTCTCAGCAGCAGCAACTAAACATAAAATGCAGGCTCTACTCCATGGTGCCCTCTTCCCCCTGCAAATTCCCTTCTCACAATACTTTCGTTATTCAGTTGACTTTACTGCACACTGGGAGCGCAGTGAGACAGTACAGGCATATTTACCTTGTACTGTCCGTGGAGCTTTCAAGAGAACAGAGACATTTTGTGCGACATTCTCTTTAGCTCCGCTGCACCCAAGGAAACTACGAGATAATCCTCAACCTCACTAGAACCTTTTTATTCCTTAACACTCTGCCTTCGACTGCCCCAAATATGAGAACATCAAATTTTTCTCCCTGGAGTGTGGACTCCAGCAGTTTTAATTTCATGAAATTCACTTCTAAACTCTAACTTTCGGGCCCATCTTTGCAATGCCAAAGCCATTAAGGTCACCCTCGCTGTGAGAGGACTCTGTGTTTCAAGATCCTTTTCACAGAGACACCAAAAATACATGATCATTCTCACAGGAGATATACAGTCTCATGGAAAAGAAAAATACACAAATAATGATAAATCAGAGTATATCCTTACACCTCACAACCAAGCTACTTCTTTCACAGCCCACAGGATTCTGGGAGGAAGGACCAAAGCTGGCATGGTTCCTCTCCACTCCGTTCACTAACAAAGATTCCTGAGCTTTGGGGGAATTAAAAACCATTTCCCCTCACAAAAGGAGAAGGACCTTTGGTCTACAGCTTTTTAACTTCGTGACAGTCTTTTCTCTCCCCACGGAGAACGAATTAAATTGTAACTCTCCACTCCAACTCCTCAAACAGTAAATTGAGGCTCTAAAGACAATTCCAATTCAAGGTTTCTTTTTGTTATGTGAGCTTAAATTGGAGCCCTGGAGTTATTTTAATGATAACCTTTTTGCTGAACAGTATTGTGAATGGTTTTATATTTAATACTAGCTTTGTTATTGAAGCTATAGATAAATGACTCTCAGTAATAGTAACCTTTGGTGCTTCAGTTCTGGGATCATACATTTTAAGTAAAGTGTAATGCAGAAAACAACTCAGCACCGTAATAGTTTGATTTCAGCGTATTGCTGATTCCAGGCCAAATGGTTTAGTGCATCAGATGATGTAAATTAGAGTCAAAGTGCAGAAGAGAATATTGAGCACTTATAATCACCCATTACAGGGCTGATAGTTGATAAAAAGTGTTAATTCATTTTCATCGTAAGTATCCCCTGAAAATGCTATCACATCATAGTAGTATGATATAGATACTATCATAGTGATATGATCTCTGAATGAAAGGCTCATATTTTTATTAGAATCTCATGATTAAACACGTCTTAATTGATAAATTGAGATAATAAAGATTTCCACTTAAGATGATACATTTTTAGGTCTCAAAATCCTTGTTTTCTCTTTTGTCCTTTAAATATTAATAGATATAATTTTCCTTTTACTATAGTCATAAAGAAAAGTTAAGTTCTGTTACTATTTACTTTTAACATATAACATAGACTCCAAGTTTTCTCTCTGATTCACTGGTTTTATTCCTTTTACATAGAAGATGTAAAGATTAATATGAAACTGAGGTGAGTTAGAAATATTTTATCTGCACTTATTTAAAGATGAAAAATAAAAATACTACATATGATTTCTCAACCTTTTATATTAGCCCCATTGAACTGATATATTCAAAAACAGCTGAAAACAGATCTTAGATGAACTGTGTATTCTAAATTATTATTGGTTGACTGTAACTTTGAATCAGTGTATTATGTTTTACTCTCCCAGAAAGAGCTGAATTTCAATAAACCTTTTATGTTAGCATGTTCCCCATAGAGTTAGAGAGTCAGACCTGCCAACAGTGTGTGTATTTTTCTAGCATCTATAAGACTATTTGAAATAAAATCATAGATTTTCAGAACTAGAAGTGACTTTGGACTCTTCAATTAGAATCGAAACAGCCCACTTGCCATTTGTCAGATGGCATCTGTTTGAACACCAAGAAAAATCTTTATCTTGAAAAAGAATAAAATGGAATTTGGGGGGGAATTTTTTAAACCAATATTTTAATAACTTAAATAATAGGTAAGCTAATAAGAGGCAGCAGAAGTGAGATTGTTTCATTATCTTGGTTTTAATCTGCTTTTTAAAAAAGATGTTATGTTTTTATTTGAGAGAGAGAGAGGTCACAAGCAGTGGGGGGGGGGGGGGAGGGGGTGAAGGCCTCGATCCCAGGACCCTGAGATCATGACCTGAGCTGAAGGCAGATGCTTAACTGCCTGAGCCACCCAGGTGCCCCTTAATCTGCTTTTTTAAAAATGGTTCAAGAACTTCATTTTTTTAACTAACTTTATCTCCCTGTTTTCCTTGTGTTATTACACACAAACTACCTGGGTGCAGGGAAAACTGCGTGGGACCCTAGGGAGATGAGGAGGGAAAAGGATGAAAGAGTGCCAGTAAGGAGAAGCCTTGAGATGAAAGAGTGCCAGTAAGGAGAAGCCTCGAGATGTAATTTGTGCCAGTAAGGAGAAGCCTTGAGTGGGTCCCAGCCTGCAAGGCATTGGAAAGGCTCACAGAGTTTCTGAAAATGTAGATTCCCAAGTCTTGCCCTGCAGATGTAGATTCGAGAGTTTTAAGTCCAGACCCAGAAACATATATTAAATTTCTTCGGTAACTCGGACCATCAGTTGACTGTTGCCCCTCATCTTAGTCCGGTTTCCCGTGTTAGAGTATCTGAAATGGTTTTCACAAAGTTAACTAGTAATTAAAACTGAGATTTAAATCCAGGTATCTCTATCCATGGACAATAATTATTCTAACTAGTCACCAGAATTGAGACTGAAATACACATCCATGTTCCTTTGATGTTACCGGGCTTGAGGAAGAGAGAAATGAAGGTAGCGCGGACTAAATATTGACAACAGACAGCCCAGCTACATGCTTGACCCTTGAATAGGCCTAATATCTGGTCTGGAGGATTTGATTTGGCCATTCCACTAGGATTAATGAAGATAGTGGAAAATTCGGAACATGTTAACTAACCAACAACAGGGTATTTGGTACATGAGTTTTGGTATATGTTACGGTACAAGGGAAAGTATGTGTCTTTAACAAAGATAATATAGATGTCTACTTGGGACATGAAAATATATTCACAATATATATGCATACACAGAAAAAAATCTGAAGGAGACACAAAAATATTGACAGTGATTTTCTCAGTGAGTGGTTTTCTCCGTGGTAGTAAAATAGTGGAACTTTTTCTAAAGTTTGCTAATCATAGTTCCGATGTTTTGACAACAATCACATATTGATTGTAATCAACATACACACACAATACACTCACCTACAAATCCAGAAGTTTTGTGGCTTTGGAGGCAACTGTTCAGTGATTCTGTTGAACCAAAGTTCAGCCCAACAGGAATGAAGATGACGAGAAGGCTGCAGGTTTTTTCCACTTTACTGTGGGCTATTTTGTGTGCGTGTCCTGTAAAACCGAAATAAAATTATGCATAATGTGTATGTTTAAATTAATTGTGTATTTGTTGAAGGTCTGTATTTATGTGACGACTCTTCCACGGTTCCTAACATATAAATGTTAGTATCACAATAAATGTTAGTTTCCCTTTCCCTTAGGGACTTTATTGGTGGTTTAGAAGGGGTTATAATAATAAAAATGTATAGCAGTTTTTTATAGGAGTAAAGGAGAGATTCTGTAATTGACCTAATATTAGATCTACAGTTCTACCAAAGACCTTGCCTTCTACTATGTTTATTAATAATTTAGCTATAGTGTTGTACAAAGGAAGTGGAGTGTATTTACAGAGAAAATATTGAAACTTCCATTGAAGATAAGGTTATACGGTCCAGCAATAAAAATGTGTGCATGGGTAATATATTACTATCTTTTCTGTGTTGACTGGGGCTCTAGTAAGTCAAAGGTGACTATTTCTTCTATAAGACAGGGTGTGATGGAAAGAGCATTTGCTGATTTCATGACTCTTGTCCCTGCTACTGACTAGTTCTGTGATTTGGGGTAACAGATAAATATTAAGTTCAGGGTTCAAGACAAACCTAACACCCTCTATAGGAAGTGCCGCATTTAAATGTGTGTGTATCTACACAATTGCAAGTGTATGTTTACATCTGCAATATGTATCCATAAGCTAGACACACAACGTGCTCACAATATATTCCTTTTTTTAAGTTTTACTTAGGTAATCTCTATACCTACCACGGGGCTTGAACTCATGACCCCAATATCAAGAGTCAACACTCTTCTGACTGAGCCAGCCAGACATCCCTCTCCTAAGATGTTCTTAAGCTGAGGATTTCAGAGTCCATAAACTAGACGTATCACTCTTTTATAGGTCATCTAAAAATAGATCATTATCTTTGGTTAAGTCAGATGCCCTGGAAAATTAAAAATTAAACATTAAAAATAGAGGGATGACAGCACAAGGTGCTTTTCATAATCCCTGCTTCTTGCTGCCTTGGGAATTTTCTGCTAGTTTTCTGATGGTAGGTACACCATGCTGAGGCAAGAGGCAAACTGCGAGGTTGGGGATGGGACTTGGTGATGCTGGCTCCATATTCTGAGGGTACAGCTTTAGATACCCTAAGGCACCTGGGTGTAGTCCAGGCTCATAGTCCCCATAGTGATAATAACTAATATTTATTGAGTGCTTATTGTTTGTCAAATCCTGTGCTAAATATTTTATATAAATTAACTGACTTACTCTGAATTTTCTTGATGAGAAAATGAGGCAGTAAAAGGTTAATTAACTTGCCTAAGTTTAGTCAGCTAATGAGAGGCAGAGCCAGGATTCTAACTTAGGGCACCTGATGCTGGAACCATACCCACAACAGAGTCCTGCACAACCTCTTCTGATATGACGACCGAGCTCCATGAGGAGAGAGGCCGGGTCTCTTGTACTTGTATTTTATTCACAAAGCCTGGTTCCAGATATATATATTCAATCAATATATCTAAATCATGAATAAATGACATCAGCGTTTCTCAATTCAGTTGCAAGGTATCGTGCAAATGATTTGTTTCAAATGTTAAAGTACCAAAGTTTCAAACTGTTAACTTAAAAAAAAAATTAAATAGAGCAGAATCAAAGTTGACTGGGGGGGGAAATATGGTCATCCTTTACTCATTTGCCTTTCGACGTCATAATAAACAAGTCCAAGTGTCTCAGTGGCTTAACACACAAGAGTTTATATCACCCTTACAACATGTCCGCTGTGAGGTGAGCACGTTAGGAGGGTATCTGTCCTCAACGCAGTGCCTCTGTACCCAGGCTGCTTCCATGTGGCCCCACCATCCCAAGGTACTCAGGAAAAAAGCTACAAGGTCAAGCAGGACTTCACACTCCGGCCTGAAGTGACATACACATGATATCCCACTCCCACTCAGAAGCTACTGGCCAGAACTAGTCACACAGCCCCAACTAACTACATGGGATCTGATAGCTACAGTCTTGTGTACTCAGGACAGAGCTGGATATGTGTGAGCTCAATAATGTCTTCCATACAGTTAAAGGAATGGATATTGAGTAGCTGCCGGAATTGCTCAAAACCTTAGAAAGGCCTGCTGAAACGTGTCACGCTGACCAGTGCTGCCTTAGAGTAGGACAGAAATAAGAAGTGGGGAGACATAATTAAAAAGGCACAGGGGGGAGGGCACTGCCATGTCTCCTTTCTACTCATGAGTGGAGAAGTCATACACGACTTGTCATACACACATATAGAAAGAAGGGAATTACCTCATTGCATACAAACAAAACATTTTCAATGGGTTGAGGAGCTAAATGTAAAAGAAAATCTATACAAGTATTTGCAAACATACAAAAGCATATGAGTATTTCCTTAGGCCAGGAAAGCCCTTCTTAAGTGAAACACGGTACAAGACCTATAGGGGAAAAAGACTGATGTTCTACCCAGATGAAAATTAAAACTTCTCTTTGACAGAAGATACTGCCCACAAAGTTGAAAGAAAATTGATATACTGGGAGAATATTTTTTCAACCTGTCCAACAGAAAAAAGAATTAATGATCAAAACATTTAAGAAATCCCAAACATTAAAAAAAAAAACACACCACCACATCAGAAAGGAAATGCCAAGTGCCATTAAATTTATGAAAAGACACTTCACCTTAATGATAATCGAGAAAAAGCAAATTAAAACAGCAGTGAGATATTTTAAACTCATCTGACTGGTAAAAATCAACATGATTAGGAAGAGTCTTGGAAACATTGTATAGAATTATACCTTTCTGTATAATGTTGGTGGAATGAAATAACAGTAACTTTCTGAAGACCAGAGGCAGTAGTTACTAACATGTACATTCCTTTAACCCAGCCTCTCTACCTCTAGATTTTTATCCTATACAAATTTGTAGGTACACAACTACATGGGCAAAATGTTCATTAAAACATTATACATAGTAGGGAAAAAATGAAAACAACTTATATGTTCAATAGGGAACATGAGCTAAATTGGTGCATCTATGTCATAGACTATCACACAGCAGTAAAAAAGAGTGAGATAAAGGTAATTAGAAACACCAGGAAAAGGGGTGCCTGGGTGGCTCAATCGGTTAAGCGTCATGATCTCAGGGTCATGATCTCAGGGTCCTGGGATTGAGCCCTGTGTCCGGCTCCCTGCTCGGTGGGGAATCTGCTTCTCCCTCTTCTTCTGCCCCTCCCCCTGCTTGTGCGCTCTCTCTCTCTCTCTCTCTCTCACTCTTTCTCTCTCTCAACTAACTAAATAAATAAATAATCTTAAAAAAACAGGAAAAAGAAAAACAGAACTCCATAAGAAAAGGTCTGATGCTACTATTTTTAAATGTAGCGTGATTTTGAGCAACTGGTAGACTAGAATAGGGAGAATTCAATTGTAGTATTCTGACTATCACCAGTGTTGTGACATTGGAACAGTAGAGAAGGAAGTACATAAATAACATTGTTTATCTCTGCAGCGAACAATATTTACAGTCGAGATAATGTAAGTGCTGCTTATTACTTTTCCTCTTTCAGAATCAACTTACAAAGCATTAAAGACTTAATCAAGGTTATAAAAGATTCAAAAAGTTACCAACAGAAAATTGTTACTGACCATAACACTGTTACAATAAAAGTAACACTGGCATGATGTAGTTGGTGGAAGAGGCTGGAAGCCGACGATGGCAAGGGTCAGTCCGCTCACATCTTATCTCTTAGAGAAGGAGAAACACTTCCAGGGGGACTTTTGCTTGGTGTGTACGTTTCAAATTTTTGTAAAGTGAATGTATCATATATTCTTTCTGGACTTAATAATAAATTAAAAATTTTAATTTCAATTTTTAAGAAAAAGAAAAAATGTGGGAATAATTCCTTAAAAGCCCTCCAAGACCTATTTAAATATCTAGATATATCTGTGTGTTTTTTATCTAATTATCTGAAAAATTCTATTTTCCATTTTAAAGCAGAATCATTGTTGAAATCCAATACATTTTTTAAGTGTTTCCTAGTATATACATATAAAGAATCCAAAGTATCTGTCTTTAATTTTCCTATTTAAATCAATGTGTAATTACGTAATACATCTGAAATTCCTATAATACTAATATGATACCAAATGAGAAAAACAGAACAGAAACATCACCCTAAGATGATGTTAAAAGCATTTAATCATCCAATATAATTATCTCTTTAGCCCCAATTATAGTATATTATTATCCCTACTGATGTGCCAAGGGTCTTGGTTCATGGATAAAAGTAGTGGCATTAAAAAAAGAAAGAGAGAGAGAGAGAGAGAGAGAGAGAGAACTCCTGGTCTGATGATAGTCAACATCTATTTACTATTTAAAAATACCTTAGTGTCCTACAAGTTCCTGCATTATGTTGCTTCTAATCTCAAATTAAAATGAAGGGAAGACTTGAAGCATGTGAAGTGTGTGAGTAAGAGCTTATTTTTACCCCGTTTTACTATTTGCTCCCTCTGTATCTTCCTTGGTGAACAAGATGGTGCCTGGCATATCCTTGCACAGAACATCAAGGAGCTTCTGCCTCCTAAAGTCTGGAGGCTGCTGGAAACTGCTGACTTCATACTCTTGAGCCCCAGGGGCTGAAATGACAAAGGCTGCCCATCACCATCAACAGAGGAAAAAGCCAAGGATGGCTGCCTTCTCTCTTCTGCCTTCCAAATCCCTCACGAATATATATGTTTGGCAGAGCCCAAATTATATCTGAAACCCTACTGGCAATGGAATATGAACAATGTTGTTCCCAGGTTTCTAGCCCCTGCAAAACAGGGAAGAAACGAGAGTATAAAGGGGGAGCCAGATACATATAGACAATATCTAGCCATTGTGTATTACCAAATTAATAAGAATAGCCCAGTTTGACTAGAAGAGAAGAAGTATTGAATATGTATGGAGAAGACTGATACTGGTTGGAGAGAGTTGGAGAGGGGCAAGGAAAGGGAGAGAAAGCCAGACCTAAAGATGGAATGGGTTACAATGTCTATTTACTAGAGATCTATTATAGTCTTTAACCAGGAAATTTACACCATTAAAGCAGTGATATCATTGAAGTGACAGAAAAGACTTTGTATTAGTGTGTTATGGGAGTGGAAAGAAAAGAGGAAGGTAGAGACTTGATTACGGAAACCTTTTAAGAGACAATTTTAGGAAATCACAAGTAAGGTTAGAGAGGCTGTGGATTAAGATCAATGTGGCAAGAATGGGAATAAAAGGGCACATGTGAGAGATATGGTTCCTGGGTCCAGAAACAGAACCTTGTCTCTAGGAATATTCTAGTGTTCACAGCAGCATCACACCACCTGACTCATTCCTGTCCCCTGGAGGTGCAGCTGGCCGACTGAAGAACCACAGAGCCTCACCAACCAGCCCATCAGCACATCATCCTTTTCTAAGAAAGGATCCATATTTGCTTCTGCCATTTTATCTCCTTTTGCAATTTCTTTGGAGTACTTACACTAAATATGGAAATGAAATAAGATGAGCTGAGGAATTCCATGATGTTTCCTCTCTCCCATTGTCTAAAGAAGACTCCAAACTCTTCTTGTCTCAAAGCCAACATTTTTACAACTAACTAACTAACTAAACTGTATTTTCTATCCCAACCCCATCAGGTTGATCTTAACCATTCATTCATTCACATGCTCTTCAGTCCACAAATGTTTATTGAGTAGCTACTCTGTGCTAGGCCCCACTGAAGATTTAAAAGTTAAAATAACAACAATAAAATCCCCGCATCATGGATCATATAGTAGGGAGAGGTCAACAAATAAAGTACAGCATATGTTAGAAGGGAAGTGCAAGGAAGAACAACAGAGCAATGCCCACCTTCACAGAATTCTCCCTCTCTCTTGTTTTTTTTTTTTCCCTGCCTTTCCAAATCCAGCCTATTTTTCAAGATCCAGAGCAAATTTTCTTTCTACTCTATGCTTTCCATAACCCTTCAGCTCACAACAACCTCATCTCACTCAGTGTCTCATATTGTCGGTGTCATGTCTTCGTGCACTGTTCATGCATAAAACAGTCCCCTCTTCTGAAAAGCATTATATAGAATAGATGTGGTTACATGTAAACACAGGAGCTTGAGAATCTTTCTTTTAAATGTTCAGTGAGATCGCATGACTTTTGTAGCAAGATGATAATGTTTTATAAGAGTTTGATTGATGTGTCTGAAGTAACAAAGTAAAACTTGAAAGAAAAAGACATAATAACTTGTACTGGAAATTGGGGGTTAAGCAATAAAATGGGGGGGGGGATGGGGCCACAGTCTGATTGGGATAAATCTAAAAGAGATGGAAAGGTCTTTGCAATGAAGTCATGGAGACAGAAGAGATGGGGCAGAAGGAATTTATCCAGAGTAGAACATTTTGAGAAGAACATTATGAGAGGAATATTTAAAAGAAAGAATATGAGGACATCTAACTCTTCATGATAATGTCCTGAGAAGCTGAATATTTATAACCAGAGCAAGAATAATCAGAGATATTCTATGGACCAACAGTCCTCACATTTGTTTGATAAGAAAAAAACCCACTGGTGTCTGTGTGTGTGTGTGTGTGTGTTTAATATAAATTTCTGACTCTCTCTCTTGACCAACTAAGTTAGACTCTTCTGATAAACAGCCAAGGAATGTGTGCTTCTAGTTAATATGTATTCTAAGTGATTCTCTTGATTTGGTAAGTTTAGAAAACACAGATTGACAAAGACCAGGGCAGTGGGCATCAGATTTTGCTATCTACAATACTTTCTGGTTGTCCTTAGCCTTGAGAACCATAAATACAACAGTCTAGGTCTAGGAAAATGCTGGCAAAGCTGGTATGTAAAATCTCCACCGCTTTATAGTGGAAAGCTGTGGTAGATGCTGTTGGTTGGCTGACCAAGAGTCACTCTAAGCTCCCTTGCCATTTTCACTAGAGTCTGGAAAAGCTAAATACCAACCTTCCCAAGTATTCTTGCTGCTAGACATGTCCAGGTGACACATACTGGCCGATGAGATCGAAGTTAGGTTTCCTGGGGTTTCTAGGAATGCTTTTGTTTCCTTGGTCTGAAAGACAGACATGACTGGTACCATTCCATGTTTTCTTCCTGGCCTGAAATCAGGTATGATCGTGGGATTGAAGGGAACTAGCAGGAAGGACAAGTCAAGAGAGACAATGACCTTAACATTGTGGACCTGGATTGCTTGCTGTGAAGAGGAAGAAGGAGGAAGGGGAGGAGGAGGGGGAGGAGGAGGAAGGGGAGCTAGAGCTCATTTCTCATGAGCTGAGGAGAAAAAAGAAGACAGGGAAGGAGGAGGAAAGACGTCTTCTATTTTTAAAAGCCATTTTAAAAGTGGAATTTCTGTTACTTACAGCTGAAATCATCCCTAACTGAATCAAAGGAAAACTGGGGTAAGCCCAGGCCTGAGGCAAGAAAAGACCCCTCATCTTTAGAAATACGCGTGAGTGAAAGAATAAGTCTCGTTTTCTCATTAGGGATGGATGAGAACAAGAGTGTAAGGATTTTGAACACTGGAATCTGAGTCTAAGGGAGAATTCCAGAAAGGGAATAGAACGGAGAAAGCTGACACTTTATGCCTGTGCTATCTCAATAATACGATATTTGCCTTAACAACATAAATGTTGTAGCTTCTCATTCCCTCAATGAAATGTAAAATGGGCACAAGCAAGGTATAGTAGTAAAGGGGTTTCAGCTCTCAGGATATCTTTTGGAGGTCTTGCTGCTAAGAGCAAAGCATCTGATAAATTAGTAATTTGTCTTTCTGAGAATTTCACCTCTGATAGGGTAAAGGAAATAACCAGATGAACCACTATTTCATATTTAATTCTAACCAAAAGAGAGAGAGACAAGTTGCACAATGGATGTGGAGTCAGAGAAGAAAGGGCCCAGGTCACCCTAGGTCCTGTGATTTCAATTCTCCATAATTCTTATTCTCAAGGAAGTTATAGTCTGTGGATGGAGGAAAACCAGGCAAGTGCTCAAATGCATAGCTACCATTTATTGAACATCTACTGTGAACAGCAATATGATTAATCATTTATATATAATATTTAAAATATTTACAAATGCTCTGCCAGGTAGATATTATCCTCAGTTAACAAATAGACTAAATGTTTATCCTGGTTAAGTAAATTGTTCAAAGCCACACAGCTCGTGAGGAAGCCAGCTCCAGCCCCACTCCTCTCTCATTTATTGAATCAGTGTGATCCCAGGGGCCTAGTAAGACCAAAGGAGGCTTTACTCTCTTCTGCTCTCTCCCACATATATTCAAGAACACCAAGAGTTCATTTGCGTGGATTTGGCCCCTAAAACTAGCCAACTTTAACAACTGACTACAAAGGAGTAAAATTAGTTCCACCTTTGAAATTGGAATATCTGCTGAGCTTCTAGTAGGAGAACTCATTCCTTGAATGAATGACCATTATCAGTCCTTCTAAATTTTTAAAAATATTTCTCCTAAATTGTCAGGAGCACTTAAAACACAACTCCTTAATGACAGAATATGTAAAAAATCTTTATCTTAGCATTGTAAGAGAACTTACATGTTAAAAAAAAAAGATCAACTCTTTAAATGTGAAAATAACAGTTGTGCAATGCATTGAAAGCCTAAAATGTTAAGAAGTAGATAAAATTACAACATAAAAGTTTTACCTTAAACTTTTAATGAATTATATAATAGTTTAAATGGTTGACTAAATAATACTGCCGACTTGACCAATTATATACTGATCAATTTGGGCATATATATATTTTTTTTTTCTAGTTTCAATGAAATAAGCTAATTACTCACTTTCTTCATTATAGCGTTAATCCTTGACTAAATTATTGGAAAACTAAATTACGCTTCACATTTTTTTACCTGTGTAAATTCAGCTTACATGTTTTAGTTATAAATAATAAAGCCAATGAAGTCACTAGATATGAGTAGTCTAGGAAACATGTCTTGAGGTTCACAGGCTTTGGTTAAGATACCAGAGACAAGAGGTGGTTTCAGCCAAAGATCTTCACTGAATTGAGAGAGCCACATAACTAACGACACCCTAGATCTTGCATATTCCTGGAAGGGGAAAATACCCAATAAACTGAACACGGAGTTTACATTACAACAACTTTTAGCATACACAACACTAGCTCGCCTGAAAATTGAGGGAAAAGTTGTCCATGCTGTTCGTTTAGTGGCAAAAAGAAAGGAATATGTTCAGAAATAAACAACGATAAAATCTGGTCGATTCACATTTCTCCAGATGCAGAGAAATTAGAGAAAAATTACAAGGCACGTTGAATCGGTTATTTGCTTGGTACAGAGACACACATTTGTAGAATATTTCAAACTCTTCTCATTGCTTTGAGGGCTGCTGTGTTGTTAGGTAGGGCTGAGCACCGGCAGCATGACTGGGGGTTAATGCCTAGGCTGGCCTCTGGCCACACCCTGCACCCTAGCACCCTGCAAGGTCCCAGTGCAGGAAGGTGTATCTAATTCTAACTGGTCCACCCAGAGGGAGCACAAGGGACCTGCGGAAGCTGGCTGAGTCACTCAGTGGCCCTGCTCTCATGAATGAGGAGGACAAAAGAGGTAGTCCAGAAAGACTTTCTTCTGGGAATGAATGTATAAATGCGACTTCGATGTGGCCCTTCCGGGCTCTGGATATTTTGGACAGCGTGGATGTGAGACTGCAGCGTGTAGGGCCACATCCTTGGCACTTTGCTAAAGGGAGTGGGATGGTCCTACACCTGCACATAAATGTGCACTTCTAGACAGAGGGCATTCCCATGGTCCTGTGGCTCTCCTTACTGGTCTGCTGAAAATCTGACCTCAGATAGATCCCTGGCCAATATTATTTTATGGCTCTGATGGAAAATATTCAACAATTTGCTCGCCTCCTACTGCCTTCTAGTTCCTTTTTTCCCCTTGACCCTAATTACTCCTTGACCTAGAATCCCAGGGTGTTAGAAAGTGAAGAATCCTTTGAGATCAAACCCAGCAGCCTCTTGCTTTCTGCATGATAGAACCGAAGCCACTTTGTGCTTTCTGCCCCACTTAATTCTTCTGATATCTGCTCACATTCTGCATCATTCACAAGCTCCTGGAAAATATGAGCTAGAAAAATTTGCTCGCTGCAAAATCTTGCTGGGCCTAGTCCCAAACCCAACCTAAGGCGTATAAGAAAAGGAAAGAAAACAAGAAACCTACATTCTTTGAAACTTAAGGAACTGTTGATCTTCATTATATTATTTGTAGCCTATATGAACTTTTTATTTCATTAGTTAAAACCTTGAGTGTAGGAGCTGTGTCTTTTAAAGTATCTTTTAATATACACGGAGTCTAGCACAGTATCGCGAATGCCCAGGAGCTTAATAAATAGTATTTGTTGACGATGAGCTGATCTATTCCCTTAGCTGACTAGCGGTATCCCACATAATCACCCCAGACAGGGGAGAATCCATCCTGCTCTTAAAGACCTCCCAGGAGTGAGAATCTAAACCTTCTTCCATAACTCATTTCAGTGTCTAATAAGGCTTAGAGTCTGCTGGAAGATTCTTCCCATGAAGGTGGCATTTAGGAATATTGTGTGGTAAACACAGGATCCCCCCCCCCCCAAGGCATTGGAGCCAGTCACTGGAATGACAAGGAACTGTCCTGGGAGATGGGGTGAGGGAGCCTGGGTAGGAGTTTGAGGGGAAGGGAGTCACATGAGGAAGAGATTAGGTTTCTTTCCTGTTCAGAGGAAGTGGCCTTTTTTCATACTTGTGAGTAGAACTGCCCAGTGTTAAAGAAGAGATTTGGGATGGGTAGAAGTCAGGAAGTTGGGAATGTGGGGAGAGTTCTATGGATGATGGTGGAAGGCAAGTCTGCCTTTTGCTACCTAGCTTTTTACATCCTTCCCTGGAGCTGTCTGTGAGGATAAAATTGCCATTACTATTCCATGGACAATCGGGAAATCTTCGTACCCAAGCCATTCTACAAGTGATCTGGATATTTCCTCAGCAGAGAGAGAGAGGAAGACAGAAAGAAGACAGAAGGAGAGAGAGAGAGAGAGAGTGTGTGTGTGTGTGTGCACACGTACACACATAAATGGAAGGGCTTGTGGAGGCAAAGGGCTAGAGTGACAGGAGGTGAAGGAAAGGTTAGTAGGCACCTAGCACCCTCTCGGCTCAAAGCGGGCTCGGGCAAGGGACTCAAGTCGGGGCTGAAAACCCAAGCTGATGCCCTAACAGAGGAACTGCAGGTTCGGTGACATCTGGAAGAGGAAGTGGGAGGGCAGAGTTGGAGGGAGAATAAGGACGGAAGTTAAGCAGTGCAGGTCAGAGAAAGTTGGTCTGCTGAGATAACTGCCCCGGAAGGGATACAATAAAGCTGTGCCTCCAGGAAAATGGGTTGGCAAGATCTAGTTGAGAAGTCAGTTTCAGCCTAATGGTTGGGATACATGTCGGGGCTTCCACCTACCCTGTGCTTATGTCCTGGACTGCTGCAAGGCCAGGAGGAGTGCTGTGATCCAAGGACCTATGCAGGGGGAAGGTGGGTTGGTGGCCTGCCTTCCCTACTGGGGGCTTGGGATGAAATGTAGCTGGATGAAGTTGGTACCACTGGATAGATCTGAGAATATTCAAATTGGGAACAATCAAGACAAATTTCAAATTCTGCCATGCCCTGATTGTTTGGAGGAGAGAGCATAGCCTGCACCTAGCTAGAAGTTTGCTTTGAGGTGGCTGAGACCAGGCGGGATTGCGGCACGCAAGGCCAGCGGAGAGAACTGGTACATCCATGATGACCAAATAATTAGTCACTTAGGAGAACCCAGATCAGTTTGGGTGACAAATGCCCTGGTCCCCCATGTCTTAGCCAGTCTTTCGCAGGGTCCCCATAAACAAAGAAGGTAGTTGATTGGAGAACAGTACGAAGCAGTGGCATTAAAAACCTGAGATAACATAAGAAGTCCAAAGTGGCATTAACAGCCTGGAGAGGAAGTGTGGGTGGAAGGGAATGAGTCATAAACAGTGGGTTATAAGCCTTCTAAGGATTGTCAACCCCTTGGAGTAGAACAAGGCCCCATACACTTGTTCCATTCCCTATTTCTTACTAGCTCCCACAAGTCATTTTCTACAGCTCTGCAGGAACCTGATGTTATTGTGTTCAAACTGTAAATGATTTATTTTATGAATGCTGAATCACAGGACCATGGTTAAAGAAAATAATCTTCACATATAAGAATCCCTAATCTGTTCCCTAAACTCTTCTTTTCCTTCCTCACTTATGTGTGTGAGTGTGTGTGTGTGTGTGTGTGTGTGTGTGTGTGTTGATTGGGATGTCTGTTCCAGATATCAGCATCGTTCTCAACGCACACGTTTTGAGGAGCTTTCAGGTCAAAAACTTAAATTCAAATCCAAAGCTGTCCAGAGCCCTAAATACCAGTCCTGCTTTTCTTGGCATTTTCCAATTTCTCTGGCACACATCCATGAAAAATAATGAAATACCACTTATTAAATTTTTGGTTATAGTGGACCTTTTATACACTTTTGCTTATATGTTATTAGGTCCCTGTTTTACATCAAATCAAGCTGGGCAGCTCATTTAAGGTGTTTATTAGACTCAAGGCCGATCTGTCTATGATAATACTGGGATTTCTGTAACAGTCTACTAGCTCAAATATTTCCTCTACAAATCAGGGAGATATATATATGTGTATGTATATATATATATATATTTTTTTTTTAAGCTGAGAGTATGCACTTTAGAAAACAATGTTTTACCACATTCTGATTTAGGCTTAAGAAATGGCTAGGCTGTGGACATGGATATTACTTATTATTAATATTCTAATATCACATTTTAATAAGATTAGAGAAAAGGGAATCCTTTTTCCATATTTAGGATGCGTTTTATAATCTTCTTTCTTAAGCACTTTTCAACATTCCCACTATGCTATACTTAATGGTGGAACTTGTGCCCCTATAGGCTGGTTGAGAATGGGGGTAGGGTAAGTCTGAAGAGCATGCCCTAAGTGCTCTGCCTACAGCTCAAAGGTCTTTAAATTTTCTTTTATCTTACGATTTTATAATTTCTCTTTGTTACGCTATAAAAATGCCCCCCCACAGTACTCCATGAATAAACTGACTCTTCAGAGCAATATACCAGGTTTATCTAATAGCTTTTTTTGTGTTTCTATTAATTTGACTGAGTACTTTGGCATCATACTTATGCATTGGTTAATTTTTGTGTGTGTCAATTTTGTAAGTAGTAAACTTGTAGATAACATTCCAAAGACTCCAAACAAAGCATTGGTCTACTGTTCCAGATGTATATAATGAAAGCTCACCCTGAATGGTTACTCTGTGCCTTGTACATTAATAAATTAAACAAGCATAATCTTTGCCATCAAGAAGCCCATGGTCTAGTGGATGAGACAGACTGTAAATCAAATAATCAGATAGATACATACAAAAATGGCCATTGTGATAAGCACTGTAAAGGGACAGAAACTTGGTGTGAAGAGACCATTTGAATAATAGGGAGATTTGATCTTGTCCAGAGGTCAGGAAAGTTTTCCCAAGAAAGTGATGCTTGAACTGAGATCTGGAGGAGGAGTAGAAGTACTGGGTTAACTAAGGACAAGAGATGCAGCATGGGGGAAGAGAGAGGTCCCCAAAATTTGTGAAAATTTGTGGTGGGAGGGAGCATAGCTCAATGTGGCTGCCACACAGAGCCCAGGGCCAGAAGGATGCATGCATCTGGGCTTCAGAGAAGTTTGGGCATTCAAGGTTTTTAAGCTGCTTTGTGCAAACATTTTGGAGGAAAGTAGAAAGGAAGCAGGGAGTTAGGAGTTTATTGCGAATAAGAGATACTGCTACTTGGTCTCTCTATTTAAGTATATTTAATCAATTCATAAGATTTAAAGAGATCTCTAAGATAAAATTTATCTCAAAGCTTCCAAGTATTAATTTACCTAGACCACTCCAAGTAGATCATTGTTGATCAGTTTAAACCTCCAAGGATCAAGTTCCTAAAATTTGTTGTGGGGCAATTCTCTTACTACTTCTTCTTGGTTAATATGTAGTCTAGGAGGCATGCCTTGGTCAACACAGGAACCCTTATCAGGAAGATCTCAAAGGGCTGCCCAGGGAAGGCAAACTGCAATAAGTTCAGTAGGTCTTTCCTACAGCTGTCGTTAAGTCGGGCTTTGTGGAATAGGTAAAACTGTTTCCAAGACTTTCCTGCCCAGTCGGTGGCTCTTCTCGGGCCTCTAAGTCATGGTGAAAGAAACTTTCCTACTGGGCATTTGTTTTGGTCCCTGCTTTCTCATTTTTTTCTTCCCAAACTTCATGTTCCTATTGAAAACTTATTGCCCCATACCATAATCTTCCCCTCTATTCCATTTTAAGTGGTCTCTCTGACACATTAATTTGTGTTAAATGTATTGGAAAGTTCTAATAATTATTTGGAACCATGGTTTCCTATTCAATTCTTAGGTGAGAAACAAAAAGTGTTTTATAAGTACCCTCCCCTCCCCACCTCCCTGCCTTAAAACCAAGGCTTTGTTATTATTTAAGAATCATTTTAGTGACTTGCAGTTCAAGTTCAAGGTGAGGAGAGAAGACTGTTTTGTGTCAGATAGTTTTGGGCAGATGGTAGGACAATGAGCTGTCTCTCTAATAACCAAATATATAAAGTTGCTTGTTTTTATAGGTGAACTTTCTTATTGTATAGCTAGGCTAAGGGAGACTTTATAAGTGAGAGTCACATTTACTAAGAAGTATAGTTTCCGGGGGCCTGGCTGGCTCAGTCGGTAGAGCATGCGACTCTTGATCTCAGGGTTACAAGTTCAAGCCCCACATTGGGTATAGAGATTACTTAAAAAAAGATAAAAGAAAAAAAAGAAGTACAGTTTCCTCCTGCTATGGGCAGGCTCTTCCCAAATACATTGAAATATTCCATTTTGGGGTACTGAGGGAGAAAGGTTGCTCCTCCACTTTCCCTGAAATGAGTAACACTGAGTTTCATTGCTTTGCAATATTGTCTTGGGCATAAGATCCCAAATGGAATGTGGCATGAAACAGAATTCTTGCAGAGTTGCTCATGTGTGCAGCTGAGCATGGCATGAAAATCCCCAGAGCAAAACTTCAGATTGCCAAAAAGAGTTAGTCCCAAAGCTCCTCAGTAGAACATACTTCAGATTTCACAAAGCATCACCCGAGTCCAAACTGTATGCCTTTTCCTCACCAGAGCGTCTCTCCAGCTCCTTGCGGGCCCTCATTCGGGCTACATGGCCAACGCTGGAGAGGAGGGCAGGGTCAGACTCAGGGAAAATGGTGAGGTTTACAGGTTGTTTCTTTAGAGCAGGAGTTGGCAAAAGTATAACCCGCAACCAAATCCAGCCACAGCCTGGAGCTACAAATGGTAAATACATTTTTAAAGATATGGCAGAAAACAACAACAGCGACAACGAATATAGTCCGCAAAGCCTACCGAAGTTACTACCTAGCCCATTACAGGAAAAGTTTGCCCACCCAGCTTCGGAGCCGTCCCATCTGCCTTTCTCTGCCCTCCTCTTGGACTCCTGGTCCAGCCCAGCCCTCAGCTCCAGGTTTACTTACTCAGCAATTAGAGCTAACCCCCCCCCCCCAAAGGCAAACCCATTGAACTGACTGCCTTTTCCCAGCTGGAGGAAGAGTTGTTCCCCCGCTCCTTCCTCTCCTTTCCCCTTCTTACTTCCCTTGGCTTCCACTATGTGCTATGGAATGGAGGTGGCCCTCCTCAGGCTGTGGGTACACGGTTCTCCGCTCGCTACCCAAAAGTAGAGCATTCCTGTGAAAACGTTCATAAACCGAAGTGGCCAAGCAAAGAGGCAATTACGTCAATTCGTATGGAAAAAATGGTGACCATTCCCAGACACGAAAAAGCCGCCTCTCTGAGGTTTTTCTGATACGTTAGGGCACATCTTGCTAATGGATGCACAAAATAAACGGCGATAAAGCCCAGATGCTCACCAGCACAGTGTGACACGGCGGCTCGACGCTCAGGAGTGTAGTTCCCATGGAAGGTGCTCGGCGGGGCCGCTCTTCCTGCTACGGCCGGGCACTGCCGAGAACAAGTTGCTACACAACAAATGGGGAATGCTGGCTTTTGCTTTTTGCCTTTGCCTTAAAAGCGAAAAATCTCTTTGGATTTCTTTTGGCTAGTGAAAATGGGTATGAAGGTAGGCCTTTTGTAAAAGCAGATGTACCATGAACTTTGAAAAGTGAGGGAGACCTGTACTGCAGTTCTTAATGCCCGGAGGCAAGCATTCCCGCCAGCCAGAAGCTTCTGGAGAGCCAGGGTCTTGCATATCCTCTGCAAAAGCAGTGAAGATGTCTGCTCCTTGGGACTTCCTTGAGTTATAAAACCTGTGGTCCTAAGAGAGGTTTTCCAGGACCTCTGAGCTCAGCTTGTGACCCATAATGCTCTCTGGCTCCAGCCCTTGAGCGGTTTGCTCCCCTGCCAGGCTCAGATCTGTTTGCTATCAGGAGTGGTGGTTAAGGGCATGAACTCATCCACCTAGATGAAAACGAAACTGATGTTTACTAGCTAGGAAACCTCAGGCAAGTCTCTTAATCAGCTTGTGATTCAGTTTCCTCATCTGTGGACCGGGGATGATAATGGTTCCTCACTCATATGTCTGCGACTAGGATTAAATGAGTTAATCTGTGTACAATTGAACAAGGCCTACACACAGGTAAGTACTCAGTAAAGTGCGAGCTCCTACTACTATTTGATATTCTGAGGTTAGGCTGTGTCATCGGCTTGTCTTGGCTTAGGTCTCCACTTTCTCCGGCTCTTGCTCAAAGTGCTGTCTGCTGTCACACTTAGTCTGGCTACCCACAGTGGGTAAGCAAGACTGTTAAACAGGTGAAAATGTGTTTAAGAGGCTTCCCATCTCCCTTATTCTTTATACCTTTATTATACAGGATGATAATGACTAAAAATGCCTTACGTCTGTATGGGGTGGTGTTCTGCTTTCACAAATGTTATTTAATTGGATCCACACAACAGCCCTGTGAAATGGCTGGCGCATGGTAGGCACCCCTAAATGTGGACTGAGTGAGGGAGGTGAGCTGCGAGGCTGCCAGTTAGTGGAATGATCTGGCATGACCATGGAGAGCTGGTTAATACATTTTTTTAATATCCGCTCTTGAGCAGTATTGTTGAAGTGGTCCTTATTTTATCAATGAAAACGCTGAGTTTCTGAGTTGGTTGAAGCCTTACCTAACATCACACTGTAATGGAGAGCTGCATCTAGAACCAGGTTCCTTGGGCTTCTAAACTAGCCCTGTGGCTGTTATACTGTCACTAAATATGTATAAAATCAAATTTGTTTTACTTTTTCCAATAACAACCTGGTTAATGGGCAATATAGCCTTCCCGGTGTGTTGCCCAAAGAGGATTGCCATATTAGAAGGTTATAGAAGGGTACAGGAGTGCCTGTGCCCGAGGGAGAATTCTCTGCAGGCCTTTTTCCCCAGAGGACGGGTGACTTACAAGATTGTGGGAAGGAAGTGAGCACAAGGTGCTCAGTGACTTCCCTTCTCTTTCTGGTGGGGACTTGCCACAGGACACATTTTCTCTCAACCCTTACGCCCTGGGTGAGCAGTTTCCCCTGTAGGGAAGGGCTACAACTGTTAAGTTCTGTCTGTGGCTGGGTGGGATACGTTTAGGGGAAGGGAAATATTAGGAAGCCCATTTGGTTGTATATCTGAGCTTTGAACTCCCAAAAGTAAAAAAATAAGAGATCAAGAAATAAAATAAAAACATTTGACTTAATCCAAACACAGTTTACCGGTGTTCCACAGAATGCTAACTTTGGCAAGTTTTAAAAGGTATGTGTTTACAAAAGAGATTCTCTAGGGGATGGCTCAGTCGGTTAGGCGGCCGACTCTTGATCTTAAGTCTTGATCTCAGGGTCGGTGGTGAGTTCAAGCCCCTCACTGGGCTCCATGCTGGGTGTGGAGCTTAATTAGGAAAAAAAAAAAGAGAGAGAGAGAGAGAAAATCATTGAGTTTACAAGATTTTCATATTGCAAGGTATCTCAGTCTTTAATATGCTAATGAACATTGCAAATCTCTAGGAAATGGATTTAACATGTGAGATTTCCCAAACTTCCTTAATATTGGAAACTTTTACTCCCAAAAGCAAAGGCTGTGTGCCCATGATGAGTGGAACAAGTTTGAGAAATCTTGACGTAAGGATATGATAAGGATCTATTTTTTAAAAAGAAAAAAAAAAGGCTGTACCTCTCAAAGGGTAGTTGGGGCATTCTTCTCCTAAAGCGAAGTTGGCTTACTTTCTAATGGCTATAATAAGGTGTGTGTGTGTGTGTGTGTGTGTGTGTGTGTGTGTGTGTGTGGTTAGAACTGCAGAGTCAGTCACAGACATGAGAGTGTGCAAAGTTAATTTCTATAAGAATTATAGTCCTTCCAGAAAAGAAAAAAGAATGAAAACAATTTGGAATAACATGAACTAATAGATACATCGTTTAACTCCAGCTATGTGTGTCGGCAATCTACCCTGGGGGTACAGATTCCAATCATTTGGAAGAAGTAAGTGCAGCCAGAATCTGTGGATATGAACAATGACAAGGCCACCCATTTAAGCAAGAACGTGGAGTTCCCACTGGCTGTCATTAAGGAGGGTTCAGCACGTCTCATCAGCTGTGAGAAATACGGCCCTGATGACTGCATCGCCAGCCAGAACCTCTCAGGACAATAAGCCACTCAGCCCACTGGAAAGGCATCCCAACTCACCTGGGCCACTAGCATTGTTTTCGTATTGCGTCAGTTTCTTTTAGCTTCAGGAAAGCATCGAGTAAAGAGATAAAGTCAAATCATAATACTATTATTTTTATTTTTAAAGATTTGTTTTAGAGAGAGTGGGAACATGGGCATGCATGTGCGTGAGTTGGGGGAAGGGCAGAGGGGGAGAATCTCAGGCAGGCTTCCCCCCACACCCCCAACGCTGAGTGCTGAGCCCAACGCAGAGCTCTCTCTTACCACCCTGAGATCATGAGCTGGGCTGAAATCAAGAGTCAGGTGTTTAACCGACTGAGCCATGCAGGCACCGCGCTATTATTTTTATTTAATGTTTGGAAATAATTTCTGCATATTTGTATTTGGTATTTTAAACATTTGTAATGTTTAAGATAATTTGACATTTTAGAATGCCTAACAGGTTGTTCTTGTGATGCCAGTTCAAAACATCTACATGGATCTGTAATTGATTTAGGTTAGTGATTTCAAGTGAAAAGATATAAGAATTTTATTAAATCTGTAAACATTTTTGCAATGGTCAAGAGAACTTAAGATTCATCATATTTTATAATTAGTTTATCATATTTATAAGCATTACTTAACTACTTGTGATTCTTTGTTGAGCACTGTAATATTTTAAAAAGAAAATTGAATACATTAAATGTATAAATGCAGTTTAATAATTCAAGGGAATTTAATTAACCAGATTGTAAACATTTCCTTAGAAGGAGAGTTAGATATACAACTTGAAATTCAAAGTTTAAAGGAAAAGCAGGTTTTCAAATTGTAATAAATGAAATTGCATTACTGTATATTATCTTCTTCGCCCACAAAACTTATCTTCAAGAACATTCCAGACCCAAATTGCCCTGTGGTGGCAGGGGTGACGGTGATGAGAGGTAGGGAGTAAGTGGGACAGAAATCTTTCCTGTGAAATCAGTAGATACACTAAGGGTATCAAAGAGTGAATCCAATTGATTGATTACAACCACATCTGTATTCAATAAACATTTTCTGAGATTCTGACCTAGGAAATGGTGGGTCATATAAATGTGATAAGACATGGTTCCTCCCCTCCAGTAGTTTCTCCTTTTTCCCACTTTGCATTTCTCTGTTCTTCTCACTCACTGAAGGGCCTTTCAGTGAACACTTGCACTTTCTGGGCTTCACTGCTTAGTTTCACTCCGTGGAACAACAGACGCTGAAATCAGATAGCCTTGAGTTCAAATCCTTATTTTGCCATTGTAGCGTGATGTTAGGTAAGCTCTTTGGTCTCATTACTTTGATTTCCTTATGTATCAAACTGAGATAATGGTATTTACTGTTTCTGGTTTTTAAGAAAGTGAGAAACAAAAAATATGCAAGTGCGTGGCAACAAGCTAAATAAATGGTACCAATTAATATCATCTACGGTGTCCATCAACACCCTTGTGCAGAGAGAATGCCACTTTACATCCATCTACGATAAAATGTTTGGGCTTCTGACCCCATTGAGAGCAGAGCAGCATTGATGATAAGAGAAAACATTTGGGGCAGGAGCCAGTTGAAGGGAATAGAGAACTTCTCTTTACCGACACTCATCCTCTAGTCAATGGTATCTCCACCTATGATTTCAAATATCATTACTGACAACTCCCCAGATTATATTTCCAGCTCTGATACCTCTTCTGAACACCAGATTTGTATATCTAGCTGCCTAGTCAACATTTTCACCGGATGTCTGATAGCCACATCAAACTCCAAAATAAACCTCTGGATTTTTCTCATAAGCTTTCCCTTCTCCCAGCCTTTTCCATCCCAGTAAATGGCAATCCCATTCTTCCACTTGTTTGGTCTAAAATCTTGGAATCACCTTTAACTCTTCTGTCTCTCTGACATGCCACAAAATACATCTGGATTCTCTTGTTTAACATGTACACAGAGTTTAGCTTTTTCTGGTCCACTCCTGCCACCATCACCCATGCTACCATCCCCCCACTGGGATTTCTGCACTGGCCCCTAACTAATGTCCCCTTTCCACTGTTGCACAGTTGCAGTTGATCTTCTGCCTAGTCAAGTAGTCTTTTTAAAACAGAAGCGGGATCAAGTCTCTTTTCTGCTCAAAACCTTCCAGTGGCTTTCCAATCTCACAAGAAGAAAAAGGCCCTTCACATCGGACCCCTGGCTCATTTTCCTGCTACTCCTTGGCTTACTTCATGCCAGTCAACTGGCATCATTTTTATACCAGGAATATAGCACCCTTGATTTTGCTTCTGTTCCTTTGTATTTGATATTCCCTCTACCTGGCATACTCCTTCTGCTGATATTTGCGCCCCTACCCCCCAGCCCATTCCTCTGCTCCCCGGTCATTAAGTTTTCTGATCACATGTCACCTTAACTGAGAAGCCTTCTCTAAAAGCCCTGTCTAAAAGAACATACATTCCCAACTCTCTCCCCACCATATTGTACTGAGGCTCAGTAGCTGTCATTTACCTGACTTGTTGGCAGCTAGGTATGGTCATGTGCCCAGTTCTGGCTAATGGGGTATGAGTGGAAGTAGGAAGTGCGACTGCTAGGACAAGCCCTGAAGGGGAGGCATTCGTCCTCTATTTCTCCTTTTTTTTCTGGCCCAGTGCCTGGAATCTGAATGTGATGGCAGGAGCTGGGGAAGTATTCTTAGGTCAGCAGGTAGAAGATGTGTGTGGAGTTGGCAGAGCTATCTGGATCCTTGATATCTTATCAGCTCTGGAATGCTTACATTTGAAGGGCCACAAAAGAGAAGAAACCTTCATCA
Source organism: Ursus americanus (assembly GCF_024610735.1). Lineage (NCBI taxonomy): Eukaryota > Metazoa > Chordata > Mammalia > Carnivora > Ursidae > Ursus > Ursus americanus. The sequence continues at coordinate 15,230,899 of NC_142130.1, read as the reverse complement.
TGCTTCAGCCATTTTTATATTACCTTTGTTAGAGAAGTCAAACTATAGCCTGTTACAGACATGTTTTTGGGACAGCTGTCTGTCCTTCCGTCCCTTACCAGACTCAGGACTGGCATGTACATTCCATGAGGGTAGAAGCTGTGTTTGCTTCATTGTAAATAGCTTCTGGAACAGTGTCTGGCACACTCAACATTCAATGAATGTTTGTTGAATGAATGAAAATAGCAAAACCAGCGACATGATGCAGGGTCTTGTTGAGTGCTGCCCTGAAGAAGCACAAGGGTGGTCAGTATAAGCAAGGGATGGCTATGGCAACGTGCTCTGTGTGTGGCTGGGTTTCTATTCTGACTGAATCACAAAGGCAGGATACAACCTGCTATTTCCATTATCTGAGAGGCATAAATACTTGTAAGAGGGTTGTGTGTTGCTTTTGTAATTTAAATGAAGACTCCCAAGTAAAGTTCATTGTTGTAATGAAATCAGGTCACAGAGTCATGGAAAACTGTGACAAGGTTCACACTGACGAGGAGAGGTCACAAGTTGCATGCTAAGCACAGATGGAGAAAAGGAGTGTGTATGCTGAGATCTTGAGATGTGTGGCTGAGATGTGCATCAGTCCGGATGGCAAAAGCTGATAGCTGGAAGAACCACAGACAAAGAATTTCACAAACTGAGTCAAAATGAAACAGAAACATATCACAGGGTATCAGCAAGATGCTTGGGGGTAAATGCTACAGACAGAAAGCCACTGAGTTCCTGGGTGAGTAAGAATATAAAGAGTTATAGTTGCCAGGATAATATTTTTGGTATCAAAAATCTTTTTCATGCTATTAAGTTTGTTTTGAACACTTTAATTACATAGATCAACTAATGTAAACAACTTAATAAATGGTGGCTTTAAAAACATATATAGTAAAGAGATCTTGTAGGCTTGGGATTAAACCACCTTAATTTAAAAATGTTCTATTTCCTGGGTAAGGAAAGTAGCAAAGGTTAGGCTATCTTGCCATACCTCGCCCGCTATGCTGTGATATTACTGAAATAAAACAAGTCAAGATTTGTTTAGTCATTTTATAATATATATGTAACTTCTGGTAACAGTTACTGGTATGAGGTTTCTCTTTGTTGAGTAATTAGCTAAAGAGTTCAAGGGAACTTTCTTAATAATGTGCCTCTTTGCTTTAAAATTTCTTAGTAACTGTAATTTCTCCTTTCTAGAAACATATTAACATTTATATTCAAAGCACAAGGAGAGCTTTAAGATTAGAACAAAGCACTGAAAATTAGTAACAATAGTTACTTCTCTCTCTGTGCCTCGCTCTTGTGCCTGGTTCTTGCTTGAATTTTGGTGAGACCTCTGGTCATGTGTACTGGGTATGTTGGAGTGATTAGAGGGTGGGGTGACAATACATGTGACCTTTTTTATGGTGGCTCACTTATCTGAACATTTCATGTTGAGGCCACCCTGTCATTTCAGATAGGTTCCAGGATGTAATTCAAAGTGATCAAAATATGGTCTCATATAAAACTTCTTCCCGAGGGGAATCAAGGCTTTTCCCATTTAGCACTTTTTTTTTTTGTCCAAAGGTACTTCAAGTAAAGCTTTGTTAGCATGGCAGAAGAGGTGTACTTTACTGGAACCAGTTTATGGCACAGGTCTCACTTTTGGTGATTTTTATTATGATATTTATATGAGTAATTTATGCACGGAAATACCTTGTAAACTACAAAGGTGTAAACAAACATGGATTAGTATTACTGTGATAATAACTTCATTAGGAAAGAAGGCAGCTTGGTGGAGGGTGTAAGAATTTCAGGCTAGGGGGGCGGCTAGCTGGCTCATTCTGGGAAGAGGGTGTGACTCTTGATCAAGGGATTTTGAGTACAAGCCCCACGTTGGGTGTAGCGATTACTAAAAAAAAAAAAAAAAAAAAAGATAAACTTAACAAAAAAAGAATTTCCGGCTGGAAGATGTGGACCCTTTTACCTGAAGGAAGGTGGGCCCTCCCCTACGGAAGAAATGTAGAGGTCATTTTCAGGGAGGATAAGCCTGAGGCTCCTGGTATGGAGATGACTATTAGGAATCAGTGTAGTTGTGAGGTTTCATTCCCTGGAAGAGTGGTTTGACTTTATAGTAGCTATTGCCTAGAGAAGACCCAGGCAGGGTGGCACAAAGTGACACTTCGAAAACAAGCTAGGACTATACATTTGTTTCATTGGGTGGCTCAGATAATGAACCCTAATTGTACTGAGTTTACTTATCGAAGAGAGGATTATGTTTAGTGAAATACATGTGTCATTAATCAAAGCTTAAAAAAAAAGATACTATACTCATCACTTCTGAAATAGTCTTTGCCAAGGTGCTGGTTCTGCAGTAAATAATCCTCAGCTTAGAATCTTACTGAAATGCAAACCTTGCTTTCTTTGTGCTGTTTCCCTGTACTCAACACAGTGTTTTGGAAACCTTCAGTTATCTAAATTCCCATCAGGTGACACTGTTTAATCTAACATTCTCTCTTTCATATATGAAAACAGCTTTAAGGACAAACCATGGTGATGCTTTGAACTCTCTTTCTGGTGGTTGGGAGGGAGTTTCCAATCTCTCTCCCTTTCCTCTGTGCCCCGCCCCCCCCCCCACAACGTCAGGAAAAGCCTCTGGCTGCTTTCCCCCAACCCACCCTCCCACCCTACCCCAAGCAAGGGCTCAAGGGGAAAGAACCTTTGACATTGGCCAAAAAAAGTGACTGTCTAATCAGTGAGCGTTTTAGGCCACCAGGAGTCCACATGTGTGAAAGTTACTTGGAATGAACTTTTTTTCTCTTCGGTGTGAAAATTTAGGTCTTTGATATCGAGAAAAAAGACTGTTTTAAAATAACGAATACACCTTTTAAAAATATTGTGACGAAAGTATGAAAACAGAACCCCTCACCTAAAGAGGCTGCAAAAAATACTATTTTATTTTGAAGAGGGCAATAACTGAGAAACAAAACAAAACAACAAAAAAGTTTCTTTGAGGTCAAATCTTAAAAAGGTCCTAGGCTTATGCAAAGGTCTAAGACCTCCAACCCCTGCTTTCTGAGGGCCTTAGAAAGATTAACACATATGTTTTAAAAACTGAGGCACCTCCCTTTTTAAAAACAACCTGCTGCACTCCTTTCCTCAATCATGTCCCATTATCACTCATCTGAGTTATACTTTATAAACTGCTTTGATGTGGTACACACATGCAGAAAGTACACAAAGTGGATAAACTTCTACTGTCAATGCTGCCGTAGAGGTATATATTTAGTAAACATTTAGTTACATTATTTTATTTTTGTGAAATGAGAACTGATCGACCAAACCTTTCAAACAGACCCACCAGACGATAAATACCACCATATGTTTGATTCACAGTACATTTGGGCATAAACACTTCAATTACAGCTTTGTGTTTAGTATCAAAAACCTTTTCTTGTGTGCGTGTTTTCTCTACAGATCCCGTGCTCTGGATTACATTTTGAAAATCGCTTATTACAGATAAAGCCCCTTTCCAGGTATGCTTCCGAGAAACATATGTATTTATGCACACAAAGGTGTGTGCACATCTTTTCACAAACAAATGTCCATATGATGCCTGCGTCGCGCTCCCCTGCACATGCCCACCGCGTGGCGTGCCCAGCCGGCCACGCGGCGCAGCCGGGGTGCCCATGGGGACAGGCTTGCCCCCTAACACGCGGGAGCCTGGCGGGCCTCCCCGGGAAAGTTAACCTGCATTTCCACGCTGGCTGCGGCGCAAGCCTCCCCGCCCCCACCCGGCCTTGGGCCGCGCGGCCAACACCCAAGCCGCCCCGCACCCGGCAGCGCGCGGCAGTGGGGGCGGGGCGGCTAGTGCCCCAGCGGCGCCTCGCAGCGCCTGCGGGTCTTTATTTTTAAAAGACTGCGCCGCACAGTTCCAGCCCCCAGCGCCGCCGGGGCGGGCGGGAGCGAGAGGAGCGAGGCCGGCGGAGGCCCCCGCCGCGCCGCCGCCGCCTCCCCCGCCCCCCCCACCCCGTCCGCGGCGCCCCTCCCCCGCCGGCCCCTCCCCCGCGCGCCCGCCCGGCGCAGGCCGCTCGGGTTTGTTTTGCTGCGCGGCCGCCGCCGCCGCGGGCCTCGCGAGCTCATTTGTGCCTGGCTGGTCCCCATTCCTCTCTCCCCAGTGTTGAGTGTCTGAGCCGTTGGCTGCTCCGAACCGTTTGGCTCTTTCCCTTAGTAACAGCTTTTACCTTCTGCCTCAATTCCTCTCCCCGCTCGCGCCCTTCCCCCGCGCGCCGCCTCCCCCCGCCGCCGGCCGCGTGCGCCCCCGCCCCTCCCCCCGCGGCGGGAGCACCTCCGCTCGCCACCTGGGGACCCGCGCCGCGCTCCCCGCCCCCGCCCGCCCGGCGCCCATCCCCCGCGCCCTCAGCTCGCCGGGGTTATAATTGCCTCTCACCCCCCGGAGGGGTTATTTTGGGGGTGGTTGGAGGCGGCGGCGGCGGCGGCGGCGAGGAGGGGAATTTCCTTGTGCCTCCATTCCCGGGAGGGGGGGAGAGGCGTCGGAGGCCACCGTTTCCAGGTAAGCGCTGGGGGCCGGACCCCGGGGTGGGGGTGGCCGTGGGCCGGGGCGGGGGGCGCGGGCGGAGGCGGCCCGGGGGGCGCCGGGCCGCGGGGGGGATGGGCGCAAGTGGAACATGCATTTTTCAACTTGGCCCTTTGGGGAGCTGGGGTTTTGGTGGGGGAGGGGAAGGCAGGGAAGGCATTTAGGGTGCCCCATCCCCCCTTTTTCCTCTCTCAGGCTTCTTTGAAATGCTCACGTGCCTGCCCACCCCCTACCCTTTCCTGATCTCGGGGATCCTCACCCTTATTATGTTGTTGTCCCCGAAAATGTGCACCTCGGCCTTCTCCCCCGCTTCCACCCTTCGTGCATTTACACCCCCTTTTTGTGTGTGTGTATGTGGGGGGAGGCTTTCAGGAAAGAATTTGCAGCAAATTGAATCAAGGAGCCATCATGAGGCCGACTCTTTTATAGCCTATTTTTAGCAGAGGAGAGGGATCTTTTCGGTGCATGTTATTCTGTTAGCAATGGAAATCTGCTTCCCTCCCCAGGCGCGTCCCCGGTGCAGGCGCGGCGACCCGGGCCGGCGTGCTGGGGGCTGCGGGCGGCTGTTGGGGCCGCGCGTCCGGGGCGGGGGCGCCGGCGGGGGAGGGGCGCTCAGCCGCGGGGCCGCACTCCGGGACGTGTTTATTTGTAACTTAGTGCCTTTTATCGTCTTAAGGAGGTATTTGCTAGAGCCTCTTTGAAGTTGGGTTCAGAAGTGTAGAATTGGCAAAGTTATTGCCAGCTTCCTGGTAAGTTTTGGGTGGCACAAAGTCACATTATTTTCTGACAGTGTAAAGGCCACGTTGTGAGGGTGGTTTCTCGGTAACTTCCTCTTTGCAACCGATGTCATTTTTTTGAACAGAAGCAGAGTTTTATTCAAGTGAAATTATTAATCTTAAATGGCAGCTCGAGGGAAACCATGCATGTGTTAACATGTTCAGTATTTTTGGAAGTTCCTAATTTGCTGAAAGAGGCATCACTTTGCAGTGGCAACCGAGATTAAATTTAGGTTGTGAAAATGGTGTGTTTCATGTGAAATGTGGGTTGTAACGGCTCTTAAAAGAATGCTCCTTTTACTAGGTTACCTAATAACATTCTCTAAAATAATTTGGTGATTACAAATGACAAGTGTTGGAACCTAGTTAAAAATTAGATTTTTTTTCAATGTCTGAAGTTTACTTAATACTTAAAATCTTGGACTGTGTAGACACTAAGGCGAGGAGTTTTAGTACCTATGTCATTTACAGTCGACTTAGGGAAGTTTACTATTGGTTTTCTTGTTTTCCAAACAAGAACCCTATGCTGTTCTAAACGAGCTTGTTAATAAAATGTGGGTGAAATGATGGGTTATTTTTAGTCTGAATTGCCTATCTCCTCCCCCCCCATGTAATTAAGTAATCATTTGCCTCCTCCTTTTTTCCTAAAGACTCCTTTATCAGATTGGATAATATAAGGCCCTGGTGGTGTTTTCATCTGCTTACTAAAGCAAATTATAAAAAAATATCCTGGTTACACATTGAAGATACAGCAAGTGACTTTTTGGCTTTCCCAGTGCTGTTCATTTTCATTTTTGTTAAATAAGACCTGTGCTACATTGGTGTATTTTAGTAATCCTTATTTCCTGGGACTGTATGTTCTCACCATTTTCATAAGTTTATAGTCTAGGGAGATAGGGGAGCTTTGTCTCCATGAAAACTGTGTCTGTTGTATTGTAGCATGGGAGTTCATGGCAAGCAAGCTTCAGAGATCATCATTGAGGGTTCTAGACATAGTTATCATTTACCTGTGGAGGAAGTGTGGCGGAAAGAAAATATGCCTGAGAGTGGTTAGGCATGTGATGTGTGTTTATACTTTTTGCTCTGAAATCGTGTTTTCCTGCCCGTTTGGGATATGATTTTTTCCCCCAGTTTTCTATAATGCATTGTGTGATGTATGTAACCGCAACTATTAAATCCACAAATAACTATTATTATTATTATTTTTTTTTTGCTGTTGTGTAGATTCAGACCTATAGGGCAAAATACTGCACTCTCTGGAGTATTAAAACAATACATGGAAAAAGTTTTTCTTACTGTTACAAAAGTTATTTAATGGACTTGTTAATGGCTTAAAAATTGTTGCAAGGATAGCCATCAGTTTATAAGATGCTTTTCTTCTCATATACCAACTTTGGTTATTAATACGGGAGACACATGTGGTAAATGGTGTGGCCCCTTGTGGACCTTGTATTTTTGCATTGGTTGCCTCAAAGAAGTGAGAAACATTTTAATAACTTTTTACATGGGTCCAGGAATTTTTTTGTTACTTGTGTTATCAACATCTAATGAAGGTTTATCATGATTACCTTGATATGTGCCTAGCAAGAGAATAAGAAGTAACTATTTTCTGGGAGCCTTTCAAGCTAATAAGCAGAAAGGGCAAAAGCTTAGTATAAATATAGGGGTTACTGATAAAAAGAGATATGACTAATGGACCTTTGAAACAGCAACCTGTTGAATAAATACATCTGTTCATATATAGCAATGAGGTATAAGTACAACCTTGTAAAATGAGTAGCTGACAAAGGAATTCTACTTGCACGGATTATTCCAACAGTATTACTACAAAGAATTTTTGACTTAATGCACTTTGATGAAGTTAGTAGAAATAATTTGTTGGGTTTATTCAATTCCTGTGTTTTTTATATAAAAGAGGAATGTGAATGACAGTAAGTCAGGGGAGAGAGATGCCAGAAATACTGGGACTATCCAGGACTGTATTTTTCTCATGCATGTGAATTTGACTCCTTTCATAAATAACATTTACAATATAAGTCACTAAAATGGAAAAAAAGAAATTAGTAACATTGAGACATTTATACATCCCCATAGTATAGAAGGGTTAGGGCTAAAGGCTGTTTAGTAAGACTGTGGTCCAGTTTGGAGACCACCATGGTGGTATCTCCTGTTCTAACACCAGCAGAAACTTGAGTTAAAAAAAAAACCAACTGTGTGAGAGAACTGATGCTGGAGAGGTTTACTGTACACCACCTATGGGATTAGACTACAGAAGAGTACAATCAATTACCCTGTTACCAAGAGCCAGAGCAAAGGGACTGCAGTTGGGTTATGCTCTAGGAAAGGTGTGAGGTGCTTTCTATGTCATTTATACTTCAGGCTAATCCTATGAAGTAGGGAGTACTGGACTCTGCAGATGATGGAACAGAGAGGTGCAAAGTTAGTTCACTTGTCCAAGGCCACAGAGCAATCAAGTGATGCGTTAGGGTTCAAATCTAGGTCTGTCTGAACCCTAGTCTGTGCTCTTTCTAGATGACTGTAGCTGTGCCAGATTTTTCCAGCTGTCTTGTCAGTTTTGTCTGTCCGTGTCCTTGCAAAAAATTAGTGTTTTGAATCAAATTTATAATTCTGTAGTTGGGCATCTCCACTAACTGGGTCAAGTAATTGCATGGATAAGTGGAATTCCTAGGACTCAAACATTAACTCTCTGGAACCATTTAATAAGGTGCAGTCTCTTGTAAACTGCTGTATTTCCTATCTTAAGACTGACAGCCCTGAAGTAGCCTCTCCCAAGTACTGCCAGCAGAAATACGAAAATATGGTTTTATGCCTACAGTTAAGAAGGAAAAGCAAACAAGAGTATGCCTAACTATCCTTCAGGGTACGTATTCCTGAAAACTTGTGTAAGAACATCTCATGAAGGCTTTTCGTGTAGCATAGTGGTCCATCAGGGGTCCTTGAGGCAAACTGCCTGGGTTCAAACTCAGGCTCTGTTCCTTACTAGCTATCCAACATTGCGAGAGTAACTCCCTCTTTATCTCAGTTTCCCCTTATGGGTAATGGGGATAGTCAGCTTCATAAAGTTGAGAAGATTGAGAGAATTGTATGTGTAAGGTGCTGAGAATAGTGCTTGACGTACAAGCATCATGGAAAAGTAGGCTGTTTAGGATGATGATGATGGCTTTGGATTTGAAGTTTGCTGCTTTGTATTACATTTTATGTGCTTGTTATTTATTTTAGTGCGGACATGTCTAGAAAACATTTGGCAGTTTTATTTCCTGAGTAAAATGTTTGAAATAAACTTAGCTTAATGTATTTACTCCTGAAGTTGTAATTGAAGGCTTACCTTGAAGAATTAGATCGGATTTTAACACCAAGTAGGAACAATATCCAGTTACATTGTGTAGGCACAGTGCTGGGTCTTTTGGGTGACTTTTATTGCTGTTCTTTTGTCACTTGGGCTTGGACTTCTTGAATGTTGCACCATTTGGAACATTTTCCAACTCTTTAAATAAAGGAATTTTGTTTTGCAGGGCTAGATCCATCCGTATACCTAGGATCTCCTTTTTAGATTGGAGTGATGACTTGAAGTAGGTTATTGTTTTCTCCAGGCTTGACCTTTCATCTGTGTTCTTGTTCTGTATTTTCAGCTGCTGTCAAGTCAGTTCTGTTTGGAAGTTCTGTTGCTCTGAAGTGTCTGTAAGCCTTGTCTTATTTTCACTCCCCCCCCCTTTTTTTTTTGCCATTTTTAATTCAGCAGTAATGTTAACTACTAATATAATTTGTGTGTCAGGACTGCACAGCTGCTTTGACAAGGACTTTGACAATCTGAGTGGCTGATACCCAGGTTTTAAGAGCAAGGAAACCTAGGCTTAGGTAGAAAGGAATGCACAGAGGGATTTAGGCCCAAAGTGTCTGATTTTTAGGCCAGTGTTCCTAACTAGCAGTTTACGGTCTTCGCTGTGAATGAATGAGAGACTGAATGAATGGTTTTAGGTCTCAGTTATTACATTAATTTTCTAGTGGGTTGCTCTAAGCAGCCATTCTATCTTCTGTACTTCTTGGCAGTGTAATTTATTTAAAGTATTGGTTTCATCACGTCAGTTCCTTTGCTGGAGAACCCATAATGGCTTTGCTTTGCCAACTGGATAGAGTTCATAAGCTTCAGTGGGGCTTTTAAGGCTCTATTCTACCTGTTCAGCTCTATTTTCTTCTCTTCCCCAACTGTGATTCTGGCCTGCCTATCAGAGACTGCAGTTTTGCCATACTCATTACTCCTCTGCTTTCGCTCATGCTGTTCCTTCCTTTTGCCCTTTTTATAGTATAGTTTCAGTCCTGCTTCTTCGCTGAAGCTTTTTCTGGCCATCTTGAGTCAGGATAGTTCACTGAGATTCCATTTTGTTTAAGGAATATCACAAACTCCATAATTACTCCTTGTTTCATGGGTTTGTGTCCCATCCATAGCCCCAACTACATATTTCTTGAAGGAAAGGACTTTTTTTCTTATGGTATTAGCAGAATTTGTGATTTTTGTACCGTACCATCTGTGTGTTAGAGTGGATTGTTTCTCCGAGGCCCATGTTAAAATAAGCAGTGGTGGGTCCTGTACCACTGTTGCTGCTGTGGCAGAAGTTCTAGGCCTTCAAGGTTTAGGTGTACTATGGTAGCACTTACTGCTTAATTGGAGTTTTGACGTTGCCAGTGTTGACAAAAGAAGAAACTTTATAAAAAAAAACTTTATCAAAATGTAGAATGAAATGGAAATTGATAGTTTTGTCCTCTTAATCCTGGAACTGTAGCCATGACATTGGTGAAGAACCTAGTCTGGTTGGGAATCCTGTCACACTAAGTTGGCTTTATTTGGTTATATTTGTTATAATGAAACTTAAGATCTTGGACTTTATTTTTTTTAATCTCTTTGGCTTTTTTGCTCATTATTTTCTCTGTAGTGTGCCTAAGTAAGATGGCGTGTTTAGCTTTGTTTGACAGCATTCTGACCACATTGGAGTCTCATTTAAGTCAGTACTGTGAAGGTATTAACAGTCAAGATAGAGTTTATCTGTTATATAGTGTAAGCGGGTTTAATTTACCAGAAGAAAGTCATCATAACCATCCCTCTTCAGTAGGTTTTATGGTAAGGCTGTGCCATACCACTTCTACACAACGTGGGTCATTTATTCTAAAGCGACTAATTTGGTATTACATCCTTTGGAAATTTTTAATATTTGGAGTTCTAAAGTATGAATTTTTCAGCATGGTTTTGTTTGCATCAAACAAAATGGTTGATTGTTGGTTCCTGCTTTCTGAGAGCTTAGATTCTTAACTTAGAATTAATACAATCAAACTGTAAAGGTCATGTTGAAAGATCAACAATTAAATTTCAGTAAACATAGAAAGAATATCCAGTTTAAGAAAAAGATTTATGTGAAGTGAATAATTTGAAGAGTAAATGAGGAAGAATAGGTATTGAATGTTTAAACTGGGGAGTTTGCCACCTGTTTTCCTCTTAAACGTTTATACATTTCTTTCAGGAGGTAGAAACAGAAGAGCATGGAAAGCACGGGTCAGAGATAGTCATTCCAGTATCTTAATAGAATAATAATTCTTTATATGAAATTGTACTCTGGACTCAAACTTTTTTTTCCAGTGAGATGTTTAAAATTTTTAATTACCTTAAAACAAAAGCAGTGAAGAATTTTTACTTTTTAGGAACTAGAAATCCATGTACTTCTTGATATCTTCTTTATTTTGTCCGAGATCAAAGGTGGTATCAGTGCTTTTCTTTCTTTTTTTTTCATTGTGTCCTTTTCAGCACACTGTGTGATAGGACATTGTAATGAGATAATCAGTTAAGTGGATGTTTGCTTTTGTGTTGTTACTGTGCATCTACTTGAATGGTGGGTAGCATTTTAACATGGATTCAGTATTAAGCAAATGAATTTTTATCATCTTTTGCAAAGCCATAGTTACGTGGGTAAGTCATTTAGTTTCTAGAAATGCATACTAAGAAGGGTCATGTGAAGTATTAGGTAAAGTTAGCTCATTCATTCAAGCAATACGTAAATAGTCAATTCCTGTATTAAAATTCTGAGATTCTGTCATTTAGTTTTATGTAATTTTTTCGAGGGAGATCTACATGGAAAATTTGCTTAGAGTATTTAAAAGCTAAAAATCTATAGTCTTACATAGAGTAATAGAGAGCATTTGGCATTAGCATAAGCAAACACCTCTGGAGAAATTATAGTAATGGTATATTTTGCTAGTTACCTTCAGCTGCTAATAGAATACAGTTTATGGGTTAGTGAGAGGTGTTTTATGCTTGTCCCTTAATTTGAACAGGCTAATTGGGTAGAATGTATACTAATTTTGTTCCATTTCTATTTTTCGGCTATCAGATGTTATTAACTCAGCATAAGGCAATTGGGTCATCTACTTTGGGTTTCTGAAATAAGGTAATGGAAGTAGATAATGAATGAATTTCCTTAATGTCTTTTTTTTTCCCTGTATAATTGTTCTTTTATGGGATAGAATTTATCATACATGAGTGAATTTTTAGATGGTATTTGTAGTTATAGTAGTGTTCTTTGGTACCTTTTTATATAAAAATGTGATATACTGTGTACTTAAATTTTCTCCCACTAAAGTGATGAGTTTTCTTTAAATTACCTTTCTCTGTCTTCATTAGTAAGAAATGTACATTTGTGAGATCATAGACTGGGGTCAGGAGTGCAGTCTGTTACTGTGTCAGGGAAATAGTCTTCCTATTCTGTGTAAAAACTAACATGCTCGCATGGGGGGGTGGGGTTACTACTTTGACCTTGGGCTTCCTTATGTCCTGCTAGCAAAGGTCACCAGTTTTAACATTTGGTGAGAGATGTTTTGTGTGAATTTTTCCTTGAAGATTTGTTTGGAATCGATGTTTATGACTTTCTTGTTAGTCTTTATAGGATTTTCTCAAAGATATATTTAAAAACAAAAAAAGCAAAGGCAGAAGATGTAGTCTGCCATTTTAGCTTACAAAACGGGAGAATAATAGAAAGGAGGACACAGACATGATTGGAGAGAGTTTGAGTTTTATATGCTCAGGGTGACTCCAGAAAGATACACAGGAGACTACTAACAGTGATTTTAGGGAGTGGGGTTGGGATGGGGCGGTCATGTGGTCAGATGCGGGAGAAACTTATTTTGACGTATAATCTTTTGAACTGTTTGAATCTTGCAATGCTAGTAATACCATTTTTAAAAAAGTATTGATTATGAAAAATCACGGCATCTAGTTAGGAATTCTTAATCTTTCTTTCAATTTGGAAAGTCAAAAGAAGAGAGAAAACATAATTCTTCCCATGCTTTTCAGACAGTTTTTAAGGAGCTGGAATTGTGTATATTTCTGCAAACACTTATTTTTATTTCTCAGATTTGTTGGCAAAATTAGAGCCACTGAGTGATTAAAAGCTGTTAGTTCTGTTTCATGATTGGGTCATCAGACCAGTTGAAGTATTTAGTAATAGTGATGTGATTTTCAAGTCACATCCAAGGTTGATAATTAGGAATTTATTCAGTGCAAATATTAGAAGGAGATATTGGTTGTACAGAAGTATATAGGTGTTATCCGATTTCAGAGGTGTTTTTCCAAGGGTTTGGAAATCTGGTGAGAATTGTGTTTCTTATAATTGAGTAGTTGATTTTTAATAATTGCGATAGTCTTTGGTATAATGGGATTTGTGGGACTGTAGATTCTGATACTTCACGGATCCTGCCATGACTTGTGAATTTAGACGTATGTATTGTTGACACAAAGGGGACATATAAATCTGATTCTGATTCCATTTTAGCTGGCAGTTGGTGGTACTTGTAATTGTTCATTAGCTGTTTACTGTAAAAGGTTTTGCCTTCTAGTTGTGCTTATCGTTTTCAAATTAAGCTGGAAAATCTCAAGAGAAAGGTGGCACCTGTTTCTGTACATTTAATTCTGCTTCCGTGTGACCTGCTTCCCTGCGAGTATTGCCTCTCTCTTGAGTGATAAGAGGGCTAGGTAGGGTGTGTGTCTGACCTTAGGTAATTAACTCTTACTGTAGTATGTCACTGTGGTGAGAAGCTCACACTCTGGAGCCTGGCATACCTGGCCTGTCACCCCTACCTATTAGTTGTATGGCTTTGGAAAATGATGTAATCATTCCATTTGGTTTCCATTGTGAAAAATGGAAATAAAGAGTAATTAATGCTTTCCTTATAGAGCAGTTGTGAGGATTAAAATGTGAATACATGTAAAGCAGTTATCCCAGTGCTCAGCACATAGGAAGCACCCAGTAAACGCTCCCTGCTAGTTGGTGGCTCTGTTAGCTGCAGCAGCAACAGCTGTAGAGAGAGGCAGAAAAGTGACACTCCTTCTGTAAACTTGTCATGGCTTCCTGTGGCAACTGCAGAACACTGATGGCTAGAATTCCCAGCTCAGAGGGCTACGACTGCATTTGGTGACTGAGCTTTTGTTGCTCTAATTCTCTAAAATGAGAATGTGGGGACACCTGGCTGGCTCAGTTGGAGGAGCATGTGACTCTTGATCTCTGGGTTGTGAGTTCGGGCTCCATGTTGGGTGTAGAGATTACTTCAATAAAAGTAAGACTTAAAATGAGAACGTGTACTGTGTTTGTCTCGAATACATATGTTTTACAGAATATTTTATATTGAGTTTGGTCATATCTTGATATTTCAAGAAAAAATATTACTATCTTAAAAAAGTTTTCTCTTTGATCACACACTGTTCTCTGGCTCTCCAGAGGATGCTACTTATATGGATCAGTTATTTCAAATACACTTATGACTTGTTATGCAAACTTTGACTTGGACTTTCATATATATGACATAACAGAATATGTATATGTGCAAAAATATTGCAGTAAGTTGCTTTAATAGCTGGCACACATTTTCTATAATTTTTCATTTAAAAACACGCTTTTATAAACTTCTAATTTGATTTTATCATTTTACAAGTGATAATGATTTTATTTGCTGAGTTTAGAAAATACTGTTTTAAAGTAGTGTCAAATTACAATTCTCTAAGCTTTATGGATTTAGAATCAGTAATCAAAATTAGAAACAAATTTTCATTTTGAATGATAGAAGATAGCACATTTATTGGTGGTAATTTCTTTAGGTAGTATTCTGAGACTCTATTAGGATTCTGAAGTTCTAATCCTCCAGTTTTATAAAGTGTGCATTCAAAGTAAGATATAGAGGATAAGGAAATTTGTTTGCTAATAAAAAGGAATATAAGAATTTTTTTGAGGGTTAATCTGCAAACAGCTCTGGATTAAGAACTCTGAATGCTGCTTATAAAGAACAGTTATTGGCGTGCCTGGGTGGCCACTAGCATCTCAGGGTCCTGGAATCGAGCCCTGTGTCCGGCTCCTCGCTTGGAGAGGAGTCTGCTTGTCCCTCTCCCCCTGCCCCTCCCCCTGCTTCTACGAGCATGCACGTGCTCTCTCTCCCTCAATAAATAAATAAAATCTTAAAAAAAATAGAGAACCCTAAGTATTAACAAAAAAATAACCATCATACTCAGTTTCTTATGTTTCATTAAAGAAATTTGGATAGATTGTTTTATACAGTTTAAAAACTGACATACCACAGCATGTTGGCTGAATGAAGTTACACCATCTGATTGAAGATTAAGCTTCTTTCTATGACAGTCTTAAATTGACATGCTGGGGGCGCCTGGGTGGTTCAGTCGTTGAGCATCTGGCCTTGGCTCAGGGCGTGATCCCGGCGTTGTGGGATCGAGCCCCACATCAGGCTCCTCTGCTGGGAGCCTGCTTCTTCCTCTCCCACTCCCCCTGCTTGTGTTCCCTCTCTTGCTGGCTGTCTCTCTCTGTTAAATAAATAAAATCTTTAAAAAAAATGTGGATAATTTTATTAAATAAATAAATAAATAAATTGACATGCTGGCCTGTGACCACTAATCATCTGTTTCTAGCACAGACCTCTCCTTGATTCAATCGTTGGCTCCTATCTCACTAGGCAGGGCCATCTTTGAGGACAGTTGTGTTTCACCCATCTTTATCATTAGCATCTGGTACAGTGCTTGGCACAGTCTTTCAGTGATACTTTAATAAATAATTTGTATTTGTAAATAAAAGTTTTAAAATTCATGAACAAATTTTTTTTTTGAAACTGTATGTCTCACACACTGGGTGGGGAGGGGCAAAGGGAGAGGGAGAATCTTAAGCAGTCTTCATGTGCGGAGCCCCACACAGGCTCGATCCCACAACCTTGAGATCATGACCTGAGCCCATATCAAGCAAGAGTCGTATACTTAACCCAAGAAGCCACCCAGGTGCCTCTCATCAACAGATTTAAAAAGTTACCAAGATTATTATTTTCACTTTTCTTTGAATGTTGTTAAAACAGGCAAGGTATTATGAAATGAGAAGAACAGAGAATTTATCTTAGAAGGTTTTGTGTTACCCTTTGTCTGCTTGTCTGCCGGAAAGTACTTTTTGTTTAAGTAGATAACTTAATCTTCTGTATCCTTAGACACTCACTTCTTGAATGTAGGTATGTTTTCTAATTTGGTGCTCCTCTACTTGGTTCGTTCCCGTTTTTGGGTCATAACTTTCATGAATAGCTGGTTGCCTTATTTCATCTAATCTCGTTTGCCCTTCCTGCATTTTCTTCTAGATGACTCATGTATGTTTTGCTGGTAGATAACATTGGTTGGTTCATTTGGTCTGACAAATCAACGTAGAGGTGACTTCTTGCAAGTGAGAACTGGTAGGAACAGGAAAAGTGGCTTGTTTTTTAGATTGTGTGTAACAGCATACTAATGAGCTTTGATAAATATGGTAAATGTGCATGGTATAACTTACAGAAATGCATATATTTTATAGAATACACAGTGGAAACATTTATATATACTGTTTTGCCGGGCACTATAAAAGATGCTCAGTAAATGTCCGTTTTCTTCCCTATTCCCTACTTGATGGGTTTTTCATCACACTCGCTGTAAAATTTGAAAGTCCTTCTCTAGGCTGTGAGGGACCCCCAGCACTAATCTGCCCTGTGGCCTCCTCACAGTCCTTATCCTGTTTCACATCACCCTTCTTTCCCTTGTTCGCTGTGCCCGGACCTACCAGCTCCACTCCCACTGAACAAGCTTGTTTCTGTCTCGGTACCTTAATTGCTTTGCTCTCTGCCTCAGGCTTTGCCCTGAGATTGTCATGTGGCTAATTCTTTTATGTCATTCAGATTTCAGTTCCAGTGCTACTACCTGAGAGGTCACACTGAAATAGCTGCTCACTTCTTAGCCATTTTCAGTTTCGAGACCTTCATATTTTCCTCATAGCACTTATCTCTGAAAAAGCCTTGATCATTGTTTTTGTTTGTTTGTTTTACGCATCTCTGGAACTTACATTCCATGAGAACAGGGACAGGTTCTGTCTTGTCACTCCAGGACATAAAACAGGACCTAGTAGGTGTTCTGTAAATATTTGAGCAAATTGTTCTCTCAGAAATGCTTTTGTAACCAGCTGATAGCTTTAACCTGGTTCATCCCTACAGTAGAATACTGGAAATAACTCATTAAAAGGCAGCATTTAGGGGAGGGTTGGAAGAGGCTTTATTACATTGGTATTTACCATTTGGAAGCCCAGGGACATATGTGAGTGCTGTATGCTTTTCTTGGAGGAACTACTTACAGATGGTATTTGAATCAATCTGGAAAAAACAAGTAAATGGATAATTGATCAACCAATTTGAAAATGTGCTTCTTTTATAATAAATGTTAGATATTAAGAAGTTAACACATTTTTTAAGTTAAAATACATATTTCATTCAAGTTATATGATGACAGCTAGGTACTCCTCTTTGTATTTTATATGGTTAAGAAGATTTTATAATTTACCTGTGGTAGTCTGTTGTGATTAATCGTGGCTTAACTTTACCAAGTTGGTATTGAGTCAGAACTCTTAGTTGTACAGTAGAAATTCAAGTTAGCTTAAGCCAAAAAGGGGGATTCATTGACACATGAAATCCCAAAATGGATTGAATAACTCAACAATGGGAAGCGCGTTGAGGCTGTAAAGCTTTATGCACAGCAGGAACCAGAGCCTGCTGACAGAAGCTGTGTGTGTGTGTGTGTGTGTGTGTGTGTGTGTGTGTGTGTGTTGATAGGTTAGTTTCATTCTCTCACAGAAGATTTTGACTTTCTTCACATGGTGGAAAATGTAACTTTTCAGTGCCAGACTTTTTATCTTTTGTCTGGCCCCGTCCGGCACCCTCCCCCCCGCCCCCCAGAGGAGGGACCGCCTCTTTATCTCCTTTGGAAAATTCTTGAAGTACTGATCGGTTTGGTTTGGGAAGGTACCCACCATGGCCAGAGGCCATATAGAAACTATGGGTGTTTCTAAGTACCTGGTGGGGGTGGGGATAGAGCAATGGGAATGACAGTTGAGTAAACAGGGGAGCTGCTGGGCAGACAACAGCGTCTTTTCCCCATCTGCCACAACAAAATATGTGTCCATTTATACTTGGGAAGATTATGCCATTAATCTGTGATAGAGTGTTACTTAAATTTATCTTTTAACTGGAACTGGCACATACTTTGTTGTCAGCCTTTTCAAATACATATCATTTTTTAAAATGAAAAATTGAGGTTCCTTATGTGATAATAATTGTAATCTTACGTACTCTGTGGCCAATACGGGTGTTCAAATGAATTTATCTTCTCTAAATGAGTTACATAGTAAAAAATTTAATGCTATTTATTTTGGCTTTGTTTTTAATATTATTCCACTACTTAAACAGCTAATGGAAGCTTGAATTTGAGGGCAACTGTTAGAAAATTATCAACAGATTAATTATACATATTTACGGGATATTTTAAACCTTAAGGAAGAAAACTACCATGAGGAAGATAACTACCTAGCATATAGCAAAGTTAATGAGTTTTTTTAATGACTTGTATATTCTGAACAGTTGAGTACTGTTTCATCAGTCCACTAAAATAAAATGGTTAGCCATGTAGAAAAAGCCTTTTGTGACCCAAGAGATAGTAATTTTTGTGGACTTCCGTTGCTTTATCTTTAAAATACTGAAGTGGGTCTCTGAGGTCTATTCTGGATCTAATGCTCTTTGACCCTGTAATTGCACATATAATTTAAAAATTAAGTCAGTGTTCAGCCAAGTTAAATGGGAAATATACAGTACTGATTTCTTCGGGTTAATTATTATCTGAACTGGTTTTTCTTAAATATTTTTCTGACATCTTCTTAATTTTGAACAGATTATTCTCAGAGAAAATATTTTTTAGGTATCTGAAGAAGAAACTTCTGTTGTTTTATCTATTAATCTCTGAGTTCTGATACATTTGTTACCTCCCGTTTTACCGTAGAGAAAACTAAAATGACACCAAACATATTTATGACAACTTTTTCTTTAATGCCCTTATTTTTAATTATATGATTGCTGAATGTGATAGCCAGTAATTTTTTTTTAGTTTTTTCTGTGTCCTACATATTTGATCTTTCTCTGTGTGCTGCACATTTTAGAAATTGCGTTAAAAGTATGTCTCTTAAGTACAGTGAGAAATGCTGTTCACATGAGTAATTTTTTAACTAAAATACACGTGAGGCGTTGCCCACATTAACTACTAATTTAAAATCTGTGTATGTTAAAAGAATTTACAGTGAAAAACAGATGTGTGAGTGGTATAACAGGAGAGTGTAAAGATGCCAAGCAGGTTGGTCTTTTCTGGAAAAGTTTGGTTTATGTGTAGCATATGGTTGGTGAATTGTAGAGTGATGAGAACCAACAGGAAAGGTAATTGGGGTGGTATCATGAAGTGACTTCTTTGTTGTGTTAAGGGGTTTGGACATTCTTCTGTGACAGGAAACTCGGGAAGGATTTTAAGCAGAATAGCAGGATTATGTTTCAGCCCTGGATGATGTAGTACAGTGAAGGATGAGCTGATGGCTTAGCTCTGGATGGGAGAAAGTCGAGCTGGTAGCGTGGTGGGTAAGAATGACACCACGTAGTTCTTAGAGTATTGCAAACAGGTCCACATTTCTGAATTCTGAAAGAAAGCATTTGAAAATTCAAGAGAGAGTGATATTAAAAAGAGCTGAGCATCCAGATTTTCTTCTTTCTGGCTTGCTTCTCTGTGGAAAAGGGGGGTATAAAGAATGGGGGTCTGTAGGGAATGAGGAATTAATTTGATAATCCAAATAGCTAATGGACAGAAACTGGAGGGCAATACCAGGCCAGGGGGCGGGGAGGAAGGGCTGCATGGGAATGGGGAATTCCCTTGTAATCATGATACCTTAACCAAGGGATAATTAAATTAGGTGCTTCTTCGAGAGTAGTCATAAAAATAGATTGGTATAGAGTAACTAGTTCATGAAGTTTCTAGTGAGTATAATTTTTATGGAGTTCTAGGTTAATCACTGTATATTTTCAAAACTTTTCTAAAGGTTTGACATTAATATAAGTCATTAGAATCTCAGTTTGATAACTTTAGGAAGTTGATCTGAATTAACTACTGTTTAATTCATTAAAATTACATAAATATTCCTTTTTGTAAAACTTACTATTTTGAAATAATTTTAGACTTACAGAAGAGTTGCAAAGATAGTGCAAAATCCCTATGTACCCTTCATTCAGCTTCCCCAGTGTTAAAAATCTTAGATAACTGTGGTATGCTTCGCAAATGTAGGAAATTAACATTGATATTAAACTAAACTACACACTTGATTTGTATATCCCCAGTTTTTCCCATTAGTTTTTTTTTGTTTTTTTCTTGTTTAGGATCCATTTCGGGATCTACAAGTCAACAGGAAATAGTAAGAACTCAATCAAGACAGCACGGATTGCTTTTAGGAGCACATGGGAGGGAGTTCTTAATCCACTGTTGGGCCAGGTATAATATGGAGCAGGTCTCGGAAAATGACTACATCTTAGCTGGATGTGGGATTGAGTGAAGAGGTAGAGGAAAGATAGGAGAAAGGGAAGCCATTTCATGAAGAGGAATGGCAGTGCAAGGACTACTAGGGTTAATAATTTATGAATTGGATCTAGAGATAAGCACCTGGCTATGAGGGTGGTGGTGGAAGGGATGGGAGGAAGTGGTGGCAGGATCCATATCGTGAGAGTCTTGAAGGTAAACTAAGCATTGGAAAGTTGAGGGACTTTTGAAGGAGTTGGAGTTGGAAGCACCTTGGAGGGTCTGTTGACTTCTGAGAGGCTATTGCTATGATAGAGGTGAAAAGTGAAGTCTTAACTAAGAACTGTGACTGGAGTTCTCAGATGTAGTGTGGATCACCAGGAGAGCTTATTAAAACATGTATTTTAATTGCTCTGCTCTATCCCCAGAGTTTCTGATTCATTAGATATGGGCTGGAGCCTGAGAATTTACATTCCTAGTAGAGTCCCCCCAGGTGATACTACTGATGCTGATATTGCTGGTTTGGGGACCACACTTGGCATTCACTGAGCTGTGATATAGAGAATGAAGAAAAGTGAATAGGTGGAGGGATTTGAGGAGGTGGCCACTGGATATTTACACTTCCTGATCTTTTTGTTCACTACTCATATGCAATCTTGATCTTGGTCTCTTATGTCCTTTAGAGGTGCTGGTTTTTTTTGATTAGTGAGGAAAGGGTGGGGATTAGTTTTTGAAACATTTATGTGGATATATGTGCAATTTGTTCTGTATATTATCGACTGAAAAATTGTATGCTCCCTCCATTACTAGAAATCTCTGTCATTTCTCTGTTGAGGTCTGATTATAATAGCAACTGGTTTTACAGTGGCACTGCCTAGTGGACATGAAGTGCATAGTTTCCAAAAAGTTTTAATGTTATAGAATTATTTTGGATAGTTTTTTATTAAGCACATATGGCATGTCTCTTTAGCTTTGACTCTTGAATGATGTTTCATGAAGAAATGTGACTGAAAGGTGAATTTGATTTTTTAAAAAATGATTATTAATCTGAACATGTCAAAATAGTGTTTTTTTTTAAAGAGTGAATAGTTGTAAGATTTGTAGATTTAGCTTTGTTTTTGATTGCAAGGTGGTTATAATTATTTTTTCTTTAGCTTGATTATACAATACATAACTAGAATTAATATCTATAAAGAAATCCGTATCCATGAGATTCAGTTCTTAATGAAATTTGAACATACTGAAGTGATAAATCCCCATTTTTTTCTCTGTTGACTAATGATAAGTATTATCCAAGAAAATAATAGTAGGGGCACCTGGGTGGCTCAGTTGGTTAAGTGCCGGACTGTTGATTTCAACTCAGGTCATGATCTCAAGGTCCTGAGATGGAGCCCGTGTTGGGCTCTGTGCTGAGGGTGGAGCCTGCTTGAGATTCTCTCCCTCTCCCTCTGACCCCAGCCCCCACTTGTGTGCATGCTCTCTCATAAAGAATTAAAAATAAAAGCAAATGCAAACACCATCACTGCTTTAACAACTGAAATGAAGTTTTCATTTTGTTAGAAGGACATAATGTGTGTGTATATAAATGTGCTTTCAAGTTTTAGGGTTCAAGAATACTAAAATAGTGAAGGAAAGCAAATTTTGTGGAAGGTTAGAGGACAGAACGTTAAAAAGCTAATTGCTTAGTTTGTGATGATTGGTTATGGGGATAGGTATATGTTTTTAGAGGGATATGTCTTTTTCAGGCTTGGACAAAGTAGTGCTGAGTATTTCCTCTTCAGTTGTAGTCTTAAATTCAGACTCTTGAGGGGTGCCTGGGTGTCTCAGTTGGTTAAGCATTTGCCTTCGGCTCAGGTCATGATCCCAGGGTGCTGGGATCGAGCCCTGCATAGGGCTCCCTGCTTGCCCTTTGCCCCTCCCCGCTCCACTTATGTTCTCTCTTGCTCACTCTGCTCTCTGGAATAAATAAATAAAATATCTTTAAAAATTCAGATTTGATACTTTTTAAGGATTAAAATATAACAACAAAATAACTTTAGTCCGGATTAAGGTACTTTTTTTGGAGAATCTATGATCGTTATACATTTTGCATATTTGTACAACTATCTGTGTATAGCAAGTGAAGTATAGGAAGTGAAGCTGGTAACTGCTTCAAAAGTGATTTGACTTTTTAGTAATGTGAATGTATTACCTAGGCAAAAGTATTCTTTCTCCTCTTGTTCCCCTAGACCCCATATCATTCAGTTACTTTATTGGAGTCAACCAGTATTACCAGTTTCCTCTGTATCTTTCCGAGGAATACTATATACTATGTAAGAAAGCCAGTAAGTATACTTTACAACCTCTCCTTGATATTGCTATAAACACAAATGTAGTCATTGCTGTAAATTCCTTTTTTCCACTAATATTTGGATTTCAAATCAACACATAAAGAGCCTTCCCTCTTTTTTAATGGTGGTAAGGTATTCTGTGGATGTACCATAATTTAACTGGTTCCCCCAGTTGATGGATATTTAGGTTTAGTCTATTGCTATTACAAACAGTGTTGCAGTTAATAATCTTGGTACGTGTATCATTGTGTATGCATGTAAGGATATCTGATGATAAATTACTAGAATTGGAACTGCTGGATCAAAGGATGTGTACATTTGTAAGTAGATAGCTGCTCCCAGACGGACTTCTCAGAGGCTTCCTGCTCCCAATTTGAGTCTCTTTGCCCATACTCTTGCCAAAATAGCGTAGTGTTGCCAGATGTTTTGCTCTTCCCTAATCGGATAGCAAAGATGGTATTTTACTGTCTAATTTTTTTTTTTAAGTAAACTGCATGCCCAGTGTGGGGCTAGAATTTACAACCCCAAGATTAAGAGTCACGTGCTCCACTGACTGAGGCAGCCAGGCACCCCTTGTTTTTTATTTTTTTTATTTTTTTTATTTTTTTTTTATTTTTTTTTAAAGATTTTATTTATTTATGTGACAGAGAGACAGCCAGCGAGAGAGGGAACACAGCAGGGGGAGTGGGAGAGGAAGAAGCAGGCTCATAGCGGAAGAGCCTGATGTGGGACTCGATCCCGGATCGCCAGGATCACGCCCTGAGCCGAAGGCAGACGCTTTAACGACTGCGCTACCCAGGCGCCCCCCTTGTTTTTTATTTTGGCTGAGGTTGAGTGTCTTCTATTATTTCTATATTATTTCTATTTCTTTTAGTGGACTATTGTTTTTTGGACTCTTCCAGCATTTTTTTATTGTGGCGTAGTTACATAAGGTAAAGTCCATACATTTTAAATGTATAATTTTGTAAACTTTATTTGAGGTATAATTTACTTCCAATAAAAGTAACAGATTTTAAGTGTACAGTTCTGGTGAGTTTTGACAACTTTACATGACCATATAATTTATCCCAGTCAAGATTTAGAACATTCCATCACCCAGAAAGCAGTGCCTTTAGACCCCCCTTTCATTCAGTGTTCTCCTCTTTGCCCTTCCAGTAATCACTTTCTTCATTTCTCTTACTGTAAATTAGTTATGTCTGTGAGTTTTTATTGTAGTGTGCGTGCGTATGACTACCAACAAGATCAGGACAGGGCAGCCTCCTTTGTACGCTCTCCCAGGCTCTCCCCACCGAAAGAGACCACTCTACTGGCCTGAACCCGCTGTGGAGCATAGATTAGTCAAGCTGTGAGTCATCATCTTTGTTGTGTCGAGCAAGGCTTGTTTTCTTTTCCATTGCTATGAATATGGATATAGCACTATTACTTATCTTTTTGTGGAAGGACACACATTTGAGTTTTCCCACCTTTGGGCTATTTTGAATAAAGTTGCAGTTAATATTCCTGTGTGTGTATGTGTTTTGAAAGATTTAAGTACTTGTATCTTTTTAGCGTATTAGAAGTGGAATTGATGGTTATAGGGCATATGTATGTGTTCGTTGAACTGTCGTAGATAGTGGCACACAGTTCCTCAGTTTGTTCCAGTTTGCACTTGCACTAGCAGTGTTTGAGAGTTGCACTTGCTCCCTGTTTGCTGGCACTTAATGTTTGTCAGTCCTCTCTCTTTTAGCCATTCTGGTGGTGGGAGTATATTTTATACTTAACAGCTTTAGTTTTTTCTATTATATCCTATTTTTCCAGATAAATGAGAGGGGAAATATATATGAAATAAATTGGTTAAAGTATTCTCCCTAATTTTTCATATTTAGAATAAGACTCCTGAGTCACTTTTTGACTTATTAGTGTGTTTTTGTATTGTCTTCTGTGCCTGAAGAATGTTGGGGGTGGGGAGGGGGGAACGACGTTTCTTTTTTCTTTTTTTTTTTTCATGTTTTTATTTAAATTCCATTTAGTTAATATACAGTGTAGTATTAGTTTCAGGTGTACAGTGTAGTGATTTGGTAATTCCATACATCAGCCAGTGCTCATTACAAGTGCACTTCTCAATCCCCATCACTGATTTTACCCATCTCCTCACCCTCCTCTCCTCTGGTAACCATCAGTTTGTTCTCTATAGTTAAGTATGTTTCTTGTTTTGCCTCTTTCTCTTTTTTTCTTTTTTTCCTTTGCCCATTTGTTTTGTTTATTACATTCCGTGTATGAGTAGATATCCTATGGTATTTGTTTTTCTTTGATTTATTTTGCTTAGCATAATTACTTTCTGGCTTCATTCATGTCGTTGCAAATGTCAAGATTTCATTCTTTTTAATGGCTGAATAATATTCCATTGTGGGTAGGTGGTATATATACTACATCTTTGGGCTGTTTCCATAATCTGGCTGTTGTAGATAATGCTGCTGTAAACATAAGGGTACATGTATTCCTTTTAAATTACTATTTCTGTATTCTTTGGGTAAATACCCAGTAGTGCAATTGCTGGGCTGTAGGGTAGTTCTATTTTTACTTTTCTAGGAACCTCCAGACTGTTTTCCTCAGTGGCTGCACCAGTTTGCATTTGACGGGTGGGGTGGGGGAGCATTTTTGAAAAGAATGTAGAGAAGAACTAAAAACCATTGGTGCTGTGCTCTTAAGCTGACTTTATAATTAGGTTGACCTAGCTTATTTTTTCCCCCTAGCTTTGGGTTTAAAAGAGTGACCCAACTATGTATTCAGGGTTTTTCTCCACAAAGTTGCTGGACTTGGTAGGTAAGGTTTAAAAGAGAGCCTTACTATTGTTTCAGGATTTTTCTCCCCAGTGCCTGACTGCCATTCTACAAATGTTGATGCTGGTTGCCCACTTACAAACAAGGACAGATAAGACATGATGCTAGCGGGCCAACACTAATTGTAACACAAATCCTGATTTTATACTGTCTTTCAGTTAATGAATACAGTATGAAATCAAAGAAATGCATTTTTCCCCTAGATATGTTTGAATTATTGCCGTAATTTAAATAAATCGAAATATTTGTCCTGTTAAATAACTGTAGTTTTTGCGTGCGTGTGTGAGTATACGTGTGTGTGTGTGTGTGTGTGTGTGTGTAAAATTTAGTTCAGAGAGGGGAAAATAAACTGCTGTATGTGTGGCTGAACTGTTTGCTGCCCCTTAGATATTCATAGCCTTGGCCACTGTGTCTTGGGGGAATCGGTCTGGTGGTCATTGTACAATAATTATCTTTTATGTAGGATTATACATTCTTACTACTGAATTCAGAGGCTTTGACTTACATTTTATTAATTGAAAATGGAATTAACCTAACAGGTTCATTAGGTACATAAAAATGTGAAGGTAATGCAGGGAATAATCTGTTTGCCTACTGCTTTTAGAAATTTCTGGGGCATGTGGGTGGCTCAGCCGTTAAGCGTCTGCCTTCGGCTCAGGTCATGATCCCAGGGTCCTGGGATCGAGCCCCGCATCGGTCTTCCTGCTTGGCAGGAAGCCTGCTTCTCTCTCTCCCACTCCCCTTGTTTGTGTTCCCTCTCTTGCTGTCTCTCTCTGTCAAATAAATAAATAAAATCTTAAAAAAAAGAATTCTAGTGAGAGTTTTGGGGAAAAGAAAAGGGCACGTAGACTAGCTAAAATAACCACGTGAAAAAGAGAGGCAAGAACTGGCAGGATTATGGTGATAATAGGAAGGCAGAACAGAAAACCTGCAAACCATAACTTAGCATATAACAAATGATAAAGTATTGTGTTGAATAAACATTTATCAAAAAAAAAAAATCCCTAGGCATGTTTGTGTATATTTATGTATATAAGATTGTTATTTAACTGGCTTTGATTGTTTATTTAGTACTTAATTATACATTTATAATTTTATTAAGGATTCTAGGGTGTTGTAGACTTCAGACTTGTTTGATTTAGGACTCTCGAGTTTTCAATAAAACCCAGTAATTGAGAGGTTGATGAAAAAGGAGAATTTACTGGAAAGAATCTCATGAAACTTGGTGCAGGGATATATCCTGGAATTGGGAACACTGTGGGAACGAGGGACACAATGGAGTCTGTGCTGGACGTTATTTCATTCTCCTTTCTCTCTGTAGACTAGATACTTCTTACATGGCCCACAGATCCACAAAACAAGGCTTCCAGCAGCTCTTTAATTTATGTGTTGTCTGATCTCCTAGAGAAAAGCACTCTTTTTTTCTCTCCCCTCCTATTTTTTTCTTTTCTTTTCTTTTTTCTTTTTTTCTTTTCTTTTCTCTTTTCTTTCTCAGTTTAAGTGATGTACTTGGTATCAGGTGCAAAAGGCTCTCTAGCCAGCTTTTAACCACTACTAAATACTATTAAGTTAAATGAAATCTAAACTATGAGGTTAGGTATATGAACCCAGGGCGTAGTATCAGTGACCATGACCTACTGATAAAGCTTTTTGAAAATTTAAACAGATAAACATGCTAAATTTTACTAAAACAAAATATTGAGTCCTTATGAAGATGTGTAACTAGTGTCTTTGAAACACAGCAGCATAGCAAGTTGAGTTTGAGGCCAGAACAGCTTGTTGTAAAAGTATGAATGGCCTTCATCAGTCTTCACTAAGCCCTCTGCACCGCGGTGGGTGCAGGAGGGTTATCTGCTTAGAGAGGGCTTTCTTGGTGTCATAAGAGCTGGTACTTTTTCCTTAATATTTACTGCTGATTGTAATTATACATTTACATGGATGACTTTTTTTTTCTCCTTTCCCACTAGAATGTTAAAGACTAATGTACCTTTGTGCTTAGAAGGGGTGTTATAAATGCTTATTTTAAGAAAGAAGAGAGAATGGATATAAGAATTCACGCTGTTAAAATGTGATGAGAATTTTATGTCTTTGTGTTTTCAAGTAGTTATTTTGATCAGACTTGTCATTTATATGTGTGTAAATTATATATATTGACTTTATATAGTTTTTCTTCTTAATAAATCATGCACTTCTCATAACAGCATTGAACGTGCTCTATTTTAAAATAGAGGGTCCTTATTTTCATAAATTGGTGCTCTAAAGTGGACTGTGAGTGGTAAATTACTTACCATTTTAGAGGGAATCTTTTTGGCATTAGAGAATTGATATAATTTCAAGAAGCTTGTTCATTCCGTTTTGGAACTGAGCTGTTTACTTTCCTCAGTAGCAGGAATCAGGCCTAGCATTTTAAACCCGGGATGGAGACTGATTTATTTTTTTCCCCTTTGAGAAAACCCAACCGAGTGTCACATAAGTGAGAAACATCCTTGTCACTATAGGAATTAGAAAAGAATTTTCCTGGTCTTCTTACATTTTAGGACAGGGGAGCTAAAGTTCTAACAGGATATCTCTACATCGAGGCTTTTTGAATGTTAATTTTAGAGACCAGATTGTATTTTTACAGCTTTTATAGTTTTGGAGGTAGGGAGATAAGTCCTTTTAGTGGTCTCAGTAGTTTAAGTGTGACCTCTGGATGGATGTTTCTGATGGATGTTGCTGTTCATGATTTGGACTGAGTTGTGTATAGAAGAATGATATTAATTTAGTATTATTGCAGAAAGGCTAATCTGGGGGCTTGATACAACCTTAAGGTTGTTAGTGGTTGTCCAATTTTCTTGAAGGTAGTGGTGCTCGATCAAATGATTTCCTAATGATGCTACAGATGATTTCCTAATCACTTCCACAGACAGGTTAGTTGGCTTCTTAGCTCTTCTTAGTTACTGCTTCTGAACTGTCTCCTAGAAGCAACACCATGGCAACACATAGGATTCTTAGTCATTAATGTTTAATACGTAATTTAGGAATATATCACTGCCAGAGTTGTGGTCTTGTTATAAATTCCCATATTTGCATTGGAATTTGCAACAGGTTTTTCTTTAGAAATAATGTATAGAAAATGTTTAGTTCTCCAGTGGTAAATATTATTTCTTCCCTAGTCATATAGTGTTTTACTGAACAGTGTCATGGCGGGAACTTAAGGTATATGAGAAAGACGGTTTGGAGAATTGAGGTTATGGGCAAATGTGTTTAAAGCTTTTGGCGGGGAAAATGTAACCAAAATAAAACACCTTGTAAAGATATTATTTATGACTTTAAAAATAGACTGGGTTGAGGTGTACTTTGTGTACAATAAAATATACCCATTTGAAATGGTTCATTCACTGAGTTTTGATAAATACATACATCTCTGCAACCACCACAATTCAAGCCAAGGCACATGTTCATTACAGAAACATTTCCTTGTTCCAAGCTGTCGTTACTTACACTATTTACTCCCATCCCAGGCAACCACTGATCTGCTTTCTAACACTACTGATTAGTTGTGCTTCTTCTACATTTTGTATAAATGGAATTCCATTACATTTTATGGTAGGCAGAATAAAAGCCTTTCAAAGATGTACATACTTGAATCCCCAGAACCTGTGATTAAGTTAAGGGCCTTGAGATGGGAGATTATCCAGGTAGGTCTAATCTAATCGTTCCAGTCCTTAAAAGCCATAGTCTGAGAGATGACTGCTGAATAATGGTCAGAGAGATCCAGTTTAGCAAAAAAACAGGCTTTGAAGACGGAGGAAGGGAAGCACAGGAGCCAAGGCTGCCTCTTAGCTGGAAGGGTCAAAGAAATGATCTCCTTTGTAAGCCTACAAAGAGGAATATGGTCCTGCAGGCACACGTTTTCATCCATCGAGACCTGTGTCAGAATTTGGGATAATACGGTTTTGTTGTTTTAAGTTACTAGGTTTGTGTTAATTTGTTGCAGCAGCAATAGAAAGAAATGTTCGGGGCGCCTGGGTGGCTCAGTCAGTTAAGGCTATGCCTTCGGCTCAGGTCATGATCTCAGGGTCCTGGAATCAAGTCCCACATTGGGCTTCTTGCTCCTCAGGGGAGCCTGCTTCTCTCTCTGCCTCTGTCTGCCGCTCCCCCTGCTTGTGCACTCTCTTCCTCTTTCTCAAATAAAATCTTAAAAAAAAAAGTAGTGTTCTATGCTGTTATCTTTTGTGCCCCCCCTTTTAAAGATTCATCATGCTGTTGCCTGTATTGATACTTAGTTGCTTTTTTATAATTGCAGTCTCATCCTGTGGAAATAACATGCTTTTTTAACTTACCTATTGATGGACCTTTGGATTGTTTCCAGTTCTGACCTATTAGAAGTGAAGCTACTTGTGAATATTTGTGTTCGGGTCTTTGTATGGACATGAAATTTCCCCTTCTTTTTCCTTAGAGTGGGATCGCTAGGTCAAGTGGTAAGTGTATGTTCAGTTTTACAAAAAACTGCCAAAATGTTTTCCAAGTGCCAGTGTACATTTCCACCAATAGCTTCTCCACCTTGGAATTCCTAGCCTTTTTAATCTTAGCCATTCTAATTGATCTGTTGTATTATCTCTCAATTTTTTTCATTTTGTTGAGGACATTCATGTATCTTCTGTGAATGGTTTAAATATTATTTATTTGGGTTGTATGTTTTCATATTGTGGTTGCTTTCTTTATGTATTCTGGATACGAGTCCTTTGTCAGAACTACATAGACTATTTTTTTCCATTATATGGCTTACTTTTTCTTTCATGCTTTTTTGTAGAGAAGTTTAAAAAAATTTTTTTTTTAAAGATTTTATTTATCCGACAGAGATGGAGATAGCTTGCGAGAGAGGGAACATAAGCAGGGGGAGTGGGAGAGGAAGAAGCAGGCTCATAGCGAGGAGCCTGATGTGGGACTCGATCCCATAACGCCGGGATCACGCCCTGAGCCGAAGGCAGATGCTTAACCGCTGTGCCACCCAGGCGCCCCAAGAAGTTTTAAATTTGATCGAGTCCCGATTATAAATTTTCTTCTTCCATGATATGTGCTTTTTGAATGTATCCTATGTTGTCTTCTAGAAGTTCTGGGATTTTAGCTTTTACTTTTAGGTCTGTGATCGAACATTAAATCATTTGATTTAATTTTTGTGTATGGGACGAGGTAAATTCATTTCTTTTTCCATGTGAATACCCAGTTGTTTCAGTACTATTTGTTGAAAAAGACTGTCCTTTCACCATGAATGACTTAGCACCTATGTCAGATTTTTCTTTTTCTTTTTTCCCAACCAAGTGGTGCCTCCAGTACAATGTTACATAGGTGTTGGTGGTATAGGACATTTGTGCCTTGTTCTCAGTTTCAGGGGCATTCTTTTGTCATCAGTTATGATGTTGGCTGCAGGATTTTCAGATACTCTTTATCACATTGAGGATATTTGCTTCTGTTCCTGCTTTGCTGAGAATTTTTATTGCTAATGGGTATTGAGTTTTGTCAGGTTTTTCTTGCATCTATTGATATCACGGATGTGTTTTCTCCTTTATTGTTAATATGATTGATTGTATTGCTCTAACATTTGAAATCATCCTTGCTTGCATTCCAGAGTCATGATGTACTATCCTTTTTATGTATTTTGATTTCCTAATATTTTATTAAGGATTTGTCTGTTCATGAGGAATTGACTTATAGTTTTTGTTTTTTGCTGCTGTCTTTGGTTTTGGTATTGGGGTAATGCTAATTTCAGGAAATGAGAAATGTTTGCCTTCTGTATTTTTTCAGAATTTATATAGATTTGGTGTACTTTTAATGTTTGATACAATTCAGCAGAAAAGTCATCTGGGCCTGGATTTTTCTTTGTAAGGTTTTTAATATACCAGATTTCTTTTATAGATAGAGCAGTGTAGATTTTCTCTCTTGAGTCATTTTGGTAATTGGTGTCTTTCAAGATTTTTTTCTTTTAATTGCAGAGCTTAGTAGCTTAATATCCTTATTCTTTTAATGAGTGTGGAATCTGGTTAAATTACTTTTCATTGCTCATGTTTAACAATATGTGTCTTGATCAGTTTAGGGAGAAGTATATAAATTTCATTGATTTATTCAAAGACTTGTTTCACTGCTTTTTCTCTGTACTGTGTCTATTTTCTTTTGCTCTGATTTCTACTTTCTTTCTATTTACTTAGTTTAATCTGATCTTTTTATAACTTCTTAAGCTTAGCTCTGTGATATCAAATGCCAGTTCTTTTGTAATAGAGAATTTAGTGCTGTAAGTTTCCCTTGAAGTGCTGTTTTAGCTGCATCCGACAATTTTTGGTAAGCCCCTTTCACTTTCATTTAATTAATGATGATTTCTAATTTCCTTGTGATTTTTTTTCCTTTGGCCCATTAGTTATTTTAGGCATGCGTTTTCTGATTTCTAAATAGTTGAGAACTTTGTACATGTTTTTTTCTTTGTGGTTAGTGAAAATATTCTGTGTGATTTAAATCTTTTAGGATTAACCACTTTCTCATTATGAAATGTTCCTTAGTCCTTTTCATGAAAGTACCTTGTTTGATATCACTGTAACCACTACAGCTTCCTTATGTAATTTTTGCATGGTATGTGTTTTCTATTCTTTCATCTTTAATCTGTATATTTTTGTAGTTAAAGTAGGTTTCTTTTAAACAGCATGTAATTGGGTTTTTTTTTTTAAGAAAAAAACTAGGTTGACAATTTGTCTTTGAATTGGATTTAGATCATTTACATTTAATGTAATTACTAAAGCGGTTGAATTTAAGTATTGTCTCATTTTTTTCTTTTGTTGATTTAGTAATTTTTAGCATTTCATGTTGTTTCCATTATTGGCTTATAAGCCTTATTTATTTATTTATTGGCTACCCTGCAGTTTACTTTTTGCATACTTTCACAATGTGTCTCCAAGAAAAATTATACCAATTTATGTATAATATTATGGTGTCTGTTCTTCCTCCCTTTTTTGTACTATTACTGTTCTACATTTTATTTCCAGAGGTGTTACAAACTCGAGGATATATTACTTTTGCCTTAAACAGTTAATTACATTTTAGAGGAAACTTAAAGATGAAAAGTTCTTTATATTTGCAAGCATATTTACCAGTTCTGGCATTCTTCATTCTTTTGGGTAGATCACAGTGCTTACCTGTGTTGTATTTTCTTTCTGCTTAAGAACTTCTTTCAACATTTCTGTTAGGTCTGTTGGTAAGGAATTGAATCAGCTTTAGTTTGCCAGCTTTTCATTTTAATTTTTGAAGAATATTTTCACTGAATATAGAATTATGTGTTGTCATCTTTTTACCTGAGCCGTTTAAAGAACCTTTCCATTATTTTTTTCCTCCCATAGTTTTTGATGAGAAGTCTATGGTTCTTTGTTCCTTTTTGTTGTTGTTTTCTGGCTGCTTTTACGATTTTTCTCTAGCACTGATTTTCAACAATTTGATAGTGTGTATACCTTTCTGTGTATAATTGTGTAGTTTTCTGTGTATTTTACTCAGGTTTATTTGAGTTTCTTACATCTGTGGATTTATACTTTAATAGAATTTCAAAAAATTTTAAGATATTTTTCTTTTCCACCTTATTTTTGCAACTCCAACTCCATGTATATTTGGCTGCTTATTATTCACACAGTTTACCATGGCTTCCGCCCCCCCAATTAAAAAAACATCTGACACCTTTTAAAAATCAAATTAAAGTCTTAAAGAATTGTGGCTTCTGAAAGATGCTGCATATCACTGTTTTCTCCTCAAATTTAAAATGTTTTGTGTTGTCCTTGTGAGTTCACTCGGGCACTATAGGGTGCTTCAGTGGCCTAATTGGGAACTGTGAGCCTGTATCTGTATTCAGAACTTTTAGGAAGGTCTTGAGATCTACTCATGTGTGTTAAGTACCTGTTATATGCAAATTTTATATGATTGAAGATGCTGTTCACTATATTCTAGTGTCCTTTCTGTAAGGACTTATGACAGAAACGTCTTTATGGTTTTTGGAACAGGAATTGATGTGCTGTCTTATTGTGTCTGTGAATTTTTGACCCTTTTTAGCACATTTAGGTTCTTCTGCTAGAAAACTTTTTTTTTGGGGGGGGTAGAATAGAATATAAAATTTACCATTTTAACTGGTTTTAAGTGTGCAATTCAGTGGCATTGAGTACATTCACGGTGTTGTGAATCATCATTATCCATTTCTAGAACTTTTTCATCATCCTAAACAGAAACTTGGTACACGTTAAAGAATAATTCCTCAATCCCCTTTATCCCAGGTAAACTTTTATTATACTTTCTTTGTCTAAGAATTTGTCTATTTTAGGTACTTTAACATAAATGGAATCCTCATATTTTTCTTTTGTGCCTGGCTTATTTCACTTAGCATAATATACTTTATAATATACTAAGTATAAAGTATATACTAAGTATAAAGTATGTAAGTATAATATTTTCCCCCAGCTTTATTGATATATAGTTGACATAAACATTGTATTAGTTTAACATGTGCACATAGTAATTTAATATATATTGTGAAATGATTATTACAGTGAGTTAACATCCACTGCTTCGCATAGTTACAAATGTTTTTTCTTGTGGTGAGAACTTTTAAGATCTGCTCTCTTAACAGTTTTCAAATATACAGTTCAGTATTGTTAATTGTAGTCCTCATGTTATATGTTACATCCCCAGAACTTATTTATCTTATAACTGGAAGCCGATCACTGATGAAAAAGTATTTCTTTTCTTTTTATGACAGAATAATACTCAGGTGTGTGTGTCTATATCATATTTTGTATATCCATTCATTTGCTGATAAACACTTGTATTGATTTCACCATTTGGTTACTCTGAGTAATGTTTCTGTCTGCATTGGTGTACAAATGTCCCTGTTTTCAGTTCTTTTGAATATATACCCAGAATTTCTGGATCAAATGGTAATTCAGTGTTCAATATTTTGGGGCTCAAATGGTAATTAGATGTTTGCTATTTTGAGGAACAGCCATAATATATGTTTCTCATAGTGGGTACACCATTTTACATTCTCAATGCGCAAGGGTTCCATTTTATACATATCCTCATCAACACTTGTTATTTTCTGTTTTTTTTTTTAACTTTTAGAATTATTTTAGTTATGGCAAAATACAACTTAAAATTTACCATGTCTGCTTTTTATTTTTTTCCCTAAGATTTTATTTATTTGAGAGAGATGGCGAGAGAGAAATAGGGAGAGAGAGCATGAGACGGGAGGAGAGGCAGAAGCAGGTTCTGCGTTGATCAAGGAGCCCAATGCAGGGCTCAGTCCCAGGACCTTGGGATCATGATCTGAGCCAAAAGTAGATGCTTCACAGACTTAGTCACCCCAGGCGCTCCATCACCATGTGTATTTTTTAAGTATACCTTTTAGTGGTATTAATAAGTAAATGAACATGGTTGTGCAACCAGTCTCCAGAACTCTTTTTATCTGCAGAATTGAAATTCTATCCATTAAATAATAATTCCCTATTTCCCCCTTCTAGTCCCTGGCAACCACTCTTCCAGCTTCTGTTTCCATGAATTTGAGTGCTCTGGGTATCTCATAAGTGGCATTACGTGGTATTTGTCTTTTTTGTGACTTTTTAAATATTGTGTTCTTCGAGGTTCACCTTTGTTGTAGTATGTATCAGAATTTGCTTCCTTTTTAAGGTTGATTATTATTTCATTGTATATGCATAGACTATGTTTATCCGTTTATCGTTTGATGAACACTTGGGTTGCTTCCACCTTTTGGCTATTATGAATAATACTGCCATGAACATGAATGGGCAGATATGTCTTCAAGTCCCTGCTCTCAGTTCTTTTACACCCAAAAGTGGAATTGCGGGAACATACAGTAATTTTACTTAAAGTTTTTTGTGGAAACACCATACTATTTTCCATAGAGACTGCACCATTTTACATACTCACCAATAGTGCACAAAGTTTCCATTTTTTCCACCTCTTTGCCAGTACGTTATCATTATTATTATTCGATAATAGCTATCTTAATGGATGTGAGATGATAATGTGGTTTTGATTTGTAATTCCTTAATGGTTAGTGATATTGAACATCTTTGCATGTGCTTATTGGTCATTTGTGTATCTTTTTAAGAAAAATGTCTTTTCCCATTTAAAATAGGTTTATTTATGTTTTTTTGAATTGTTGTTGAGTTGTGGGAGTTTTTTATTTTGAATATTAATCTCTTACCAGATATGAGTTGCAAATATTTTCTCCCATTCCCTATGTTGTCTTTTCACTCTGTGGATTGTATCATTTGATGCACAGATTTCTTTTTTGTTCATTTGATAGTAGCTATTCTAACAGGTGTAAGGTGGTATCTCACTGTGCTTTTGATTTACATTTCCCTAATGATATTGAACATCTTTTCATGTGCTTATTGGCCATTTGTATATCTTTTTTGGGAAAGCTTAAGATTTGAACAAGTGTTTTTGTTCATCAGCTTCGTTCCTGTTTCCCTCTATTTTTCTGTTTTTATTTGTATTATGCATTAGTTTAAAATTTTTATTTAATATTCTATTCATTCTTCTAGAATTCTCTATAATTCACTAAATTATTTTTGAAATCTTGCTGGTATAATTCTAGGTAAGATGAATTTTTGCCTGGTGAAGAATTATTTTATACTGTATTAGATGTTGATCTTGCCATTAATCAAATATGAGGCACTGGGCAGGTCAGTTTATTTTTTTTCTGGGTCCTTAAAAGACAATAATGATACATGTCTTGATTGCAAACCAAGTCTTCGAGGACTGGTTCTGCAGGATAGCATCAGCTGAATAGGAATATGAGAGTGGGAATTGTAAAGAGCAAGAGCTTAACAGACTTTTAGGAAAGACGTGTGGAAAACAGAAAAAGAACAGAGGGAGGTGGAAGCAATAATAGTTTGATTAGGGCTAATCCAGAGCAAACTAAATGGGATGGGATGTCAGATGCAGGGGAGGCTCTATAAATGATGGCTACAGAGATCTCCATAGAAAATATTGAAATATGTAGAACCAAGGTCAACATTGCCTGAGTAGGTGAGGGAAATTATATATGGATAAGCCTTCTAAGTTTTCTGCGAAAGCTTAGAGTAGAAGGGGGCTCTAAGTAGTCAGTCATTTGGCTCTGGAGAAACCAGAGAGCGAAGGGATGGTGGTCTAGGAGTGAGAAGTAAGGTGTATCATCCAGAGTGAGTGTAGCAACTTAAAAGTCTTGTAGACTGAAAAAGAAGGTTGATAGCTGGGAGCATTTTTGGAAGAAATTTTGCAACACAGCCAGGCCAATTGAATTGAGTAGTCTAAACTTTTAATTTGCTGTAATTGTATTTTTATTCCTGAAATTTCCTCATATTGTTATCTGTTTGAATCAACTTGGAATAAATTGTGGTTAGCAGCATTTAGGGCATAAACGTATTGTATCTAATGGGAAAATTCCTTTTACTCTTAGGAGGTGAAAAATTATTCTGAGATTTCACCATACCTGAGACAGGGACTATATCACAGGTGTTTGGGAGTATAGCTGGTTTCACACTCAGCCTTTTTACTATTTTATGTAAACCATCACCAACAAAGAGAATATACTGCAACTGGTTTTTAATGCTGTTTTTGAGACACACTGATAAAATTAAGCTATATTGAGACATATATACTTAAAAAATATTTTATAAGTGGAGGTGGTATAATCCAAAAATACATAGTTTTAAGCGTCAAAGATCTGGCTCTCTTTCCTGCTTTGGTTTTATTTATTTTTATTTTATTTTTTTAAGTAGGCTCCACGCCAGCATGGAGCCTAACATGGGGCTTGAACTCATGACCCTGAGATCAAGACCCTAGCTGAGATCAAGAGTCGGATGCTTAACTGGCTGAGCCACCTAGGTACCCCACTGCTTTGATTTTAAATACCACAGTAATGCTGGGCAAATGACCCAGTTTTCTCTTCACCAGAGCTGCGTTATCTGTAAAACAAACGAGTTGAACAGCATCTTTAATCAGCATCACATCTAATTTTGTGTTCCTGTTTTGATATATTATTATTATTGGTTTTTCTGAGCTGCCTTGGAAACAAGTACATTATACATAGCCTTATTTCTTCTTCTTTTTTTTTTTTTTTTAAAGATTTTATTTATTTATTTGACAGAGAGGGAGACAGCCAGTGAGAGAGGGAACACAAGCAGGGAGAGTGGGAGAGGAAGAAGCAGGCTCCCAGCAGAGGAGCCCAATGTGGGGCTTGATCCCAGAACGCTGGGATCACGCCCTGAGCCGAAGGCAGACGCTTAACGACTGCGCCACCCAGGCACCCCCGTAGCCTTATTTCTAGGAGAGGATTAGTTTTGAGTTCTCAGCTGACTCACATCAGTGAGTCTTTCATCAGTGGTGGACTTGAGTTATGTGATGAGATCAAATCAAGATTCTCACAAGTTCCTTCAATATTGTGTCCTAATTTTTAAATGAAGGTAATGTAAAACTTTGAGTATTTCTCATTAATTAATACCTTTCTCTACTCCACTGTCATCCTACTTTAACTGAGATTTTGTCAAAGAATCCTTACACGATTACTTTGTTGGTTGCTTTCCTCATGGCACTTGAACAGACTTACATATGGCCTGTATTTTTTCACACAGCCAGTCCTTCTGGGGGTTGCAGATATCAGATAGAGCTGGGAACACTACCAGTAAATGGGAATTTTTTTTTCCCCCTAAAACATTGTTAAACTGTATGGGAGGGAAAAACTGTCAGAATCTGAGTACTTTGAAGGGTCAAATTATTATTATTATTTTTGCTAGAAACTGTAGTTGCTGATAAAGGAAGAAAGAATCAGAGACTGGTCAGTTTTCAATTTTAGTGACCTAGTGACTTGAGCCCTGGATTTTGGTATGCAGACAAGGCACCCTGCTATGAACATTTCTTAACAGCAGCATGGTCCATTTGTCTGAGTTTTCTCTTCTTTTGACTCATTTTGCCTAGTTTTAAGGAATTGAGGGCTATACCCTACTGAAAGTGTCAACCCCTTTGACGCTACACTTCGTTTTTCCTCTTCTGAATTCTTGAATGCTGTTCTCTCAACCCCCTGCCCCTCAAAAAGAATATTCAATTATTTTTTAAAAATCTGCCTTGCTGCAAGTTTTTTCCCCCCAATTTCTGAAGGAAATGAATAGTCAGGCACATTTGGCTCTCGGTCACCTGCATTCTCATTTCCTGAAAGTAGCCTTTGCGACACTAACTTCTAGTCTGATGTTTACCCTTGCAATGGCAGAGAAAAAAAGTGAGAGACAAAAATGGGACTTTCTGGTTTAACTTTAGTTATGAGGTAGATTGTGTGGTGCTATATGTCTCATGTTCTCAAAGTAGATAATCAAAGATGATAGAAGTACATACATTCCTACTTGAAGATTTACCTACATTGGCATTTCCTCACTTACTTAGAATAATTTTAGAGCAGAAGTTGGCATACTGTTTCTTCTGTAAAGGGTCAGGTAGTAAGTATTTTAGGTAACCACTCAAGTCAGCTTGTTTGTGGTACCATAGACAGTATGTAAATGAATGGACAATAACATTTACTTAAACTAGATAGACACTGACATTTGAAGTTCATATGATCTTTACATTCTTCTCCCTCCTCAACCATTTAAGAATGTAAAAACTGGTCTTGTGGATTGTGCAAAAAGGTTGGATTTGGTCCATTGGGCATAGTTTTTAGAAGAATGATGATAAGTTTCAATTGCTGTGTTGTACTATTTAAGTAAGTAATTATAGAATTAGTAGAATATGAAAGTCACAAAATAAGCTTTCAGATCTAAGAAACCTGTTATCAGCATATTACCTAGCCATCGTAAGCCTTAGTTTTCTTTTTTTTTAAATAAGCCTTAGTTTTCTTATATATAAAATGAGAATAATGTAAGTATTGCAAATTATAGTCTTTATTATGAACAAAACCCACCCTGGCTATTATAAGCAGAGTAGGGAATTATTAAAGAATATTACATAGTTTCCAGAGTCAGTGGGGAAATGCTAGAGATACAGACTTAAGCCCAAGCTTCTGGGAACATTTCTAAAGCAGAGCTAGTTTGAGAAAGTCACTGATGCCGAGCAGTAAATGCTAGATACTCAACTTGATTACAGGTGCTGTTACTGTTGGCTCTGGCGCTTTTTCAGTGATAGGAGCTCTTATGTTGTAACGAATTGGAAATGGTTGGTTTGCTGCTGCCACCGTCAAAAACCAACTATGTCTGTTGCTTTGGTCATGAGCAAAAATGGAGGTTCTACTCATTGCCTACTTCCATGTCAGAGCTTCATGGAGGTTTATATTTTAGAAATAGAATAGTATACTGTGTCTCTTTGGGAATTTTAAATTCTAATTTTTATATTAGAAATAGTATTAGTAAGTTGGAAATTACATTACTTTATTAGGTGGTAGATCATAAAATGTAGTGGAAATATCCACAAATTAAAAGTTTAAATTTTTAGTAGTGATTAATATGATGGATGTCCACAACAGTAAACACGTAATAGTCCCCCATTAGCATGTGTACCTCCAGTTGTACTTAAACTTCAAACAACTATACAAGTTCTTTCCTAAAAACTATAATTTATGAAAGGTTTGTTTTCTAAGTTGGTGTGTGAGTTGGTTATTTAGAGTCTATGACCTATTCTCCCTTCAAGACCAGAAGGTTATAAACAATGGACTTCTTTCCAGTGTAGCCAGTATAAGGTTGTTTACAAAAACCAGTGTCTGTTTCATGGAGATAAGTTCTTTGACGATGGAAAGATCCTGAGTGTTATCCGCTTGCTGCTACTAGGGGGCTTTTGTCCACTGTGAAATAATGTACTTGGTGTGGAGGTGAGAGGGACTCAGTTACTGCTTATGGTAGATTGTATTATTTAAAAGTATTTGCTTCTCTTTTTTAGTGGGCTTCTCTCTGCAGACTTCCTACCTGTGGGGGGAGTACTTCTTCGCGTTGACACCAG
The DNA here is from genome assembly GCF_024610735.1 of Ursus americanus. Taxonomy (NCBI): domain Eukaryota; kingdom Metazoa; phylum Chordata; class Mammalia; order Carnivora; family Ursidae; genus Ursus; species Ursus americanus. The sequence goes on along the minus strand of NC_142130.1, from coordinate 15,190,460 downwards.
GCTTGGCCATGGGACTTGCTTTGGTTAATGGAAGATGAGAAGTGATGTATGTTGTGTCTAAGCAGAAGCTTTCGGAGCCATTTTGTGAATTGATTTTTGTTTATTTTCCTCTGCTGCAAGAAAAACAGGTGCCAGATAAAGGCTCATTCTTTTGCCAGGATCCCAGAATGAAGAAGATACTGTAGCCAACCCAAAGCCAACAACAAAAATGAGAAACACATTTTTGTTCTTGTAAAACAGTTCTCACAGTGCTGCCTGTTGAACTCAAGACCCATTAAGGGTTAAAACTATTTTGGTAACAATATTTTGGTGCCTTATTTACTGTCTTTTGACCTTGCATTATGGTTAAGTGATAGTGGGAGAAGGTGCTGGTGCCTTAGGAAAAATCAGCGCCGTTGCTTCAGACTGTGTTCTTTATCACCACATTTTTATAGTTAAAAAAAAAGTTTTACTTACTGTCTTCGATGAAGCAATAAAAGTTATTAATTGAAAAAAATCTTAATTCTGCGTTGTTTTTTACAAGTCTTTCTGATGAAACAGGAAAAGTTAGAAGGACTTCTGGGTGCTGAAGTATGATTGTCACAGGAAAGTGCTTGTGCAATTATTTGAGTTATGGACTGAACTAGTCTCTGATGAAATATCACTTTCACTTGAAATAGTGATTCACTAACGTTATTCTAATGTAGCATTTGACAGACGTTTTCTCAAGTGAACAAAGTGAGCCTTTTACATCGAGGAAAAACAACTGGCAGTATTTGTTGCTAGTGATAAAATCTGAAATTTCAAGTGAAAATTAGAATTTTGGAAAGTTGTCAGATAATGTAAGCTTGCCAGTTTCCAGGTAGTTAAGCTTTTTCTGATGAGCTTGGTAATGATAGTCATGAATGTAATTAAAATTTTTTTTGGTGCTATATAATGAAATATCAACATTTGGGAGATTACCTAACTCAGTGGACCAATATTTATGATTGATGAATGATGTTACAGAATTATGCACGAGTAAAAAATCCATTCATATTGCCAAACCGATGGATTTTAACAAATATGAAAAGTTCATTGATAGGGTTTAAGATTCCACACTTCAATGAATTTTCAAGACACTGTCTCTTGTTGAGTTTTGGTATAGAATCAAATAGTATTCATAATTATTTGAAAAAGCCATGAAATCTTCCTTTTCCAACTGCATATCTTTTGAGAGTGAGGTTGGATTTTCTTCATATAGTTCAATCAAAATGACACATTGCCACTAATTGGGTGCAGAAGCAGGTAGGATGACCCAGTATCTTCTCTTAAGGCAGACCTTAAAGAGATTTGTAAAAACGTATACTTTTTTTTAGAATTTTATTACTTTATTCTTTTGGAAAATGTAGTTGATTTTAAAATAAGAAATTTACATTAATATGTAACTGGCTTATTTTTTAAATGAATTAATAAATATAAATACACATTTAAAAAATTCTTCCTTTTAATTTCTAATATAGTATATGTAGCTATAATTCATATTAACCAAAGTTTTTTGAGATCCTCAATTTTTAAGAGTATAAAGGGGTTATAGGCCCAAAATGTTTAAGAACTGTTGTAAATGATTACGATTTTTAGGGGTTCTTTGTTATATCATAACCTAGAGGGAGATAGCACATTGGCAGTAAGATAAGTCGGTCTTCTTGAGAAATACAAGTTGGTACTATTTGTTGACCCTCTGTTTTGTTATTATGACTTATTTTTTGTGAGGCCATGAAGTAGGCATTGAGTTTGCTGAGGAAGGATTTTGACTGACTTCCAAAATATGGATTATTGCGTCTTGCATGATTCCACATGACTATGTAAGTCTCCTTTACAACAGGGACTTTTGGTGAGCCTTCACATGGGACAGAAATATTTTCACACTTGGTCAGTCCATGCATCCATACTTCTCTTCCTTAAATTATTCTGCATACCTCTTTCATGTAAGGACCTGACCTGGAAGTCTAGCCATATTAATACTCCCCATTTAAGAATTGGTATGAATCTCACTGTTTCCTTTTCTCGATAATGCAGACTATGAGATGTATTACTCAGTGGGCTGCTTTCTTTTTTTTAACTTAACACCTACTTCAGATGGGACTGGAGTACGGTTGAAAGAATCCGTTTCTGGGTGATAACCAGCATGTAATGCAGAGTCATGTGTAATCCGGGCTCGTATTTTTTCTCTCTCAATTAATTAGCTAATCATTGAGAATGAGAATCTCCTATGTAGTAGATAGGCCTTGTCTGAGGAAGAAATAGCAGTGCATGAGGAGTAGGCACACTGAGAATGTGAACCATCTGCTTATGCTTCATAAGCATCCCGACTCTTGTTCTGTGTACACTACAACCACTTGATGATGGAGTATTTCTGTCACGTCAGCTTTGACTTTGGATCAGATGATAGTTACTGCTGGCAGCTCAAGTTTCATAGTTACCTGTGGTTAGATCTTCATTCTCTACCAGTATAAAAAGTACAAGAAATATTTTCAAAAGACAATCTTGGTTTGGTGAAGAAGATATGGTTTTGCCCTAGAAATTCTTAGCGGTTTCTGCTCCAGCTCTCCTAGAGGGGCTTGTTAATAGCTCCTTGTGGCACTGATCTGTTGACACTTTGTGCACCATTGCAGTGAGAGTTCATTATGGCCACGTGGCATAGCTACTTGTACTTGCATCCTGGATTGGCTAGAGAATTTTTCTGTTCCTCTGGGCCATGCTTAAAACTGCTGGATTTCAGATCACTCAGTAAATAGAGACGTGCATGTATATTGGTAAATGTTGTTTCCAGTGAGGCCCACCAAGCTTTCTGCTTCTTTCTTTGTCATAGGAAGTATAGGGTTTTCATTTTGATGGGCATATTCTGACTTGCCACGCTGCATTGGCTCCTAGAACTAAGTAGTGGTAGCAGGACCCTATTTTTTCTTGGGACTTTTTTTATTGGTCTTTTGGCATACGTGTCTTATTAAGACATCTAGAGTACTGCTATTTCACAGGGTCTCACTGACTTGATTTTATCAATGTAGTGGACCAGTGTGATGTGCAGTGGGGTGGTGAAACAAGGTCATGTGAAAGCTAGAAGCTCAACTTTGCTTGAGGCAATATAGTGAATATGTACTACTGTCCCACCCAAATGAAAGCAAATTGCTTCTGAAGTTCTGTTTGTAGAAATAGAGAAACCATTTGTCAGAACTATAGCTGCATATCTGGTACTGTGCTAGAGATCAAATTTGGATTACCAGCTGTGCTTGTAGTCGTTAAGTTTAGAGTACAGTTATTCTGTATGAACAGTTGTGTGTTCCGCATCAGCCAAACAGTTGTATTAGATGAATATCTGCCAGGGCTTGCAGCCCTTGCATCTTGTAATTCTTTGATAACTCCACCAGGAATGCAGTATTTTGTTTGGGAGGTGGTGCTCCCAGGGGTTTATGTCTGAACTTTTGGATCCATTATTACCGCACTGTCCCACCTGCCATGGCGGCATTATGGGATTTTGTCAGTTGGTAGTCAGCCGGGACTACCCTTTTCAGTTACATTTTCAGCACCTGAGGAAATAACTTAAGGTGGGGGGATTGCTCTGCTCTCTGATAAATGGCTTTGGGCCGAAACTTGATATATTAGTTGAATACTATAATCTCTTATTCTGACACATACTTCACAGTGGTGCTATCTAAGAGGTCCTCAGGGATTGAAGTTAGATTTTTACACTCCCAGAAAGGTCAGGGTATTTCCCTTTCCCAAGTGCATGGTTACCCTGATAAGTGGCTGTTGTTCTTTTGTGGGAAGCCAAGAGGAAAACAACAGTATTTGTGTTTGAAGGGTGCTTTGCCTTACCTTCATTCTAGAGGTGTGGGGTGTAGGAACTTTGAGAGGCTGTGATTTTCTGTTTTGGTGGCTTATGTCCCCTCTGTCAGCCTCTCTGTGCCATACCTAGAGTTAGTTACTTGTGTAGGTTGGGGATCAGCAAACTTTTTCTGTGGGTGCCCACATATGAAGTGTTCGAGTTTGTGTGCTGTAGTCTCTAAAAAAACTCCCCAACCCAGCCATCGTAGTGCTAAAGCAGCCATAGATAATACATAAATGGGCATGTCTGCGTTTGCATAAAACTTTATTTTCAAAAACACGGTGGGTCATATTTAGACTGTGGGCTGTAATTTCTCTGCCTCTAGTACAGATCTTACAGGATAATGGTGGGATGTCCTAATATTATGATTTTAGGGACTTTCCGCAATTCTCGCAGACAAACCAGTTTGATAACCACTAGGTTCCTGTTTCTTTAACCTTGTTTGGTTCCACTTGATGTTATAATTAAGCAATCAACAAAATCACACTGCATTTTGGTCACGACAGCTCGAGAGCAGGGATTGGCAAGCTACAGCCTACAAGCCAAACGTGGCCTGCACTTGTTTTTGTTGACCCACAAGCTAAAAATGTTTTTCACATTTTTAATAGATTGAAAATGATAATCTATAAGTGAAATTATATGAAATTCAAATTTTCATGTACTATGTAAGGATTTCCTGGCACACAGCCACATTAGCTTGTTTACGTATATAGTTTATGGCTGCTCTTGCTTCACAGCAACAGAGTTGGGTAGTTGAGACAGACACCTTATGGCCTTAAAATAATGTCTGGTCTGGCCCTTTATCGAAAAAACATTTGCTGATCCCTGCTCTGAGATAGGAGAAAAATTCTTTTGTTTCACACTAACTGCCTTGTTCTCTGTCAGTGCCTTGACTCAACAATTACACTGTGAATATGTTGCTTTCTGTTTTTGAACTCCAGTTAGAAGCAGTGTCGACCTTGTGTGTCGACCTCAGGTCTTTCATAGCTCTCCACTACTCTGTCTCCACTTGGTCCCCAAAGCCTTGTTTTAAAGGCACTTTATTACAGATGACTGCAGTTGGTAATTTAATTTTGCCATAGTCTGAATAAACTATCAGAGGCCCATCTTATAGGATTGTTTCCTTATTGCATTCAGACCCAACTAGATTAGGTAACATTCTCAGATTCCCATTACCTTGAAGGTTTGCTCATCGCCTCAGTGATTTCAGAATTTAATGATATAAATAATATTAGCCAATATTTTATTCAACTTTTACCATGTGCATACACTGAGCTAAGCACTTTTCACACATAAGTGCTTAGTATAGTGCCTGCCACATCACAAGTATTCACAAAAGATTAGCTGACATTTATTTTTTCATTTAGAAATAAACGCCCCTCCCTCCATACTTCATATATTATAAAAAACCAAAAAATGTCATTGGCCACTAAAATTTTAAAAATCACATTAAAGGTAAATTGGAGGGAATGGCATAAATTAATAGTTTTTGTTTATAATTCTGCTTTTTAAGAAGTTTGTAGATGAGTACAGTAGATTTTCATTATTTGCAGTAGTTAATGTTTATGAAGTTGCTGGAACACTGAATTAGCACCGAATGAACCACTGCTCCTAGGGGAAATGCAGGATTAGGTTCCTGTGAGCCTCTGGTCAGAACATTTTCATCAGCTGATCAATAATAACCTTGTTTTGTGTGTTTCTGTTTAAAGACCTCTTATTTTATACGTATTGTTGATTCATTAATGTTGCCTTCATGGCCAACAGCATTGTAACTCCATGAATGGAACCCATCTATCACACATTTTCTCCATGAGGCATGTCACACAGCCAGGAACTTTAAAGGACAAAACTTTAGCACTATGCTTGGTGCTGAAAAAATAGTAAATAGTAAAATCACCAGCAAAAAAGGACAAAATACAGAAATTTGGCACTAAATGTACCACACAAAGGACGTTTGTTTATAGAATGAGAGCTGAAACAAGAAAGCAGAATGCTGTGTTATTTGCTGGGTATGTGCACAGTAAGCAGCTCTGGTTTCTTGCTGTTCTGTACAAGTCTAAAGATTGCAAAGGCACTACAAATATTAATTTTGTGGTCACATAAATTTTAGCAAGTAGGAAGATTTCACAAATATGAGAGCCGTGAATAATGAGGATTGACACTGTCTCCCCAGATGCCACAATTTTTCATTTTAATTTATCCTTTGTGTTTTAATTCTTTCACTTTTTAAATTTATTTTTAAATTGTGTTAAAATACATATAACCTAATAGTTGTGTTAACTGTATTCACATGGTTGTACAACCAATCTCCAGAACTCTTTACCTTTGTACTCATTAAACAACTCCCTCTTTCCCTCTCCCTTCATATCCTGGCAACTACCATTCTACTTTTGGTGACTTTGAGTACACAGGATACCTCATGCAAGTGGCATTATAGTATTTGTCTGTGACTGGCATCTTTCACTTAGCATTATACCCTCAAGGTTTATCTATGTTGTAGCATGTGTCCGTTTCCTTTTTAGGGCTGAATAATATTCCACGATAGGTATAGACCACATTTTGTTTATCCGTTCATCCTCTGATGGACATTTGGGTTGCTTCCAACATTTGGCTATTGTGAACAATGCTTCTATGAACACAGGTGTGCAAATTCCTCTTCGAGACCCTGATTTTTTTCCGACAGTGGTTTATCTTTTATATGTCACATAGATATTACAAAAATGAATGTGTTGACTAAGTAGAACAGATGTATATTGTGAAGCAACAGGTAAAAATTGTCAGTTTGGGATGCCTGGGTGGCTCAGTTGGTTAGGCGTCCGACTCTAGATTTCAGCTCAGTTCATGATGTCAGGGTTGTAAGAGGGAGCCTGTGCCTGGCTAGTGCTGGGTGTGAAGCCTGCTTAAGATTCTCTCTCTCCCTCTGTCCCTCCCCTTCTCTCTCTTTCTCTCTCTCTCTGTCTCAAAAAAAAAAAAAGGCTGACAGTTTGACCTCATCTCATACACCAGAGATAGTTGTTAGTTATAGTTTGGTGAGTATTCTATCATACGTACACAATTCGAATGTATGTATAAAGTATGTAGAAACTATTTAACATGGCTTATTTACATTTACAGTTTAGTAGAATTTCGTATTAGTTGGGATCCTGTGCATACTGTTCTATATATTGTGGATATTTCACATAAATGTGTGTGTGTGTGTGTCTTACGCACTATCTAGTACTCTAATTTCTGTTGTACCATACTTTTTAAAAATCAGATTTAAAATTTCAAAGTAATACATACATGCGGTAGAAAAGCTCCAAACAGTGCAGAATGATTTGAAGAAAGCTAAGAGTATCTTTTCTTCCTTTATTTTTCCTTATTCCCTCCCAGTCTTATTTCCTAGAGGCAGGCTTTGTTTGCTGTAGTAACTTTAAATGATAAATTATACTTAAGATTCTTATTTCTTGATCTGTTAACCATAAGGCACATCTAATATGAAAGTTTTGAGGAAATTAGTGGATTTATTCTTCTGTACTTCCTCTTTCCAACTTTTAAAATATTACTACAGAGTACAAATTAGACTTTGCAACTACTTAGTTCTGTTACCTCTTTTTGCTATAGGATGTTTTTAGAAACTGAAAAAGAATTAGCAATTTTTGTGTGTAATATATATGAGAAAGGAATAGACCACTGTTATTACACTTCTATTCAAGGAGAATCTCCCACTGTCAGTGAAAAGAGTATCCTCTTTTGTTTTCTCATATAAGAAAAATTTAAATTTTTCAGTTTCTAAAAAGTCTTTATTTTGACTTTTGACGGCAAATCTGACTAGTGAGAGCAGTGCTTTGCAGCAGCCCTTTATGTCATGTGTATAAAAACTGGTACTCTTTGGGGGGTGCAGCTGCTTGCAGCAGAGGTCTCTGGTAACCTGTTTATTTGTAGCATACATGGTGGGGCAGCTCTGGGTTATAGGAATCTACTTTCAACATTTTTTTTCCTGCTCTGCTGTCTTCTAGCATCCAGTATTTCTGATGAGAAGATGAATGTTAGTTTCTTGTTTCTCTTTGGCAGCTTTCTTGGTATTCTGGAATTTTACTAGCATGAGTCTGTCTAGTCATGGGTCTTTTTTCATTTGTTATGTTGTTTTTGTTTTGTTGAATCTTTTCACTTTGATGACTGAATCTTTATTTCTTGGACCCCCCCCCTTTGAAAATCAATTTCCTTCCACCTCTCTTCTCCACTTTTGGATGCTTTGTGTAAGTGAATCTTGGACCCCCTAAGATCTTAATTCGTATTTAAATTTTTTTTACAGCTTTTACTTTTTTGTTTGTAGGGGTTTTGTCTTGCTTTTTTTCTTTCTTTCCCTTTCTTTCTTTCTTTCTTTCTTTCTTTCTTTCTTTCTTTCTTTCTTTCTTTCTTTCTTTCTTTCGTCTTTTCTCCTCTTCTTTCTTTGTTTTGTTTAGTTTGCTTTGCTTTACTTTGCTTTACCTTGGAAGGAAGGTAAATCGCCACAACTTATAAATAGCGTGGTGGTAAATCATGCCCATTTTGTCCTGGATTTCTGTTTTTTCTGTTAACAGTTCTGTTTATTTAGTTCCGTTTCATGCTGTTAGATTTCTCGACATGTTTCGTGGGTCTTGGTTAGTATTGGCAGTTGAAGTGTGCCTGCTGCAGTGTGTACTTCTCCAGCCGTCTGTCTTGAATGGTAGTTTTGGTGTGGTAGGTTCTGTGGAGGTGGTTTAGGTGTGGACCGGCAGACCGGGCCTCCTTCCAGGACGGGGGGGTGTGTGTGTGTGGGGTATCACTTGGATGATGGTGTCTTTAAATACTGCAGGTGGGTGTGCTTTGATAGATTTCACTTGGCTGGCTTTAAGAATTGATCCCTTTCTCTTTCTTTACCTGCTTCCACCAACCCCCTCCATTTCCCTTTTTGTCTTAGAGGTCTGATGTTCCTGCCATCTTGCTGCTCTGCTTTTCTCTCAAGCCTGGCTGCTCTCACAGAAAGACTAACTTAGGCAGAAATGCCTACTTCATAGAGATCACTTCTTTGGCTTTATCCCAAAGGCCACAAGCTGCTACCACCATGTCTCTGATCCCAGGTCGGAGGAAGAGGGGTCATCTGTCCATAGGAAGGTAGTGCAGCATCCTGATGAAACATCTGCGTTGTGTCCTCCTCCTTGTAGTTGTGACCAGTTTGATTATAACTTGGAACTTCTCTGGCATGTCCTTGAAAAGATTTTGGTGTCTTATATATATGCTTTCCTCTTTTTCTTCCTGTTAATCCAAGTCTTTCCTACTTTCTCTCTGCCCAGGTTTCCTGAAAATTTATGATTGTTCGATAACTTCTTGTTTTGCCACAGTGCTGTCATTTCATTTTAATTTAAATCTTTTTCCTGTTGTTTCAGGGGGACCTTGGGAAGGAGGAGAGAAAGAGAGATAAATTTATTTAGTCTGCTACCTTGAGCTATAAATGACTAATTTGTGACTGATTTTAAAAGGTAGATAAGTTCTCAAACACATTTTTCTTCTTTTGTGCCTTAGAAGAATTATTAAATCATCTTTTTTTTTCTCCTAGTAACAAAGAACATTTGAATTTTCAGTCTGTGCCATAATGCTCACTGCTGTTCCCTGGGCGTGTGGCTTCTTGTAGAAGAAAGCAGCATAACCGTAGTGACATTGTTGCTCGTCACCTTCCGAGTGTGGTTTTTGGTTTTTGGGTTGTTTGTTTGTTTGTTTTACATAAAGTTGTATGTGTGAGTGAAGTCCTCTTTTTTTAAGAGACAGTATATATTGGATAGTATTTATTTAATCACTCATGGAAATGGTCAGAAAACTGATACAATTGGGTTGTTACCTCTAGTGAAGCATAGCAAAGTAGAGAAACATTTTTGAAAATGATTTAGTAAAAGCCTGGGGGAAGAGAGTGAAAGAATAGCTAACTCATTTTTGTTCTTTACCATCTTATATGGATGTGTAGTGTAGTTTTTAGCATAAACTTTGCTGGAGGCGGAGAAACATGGTACTTATCTCCCACATACCTTTTTACTTACCACCTTGTAAACCTTGTTTGATTTTTGTTGTGTTTTGCTTTTGTAATGTCTTGAGGATATTAGGTGAAGGGTTTTACTGCCTAAATGCATTTAAACATTAGGCCTTTGAAAAATTGAGAAGATAGGTCAATGCATACAGCTGTAATAAAGACAGTGCTTATGTCTGTGGCTTTCAGACTTTTTTGATCTGTAGTCCACAGTAAGACGTGCGTTTACATTGCAGCCTTGTACATGTGTGTATATGACAATGAAATTAAGAGTTTCATGGAACAGTATTTGCCCTTCACGTGATACACTTACATTGCCTACTTCATTAGCACAGAGGGTACGGTCCACTAACTTTATTTCATGATCCACTAATAGGTTGTGAACTGCAGTTCGAAAACCCCTGGTTTAGATCCTCATCTATTAGAATAGTGGGAGAACGGAGGGATTTGAATTCAGGAGACCTAGGTAGTTCTAGCTTTATGGTCTTGGGTAATTTCCTTCTTGGAGTCTGTTTTTGCAAGTGTAAAATGGGAATAATAATATCTAGTTAGCTTGATTATGAGGTTTAAAAATAAATGCAAAGTGCTTAGCAGTGCTAGGGATAATAGTAGATATTTAAAAATCAGAAAGTTTTTATTATCTTTGTTATTTTTACTATATATACCACCTGTCATGTTGAGTAGGCACTGAGATTCAAACATTCTTGCCTTTCGGGAGGTAGATAACATTTTATTAATACAGAGACACAGACATAACTGCCTTACTGGTGAGAAGAATGTTAGAATATGTAAGAGGCATAGTAACCTAATGGAGGAAATTAGAGTTGGGCTAGTACAGGTGTGCCTTTATTTTTAAAGTTTCAAGGAACAGGGTCCCTCAAATTACCTCTAGCTGTATGGGGTTTTACCTTACGGATACATAAAGGAGATCAGGAGAAACAGGATTTAAAGCTGCAGAGATAGCTGTTTCAGAGAATTGCCATTTTGTTTTGGCCATAACTGATTTCATTTTCTGACTTCATGGATAATTGGCACATCTTCTACAATATAATAGAATGAATTCTCATGTGTTTCCTCCAGTAGTGGCAAGACTAGGTCTCCAAGTCCAGTGTTCTGTCATTATAACTCAGTTCCCTCTCTCACTAGGTCACGTTCTGTTCTTCTTTGCTTTATGATTTCTGCTGGAGTGACTGCTGACCTCTGTCACACTCTTGGCTTCTTGACTCTCGGTTTTTTGGTTGTAAGGAACAGAAGTAGACTCCAGATACTGAAACTAGAAAGAGGAAAGTGGTGGTTCACCAAAGCGAAGAAAAAATGAACAAGAGATCTAGGACATAGGAATCCGTGAGCTGACTTGGCAGTGGTTATATTCAGTTCAAATTATTTTCCTTTTATGGTTTTTCTCTTTACATTCAGATATCTGGGAGGGAGTCTGATTAGCCTAGCTTGAGTTATGTTTCTATCCTTTGGCCAGAGGAGGGGAGGACACTCTGATTTAAATTCCAGCCAAGACTCCGCGGTAGAAGCTATGTGGTTCCTCTAAAGCAGAATTAGAGTGCTGCTCCAGAAGGGAGACTGGGTACTGGCAGCCAAAACCAGCAGATGTCCAGTATGGTGTAACTGTATGTTGTGTTTGTGGAGGGCTGTATGCATTTTACTCAGACTCCAGAAAGACAGAATGGTCCGTAATCATTATCGTGGCGTAGAGTGTGTTAGTGGACATACATCTGGTTTAAAAAGCGAACAGAACCTTGGGACAGTATGTGACTAGGGCTTAGGGCACATATTTTGAAATTATGTGATATGAGAAGAGAAAGATAATCAAGATAATGCTGTCCCTGTGAAATTATATGATCATATTTATCTTATAGAACCCTTAGAGGCATTATAATGGTTGGAGTTAGGGCGAATGGCTATGTGAGGAGATAGAGGCAGCAAGGCCAGTTGGAAAGCTATCAAATTAGTTGAAATCCAGATTTTTAAGGCTCTCTCTGATCATCCCATCTCGTTCTTGGATTTAACTTTCTGCTGTTTGTCCCTTGTCTACTGATCCGTATTTCTAGCCGTATTTGTCTTCTGATCCAGTGGAACATGTTTGTGCCTAAGAGCCTGTCCCTTGCTTGGAACTCTCTTCTCATTTGTACCGCAGCTCATAATGTCCCTTCCTTCTTTCCTGGCTATTTTTTCTAATCCCATTGCCTGTGGATTTTTTCACTATCAGATTATTCTGTTTTATTTTCTCCATAGTAGTTACTTACCATTTTTCTTTTTTAACTTGTTCTGCTAACAGTGGCAGGGAGGAGGGTTTGGTTGCTAAAGGAGACTCACAGGACCCCAAAACACAGTGCTGATCAGTCTAATTTATTGCTGCAAAAGGATGTATGGTACAGTAAGTGTCTTGAAGTAAGGTGACACATCACAGCCAAAGGTTGCCTCCTAGCAGTGGACCTGCGGAGGTAGTGTGGACTCCAGCTTTTCTTCCCTCTGTACGGTCATACTGGCCTTGTTTTCTCTGCGGACCAGGATCACGGATGTGTGAGAGAAGCACCGTGAATCCAAGGAGCTCACAGTGGATCTCACCTGGGTCTTCTTATGTCCTGCTGACCACATAGGCCTTTGGCAGAGTCCTCTGGGAGGTCTCAGCAAAACCAGGTGCAAGCCATCCATCTCATTGTTAACAACGAACAGTGCTGACCAGCAGGTACAAACAGCCCAAAATTCATTGGACCCATGGTTCCAGGGCATCATTATTAATCAGTATGTGTTGTGCTTTGACGGGGCATCGGTGTCACGAGGGTACCACTTTTATTTCAGCAGTTTACTCAGGCCAATTACAGGCCTACTGGAGTTTACTATGAGTGCTTTTTGCTTATGTGTTTGTTTTTTTCTCTTCCACTAGAAGGTAAATGGCAGTAGAGTATGAATTCTGTCTGTGTTGGAAGATAGCAGTGTTTTTGTTAACGTGTGTAAGATTTAACAATGGATATTCAGAATGTCCAAAAGTATCTTTCCCATGTAGGTCTTTTTCTTTTTCTTTCTTCTTCTTTCTTCTTTCTTTTTTTCTTCTTTCTTCTTTTCTCTTTCATCTTTTAGGTTTGGAAGGACCAGGTACTTTATGCAGTGTTAAGGTCAGGTCATAGTGAATGTTCCCCTTCTTGTTATTTCTTCATCTTTCTTTGACTCCCTTGTAAGGGTCTTTATGATTAGGCAAATAAGATAGTTTCCCTTTTTTTTGTATTTTGCCATGTGTCTTTTTTTTTTTTTTTTTTAAGATTTTATTTATTTGAGAGAGAGCATGAGCAGGGGTTGGGGCAGAGGGAGAAGCAAACTCCCCACTGAGCAGGGAGCCTGCTGCAGGGCTCTGTCCCAGTACCCTGAGATCATAATCTGAACCAAAGGCAGATGCTTAACTAACTGAGCCACCCAGGTGCCCCTGCCATGTGTCTTTGAGAAGGAGTTAAACATACAACAAATTCTCTCTCTCTGAACTGTCTCCCACAAAAAAAAAATTACAGTATTTTTACAAGAAGGTAAGACAATTAAAGCTACCTTTTTTGAGTGCCTTTTACTCACCAAACACTGTGCTAAGTTTTCTGTCTTTTCGAGAGAGAGAAAATGCGTGCGTTCTCAGCGTGGAGGGGAGGGGTAGAGGCAGAGGCAGAATCTTAAACAGGTTCCATGCCCAGCGCGGAGCCTGATGTTTGGCTTCATCTCACTACCCTGAGATCATGACCTGACCTGAAATCAAGAGTCAGATGCTTAATCCACTGAGCCACCAGGCGCCCCTAAGTTTTGTTTTGTTTTTAACATACATTATCTGTAATCCTTATGAGGATACCATAAGGTGGACAGTAATGTCCCTATTTTAAAGAAATAGAATCTGAAGCTCGGAAGTTAAGCTTCAGGGCTTTATATGTTCAGGGCTGTTCTTAGTAATAACATGGACCAGGTAGATATGGACCTAGGTCACTAGAGCTCCAAAACCAGAGTTCTTCTCATTATACCATGTAGTAGAAGTAAAAGATGGCAAGTACCTTATAGTGAATGGTAGAGAGAGAACTTTTCAACATGTGATAGAAATATAGATGAGAAAAAAGTCATAGTTCTGCCCCTTAGAGCTTGCTGATTCCATGTTAACCATAATTTCTGGTGCTTTGTCTTACTTCTCTATTTCTTTTTGTACTTAGTATTTAGAACTCTCTTATCTCTTTTGTTGAGTTCATGTCAAATAATCAAATAGGTATCTCGAAGTGGATGCTCCCAATGTGCCAGATAAATTGTGCTGTTTATATTCTCTGAAACATAGATTTCTGTTGCTGCTGTGTTTCTGACCTCACCATAAATCTCAGTAGTTTAACTCATTTTACAGTCTATCTAAATCCTAAATATTTTAGCCTTTTAAAACATTTCTCGATTGTCTTTCTGTGAAAGATGGTAAGCATTTTTATAAATCTAGGTTCTGGTAATCTCTTTATGGGTCTTTAATTTTGCTTCCCATTCAGGTAATTATTTTTTAACTCCTTGTTTTGAACATTGAACATCTTACATAGCTCAAGTTTAAAATGTTACAGAAGTATATACATTGATAAATCTCATATCTGCCCCCCTAGCCACCTAATTCTTCTCCTTGGAGCATTCAGCGTTAGCACTGTCTTATGTATCCTTCCAGAGATGATGTTATTATATATAAACAAATTTATAATCAGTTTTCTCTCAGCCCCTCCCCAGTATTATATATTATACACAGTTTTTTGCATTTTTCCCCTCTTTCTCCTTTTAACCTAACAGTAAGTATAGCATGGTGATCATGCCCTAATCAGTACCTGAAGAGTTTATTTATTCTCTTTTTTTGACTGGATAACATGTCACTATAACAGGCTTCTGTTGATGGACAGTAGTTTGTTCATTTGTTTTGTGAATGCTGCAAGAATAACTGAATGTAAGTTATTTTGTATGTATGCAAGCATGTTTTGAATAATAAATTCCCCACTGTGAGATTTTAGGATCAAAGGATTTGTGCATTTTAACATTTAGCTGCGATTGTCTCCATGGAGGTAGTAGTAATACGGACCCTCCTAGCAGTAGTATTTAAGTATGACACCACAAGGTGTTACAACACTTTTTTTTTTTTAAGCACTTTTTATCTTTACCAAACTGGTAGATGAAAAATACTATCTTGTATTTTTTTTTAAGATTTGCTTTTCATTGTAACATCATAGACATAATATGTAAAAAGGTGATGAATTTTACAAATTAAACACACCTGTGTGACCACTACCCCAGTTATTACTCTGTCCCCAACCTCTGGAAAGATAACTGGTATCCTGACTTTACATCATCAATTATTTTCATACTTCCTGGAAATCATACAGTATATGTCCTTATTTATGGCTTCTTTGCTCAGTGTTGTATCTTAAGATTCATCCCAGTTGTATCAGAGTTCTCAGTTAAATCTTGATTTGCACGTCTCGTACAAGGAGAGAATCTTCGTGTTTCAAGCTTTAAAATTTTTATTTTCTATCAGCTCTTTGTTTCCTGTATCCATGGGTGGATGATCATTTTCTTATGGATCTCTGTGTAAAGGAAGCTAACCCTTTACATGGGATAGGAGTTGTACCTGTTTTCTAAAGTTAGTCATGCCTTTTGACTTGGCATATGAGGGTTCCTACCTGAAGATTTTTATTTTTTCTTATTTTTTTAAAATTTTATTTATTTGAGAGAGAGCACAAGGAGGGGGAGGGCAGAGGGAGAGGGTAAAGCAGACTCCCCACTGAGCAGGGAGCCCTTCCCAGGACCCTGGGATCATGACCTGAGCCGAAGGCAGACGCTTAACCAACTGAGCCACCCAGGCGCCCTACATGAAGATATTTAAAAGTACATAATTTTTTTTATGGCCATTAAATTTTTTTCTCCCATTATATTTTTTCCTCAGTAGGCCTTCTGTTTTCTGATCATCCAATAACTTTTGTTAAATCATACTTTAACGTCAGTGAAGATGCAAGGGTAATGAAGAAATGAAAAATGATAATGCTGACAGTGAAATTTGAGTCAAATATAAATGGGGTATAAGAAGAAAATATTATCACTGTTCAAGAGACTGTGGATATGTGGTCAGAGGAACTTAACAAACTTAAGGGCAAATGGGGAAAGTCGTTGTGATGAAAAGGCTGATATTCCAGAGGAACTAATGCTGGCAAAAATCTTTACACTAATGGGACTCTTTCAGAGACATTCATGACCTTTGGAAGTGCAAGGGCTAGAATGTTAGAAGCTGGTCCCAACTCAAAAAGGAGTATGACAGTTCCTCAATGTGTATAAAATATAATAGATGCTCTGTATTAAAGTTATAGCATGAGAGGAGACAAATGTGGTCAAACTACTTGATAAGTTATTTACAAAGAGATAAAGCACTTTGATTTACAGTGATTCTAATTTTAAAGTTATAGTATACTAAATATTTTTTAAAATATAATTTTATATAATAGATATGTTTATGATTTTATATAATATAAAAATATTTTATACTTTTACTGTATTTTCTTGTATAACAGAGTTTTTAACGTTTTGTTAATTTTAAAGGTCACAGAACAGGTCCCACTGATTAAGGTTTGCTGTTTCATCTCACATGGTCATTTCTATGACCACATTACCATACAAAATGAGGACTGCCAGTATATGTTTAAACAGACAACCCACCCCCCCAGTTCCTTAAATTGACCTCAAATGTTTCAGAAATTGATCTTTTTATTGTCCATTCTGACCTTGGAGTCCATCATCGATTAAGTAGAATTGCAAAAATGGTATGTGTTTCATGTACTTAGGACTTGAGTTCTTGGAGCTGCTCTGGATCTCATTTCTTTCCTAAATTGCCAGATGTGGATCTTGATAGTCTCATGAGCTTTATGAAGAGGACTACACAAAATCATGAAGGACAAAAACAGTTTTGTGTATTTCTCCAGAACCTATTTATTATATATTAGACATGGTGTAAAGATGTGCAGGCAGATGAAAGTTAATATAATGAGATTGTATAGAAATATCGTAGAAGAATTAAAGTTCATGATACTGAAAAATTGAAGACATTTTTACAGTGTTGCTGAATTCTTTGCTGTATCTGTGATAATGGTGGTTCCACCTTGTTTTCAAGGAAATTCTTGGAAACTATATATGCAAATTGAGCATCTTTATCTAGGTCAGCTGGCAGCATGTCTAATACATGCCATGAAACAGATATTTTAATGTAAATAACACATTACAGAAACACTTCTACTTGGGCAGCAGGTCCCATACTGTTTGTAATCTGTCTATGGCAGATTAATGTTTAAAACAACAGCCTAATTTTGGATTGTGAATGCGTTTTAGGAGCAGAGTAAGTTAATCAACTCAGGGCTTATATTGTAAGTTACCATTGAAGCTAGGGTTTGAACCTCCCAATTCAGTGTTCTTACGCCTGAAAAACCTGAAAATAAATTGTTAAATATTATAACTTAACGTCATATATCGTTATTTACAAAAGATTTGATTTTCACTTCATTTCTCTGTAGAAGTTTGGTTACTGCGTCTTCATTTTTTGGGGGGATGAGATGAAAGTTATTGGTCCTAATTATTTACTGAACACATTTTTAGTCAGTATTTTTGGAGAGCCTGTGCTGAGAGCTCTGAGGGATGTAAGAATGGTTGTTGGCTACCGTGAAACTTTCATAAGTCTTGAATACAGATAACTGAACAAATAATACAGCTGACAGTCATTATCTTATGGGTGGTACAAGTGAGGACTTAAGTTCAAAGGCATGAGCAGTAACTTCCAGCTAGGAGAATGAGAGCAGCCTTCATGGATACAGTAGAGCTGATCAAGGGCTTGAAAGATAGCTTATGGGCACGCTAACAGTAGCATGTACCGATTGGAGCAGACAACGCTGGAAAAGTCCTAAAGATAAAAAAGCTGCTCTAATGTGTCTTAATTGTATTACATAACCTGTTTTGTTTAATGATGTTTGATAGTTGATTGTTGGATTAGTAACATTACCAACTTTTGTTCTCAAAAGAATGCTGCTGTATGATTCAGGATTGTATAGTGTAGTAGGTCTCAAAGTGTGGTCTCTGGTAGCATCAGAGGCTTCCTGTACCCTGTTAGAAAAGCAGATCCTTGGTTCCACCCCAGGCCTAGTAGTTGGATCCAAAAGAATAGGGGGTGAAGACCCAGCAGTCTGCTTTAACAAGCCTTACCTTGTTTGGAGAGGGCCAGGGATTTATAGTCCATTATTACATTTTGACAAAAATCTGTATCACCTTTATTTGGTAAAGCTTACTTTTTTTGTATGTGATCTTTCTCTAGAAGCTATTAATGATTAATTGACCGTTTGGTGACCTTGATTAAAAGTCCTTGCTTTCCAACTTACTTTACTTTGATTATAAAATTTTTGTCAGTTCGAAGGGTAATTTTTTTACGTGGGAATCTGGAAATTATATAGGGGGCTATTTTAATTGCCAGTGGTAATTATAAAGAAAATTGTTAGTACATCTTCTTGGCACATCATATACACTTGCTGTTTTATTGTCACCTAGAATTTAAAGCTGAGGTATTGCGGTCATTGGATATATAGGAAGGAAGCGTGTCCTGATATGGTTTTTTATTTTTATGAAATCTTTTAATGACACCTGTCAATTTTATACTAATTTGTCTTGAAATTGTAATTTGTTATTTCTAATTAAAATCTCATTGAGGGGGGCGCCTGGGTGGCACAGCGGTTAAGCGTCTGCTTTCAGCTCAGGGTGTGATCCCGGCGATCTGGGATCGAGCCCCACATCAGGCTCTTCTGCTGTGAGCCTGCTTCTTCCTCTCCCACTCCCCCTGCTTGTGTTCCCTCTCTCGCTGGCTGTCTCTATCTCTGTCGAATAAATAAATAAAAAATCTTAAAAAAAAAAAAAATCTCATTGAGGAACTGCCAGACTTTTCAAAAGTGGCTGCATTTTACTTTTTTTTAAAGATTTTATTTATTCATTTGAGACATAGAGATGCAGAGAGAGCGAGCATGAGCAGGGGGAGAGGCAGAGGGAGAGGGAGAGGCAGGCTCCCCGCTGAGCCAGGAGCTGGACGTGGGGCTTGATCCCAGAACCCCGGAATCATGACCTGAGCCGAAGGCTGACGCTTAACTATCTGAGCCACCCAGGCACCCCTGATTTTTACATTTTGACCAGCAGTGTTTGAGGGTTCCAGTTTGACCACATCCTCAACCACCATTATTATATTATTTTTACATTTTATTTATTTATTTTAGAGAGCTAGAGAGAACATGAGGAAGAGCAGAGGGAGAGGGACAAGCAGACTCCTTCCTCAGTGCAGAGCCCAATATGGGGCTGGATCCCACAACCCTCAGATCATGACCTGAGCTGAAATCAAGAGTCAGACTTTTAACCAACTGAACCACCCAGGTGCCCCTCAACCACCATTATTGTTGTCCTTTTCTTTCATTAGCCCTTCTGGTGGATGTGAAGGTGGTATCTTATTGCGGTTTTGATTTGTGTTTTCCTTATGACTAGTGATGTTGAAGGTATGATCATGTGCATATTGACCGTTTGTATATTGTGTTTGGTGGACTAGCTATTCAGATATTTGGCCCATTTTAAAATTAGGTTGTTTGCTGTCTTAGTATTGAGTTGTACTATTTCTTTATATGTTCTAGACACAAGTCCATTATCATGTTGTGCAAAAATTTTCTTCTGCGAATTTTCACTTTCTTTGCAGTGTCCTTTGGAGTGAAAAGGTTTTAAATTTCGTTGCTTGTGCTTTAGGTGTCCCATCTAACCATTGCCTAATCCAGAGTCACTTAGTTAGATCTTTGATCCATTTTGAGGTAATTTTTTTTTTATATATTATGGAGTAGGGTTCCAGTTTCATTCCTTTGCATGTGGATATCCACTTGTCCCAGCACCCATTTCTTATAGTGGCAGATTTTTGTGAATTTTTATCTATACTTTCTAAATCTTTTTTGTAGTTGAAGAGATTCTGAGTTTTACTGACTACTCCTACCCCATTGTCCAGAAAGGAATACATTTACTAACTATTGAAAAGATGCTGTGAATAAAGCACTGTGTTCTGTTTTAGGAGCCATATTTTTAGAAGGACACAAACTGGAGCAGGTTTTTGTAATTGTTATGTCACAAATTTTTTAAAATGGGAAATAGAACACTTGGGGGTGAGAGACTAGGAGAAAGTCCTTCCAGTAGCTAAAGATTTTCATTTAAAGTAGAGTTAGGCCTTTTTGGTCTATAGCTCCAGAAGGTCTGAGTATGAATTCAGGTAAATACATTTGAATCCTAGAAGAAAGAACTTTGAAACAATTAGAGCTGTCTAATAATGTAGCAAAATAGCACCCTTAGACAGAAGCACTCAACATTGGAGGAGCTCAAACAGAGGTTGAATGATGCATCATTTTGTCGTTAAAATTACAGAATGGATTTCTGCATAGAACGAAGTTTGTTGTAGGTTTTTAATTTTCCTATTGTAGTTTGCTTTCACAGTTGTGAAGGGTTTTCTCTTCAGGGTTCATCTTTTTCCAGACTTCTGTCAAGTAGGAGAATGAGGGTGAGTGAAAATAGATTATTGTCTTGAAGGATTACATGACTAAATGATACTCTTTGGTTAGCTAACATTATCATGGATTATTCTGAAAATTAGTCTTATTGCATGAGTTAGTGTGTATTTTTGTGTATGTGTATGTGCACATCTCCAACCTTGTTGGAAAACATAATGAAGAGTGGTGATGAGGCACAGTAGCAAGAGTATTAGTCTAACGTTAAATTTAGGCATGGTTGTGATTTGTAGATTGTAAAATGAAGAAGGCTTGCATAAATGCAGGAAAATGTAAATTGTGATAGTATAAGGGATTTCATTTTCTTTGTAGAAAAATCTGTAAGTTACCCTTCCTGATTCAAGGAATTATGTTCTTACTTTGTAAATGATCTCTTAGAAGAGTACAAATTGTTAAAGGAGAAAGTTTACTAGTGTGCATTTATACTTTTATGATAAGTGTATTTAAATTGTATGTCTTAAGGTTTGGAAGAAACCTGATCATTATATAAGCTGATTGAGGCAAAAGAATTTAAATACCTGGCCCTTAGGCAAAATAATTTAAGGACCTTTTAGTGATAAGATTCACACTATATGCTCAAAATAGAATTGGGAACATGAAAATATCAGATGTCTTTATTTCTTTGAAGTGAGGTTTTGGACTGAGCCTTAGAGAAAAACTTTTGAGCTTAGCCTGTTCCATGTTTTAAGCATTTATCTTGTTTGCCCAACTTTAGAGGTTTTACCTTCGTTTGTTGTTGTTGTTGTTTTAAAGTAAGCTCGATGCCCAACATGGAGCTTGAACTCACAACCCTAAGACCCAGAGTCGCATGCTGTACTGACTGAGCCAGCCAAGCGCTCCATTATTTTAAAGATTATTCCAAAATCTTACTTTGAGCATACCTTGGAATCTTGGTTGGGAATACTTGGCTTCAAACAAAAGCTTTTTTCTTTATGTGATGTTGGTACACGTATGCCTTAATGAGCAATTGGTACAAACCTGTTAAAATGAAGATGTCTTCTGTAATTGTGGCTTTTTAAGGCTTAAATTTAAAATGTTTGTTAATGTGTGTATTCTTTTATGCTTAAAAATATGAAAATATTGTTTTTAGTATATATGAATTTTCCCCTGAAGTTACTATACATTAAAAAAAAAATTAAAGCATACTATCCAGGTTTTCTTTTCCTTTGCCTGTTTTTGAATGTACCGTCTAAAGACTGCTAATGTTTATATGTCTCTTTCCGCCTTCCCTATTGGTGGACTTGCAGTATTTTAGGTTCTAACCTTTTAGGTCAGAGATCTTGTCTTCTTCAAGCACACAAGAGTTCAAAGTAGTATATGTAGAGCCAAATTTGACATTTGTGTTGGAACCAGATGTCATCACAATATTAAGGACTTCAGGTCAGTACTTGGTAATTTTCAGGGGATGTGCTGAATGTTTTGATGTTCTTCTCTCTGTTCTGTCATCTCACCTCTTCTATTACCCCAACCTGGAGTGACGCTCTTTTCATGCATTTCTGGATGCGTTGACATGGACTTGTATAGCAGTTCTGTGTCTTTATATGTCTTATTTTAGAGGAGGAGGAAATATTTGAATCATACTCTGTAGGACCAAAAAGAACGTATTTCATTTCGTAGGCATCGTATTATGGAATAAATAAATTTGACAGTTGTGCCCAGAAGCAGAATTTTGGTGAATGTGTCAACACAGATGTATTGTAATTTAAGTATATCTTTTATTAATAGAATAAAACTTAGTATATTAATCATGCTTTAGTTTCCAATGTACTTCACAATTCTGACTTCACATCGATTAATTGGAATGTTGGGATTACTCTCATTTCTTCATCTCTGGGATTGGGGCTGAGGTGGTTTTTGTAATTTCTTCAATCCCTATCTCATTCTAGGTTTCCAATAATCTGTGACTCTTAACTACTTGCAACTTCCATAGATTTTGCTTGTTTAGTTACAAAAAATAGTGTAAAATCTGATGGAGAATCTGATGTGATTGCAGCTTTACCAAAAACAGGCTTGCCTTCCTTACATCTCCAAAGAACTAGGCTCAGTGGGGTTGTAGGAATTTCGTTCATTTCCCCTGTGCCAAATGTCAAAGAGATACTTGAATTCAGAGCCAGTGATGAAAGATGGTGCCTAATCCTCTTAGGCCACCAAATTTATGTTAATCATCAATAAGACTTTTTCCCTCAGGGAGTTAAGGGTTTAAAGAGAAAGTTAATGTAGGGGAAGAAAGGGATAAAGAAAGGGGGGTAATCAGAAGGGGGAGGGAAGCATGGGAGACAATGGACTCTGAGAAACAAACTGAGGACCTCAGAGGGGAGGGGGGGTGGGGGGATGGGATAGACTGGTGATGGGTATTAAGGAGGGCACGTATTGCATGTTGCACTGGGTGTTATACGCAACTAATGAATCATCGAACCTTGCATCAGAAACCAGGGATGTACTGTATGGTGGCTAACATAATGTAATAAAAAAAAAAATTAAAAAAAAAAGAAGAGAAAGTTAATGTTCTCGGCCTGCAATCTACATGAATTTAGTCTGGTTGAAAAAAATGGCATGTTGTTTGGAAGTAAAGGATAGTGGCTGAAAGAAGAAAGATGTGTGAAGGCAAATTTGAGACTTTTTTTCTGGAAAGGAAGAAAGATGAACTTTCTGTACATACAGGAAGATTTCTCAGCCAAGAGTTTATTTTTATCAGCTCATGGTCAATTGTCAGTTTTTTTCATCTGTCTCAAGAGTCGCAAACTAAGACATGGTTTTGGTAAATAAAGTGTTTTGGAGCATACCAAGCCCATTCATTAAATTACTGTTTGTAGACAGTCTTTGTGCTCCAGTGGCAGCATTGAGTAGATGAAACAGAGACTGTATGACCCCCAAAGCCTAAAATATTTACTCCTTGGCCCTTTACAGAAAATGTTTGCCAGTCCCTAATCTATATGCCTACCCATTCCTCTCAACAATATATTTTTTCAGCTTTCCTGTAAATATGAACTCTCTCACATATCTTTCACATAGATAGTTTTTGCACATTTGCTTTATATTGTTAATCATCTCTTGTCATTATTTTTATCTCATAATTATTTTAGTTGAGCCATTTAAGAATAAGTTGTACACATTATGATTATTTACCTGTAAATATTTGTGTGTGTCTCTTAAGAACAAGGATATCCTCTTAAATAAAGTGCTGTGGTCAGATTCAGGGGACATTTAATTTAACACTGATACAGTATTGATACAACTTATTATTTAATATATTCCATATTCAGATTTTGCCAGTTGTCCTATTGATCTTGTTAATAGTTGTTTTGCCCTAATCCAGGATCCAAGCCAAGATCATGCACTGAATAATCTTTAATTTGACATAGTTCCTTAGCCTTTCTTTGTGTTTTATTACTTATACGTTGACCGTTTTAAAGAATGTTCTTCAGTTTGAGTTTGTTTCCTCAGAACAGAGTCAGGTTATGTTAACTGTGGGGGCGCCTGGGTGGCTTAGTTGTTAAGCGTCTGCCTTCGGCTCAGGGTTCTGGGATCAAGCCCCACATCAGGCTCCTCTGCTGGGAGCCTGCTTCTTCCTCTCCCACTCCCCCTGCTTGTGTTCCCTCTCTCACTGGCTGTCTCTCTCTCTGTCAAATAAATAAATAAAGTCTTTAAAAAAAAAAGATTATGTTAACTGTGGTTTTAAAGGAATGAAAAGTATGGAGTCACATAACAAGAAAAAGCTATACGTTAGAAGTGAAATAATTCTGGGCCAAGTATCAAGAGTGAGGCCTGAATTATAGTTATGGGAAAATAATTGCTTGTCCATTATCTCCACATAGTTTCCATTGTGTATTTAAAAAAAAAAGAATTACAGTATGCTATATTTAACGAGCATGGACTTTGAAGGTGGTGACATAGTTTTAAATCTTAGCTGTATTGTGAGTAATTGTATAAAGGTGAGCAAATTACTTAACGTCTTAGAGTCATTTGTAAAGTATGTCTGATTGCAAGTTTGGGAAAGTAAATGAGATAATATATGCAAAGTGAAAGGATGCTATGCAGTGTGTTATTTAGTGAAATATAGTAAATTTGGAAAAGAGGAGAATTAGTCTGAGTTAGAACTGTCGAAAAAACTTTGGAGAAGATTGCATTTTACCTGTGATTTGAAGGATGGGTTGACTTTGGATAAACCATGTAGGTGTGAAGAATCCATTGGAAGTTCTGGAGTGTGAGAGGGGATAAGGTCAGATTAGTGTAGGAAATAATGTTAGAGTGAGGAGATTGGTAAAAACAAAAATTTTGGACTTTGAGTTTGAAGGTCTGTATTATAGTCCAGCCTTTGCCGTTGGCTAGTTGTATGACATGGGCTACATTGTTTCATCCGTCTGGACTGTGTTTGGCATATTACCAGTGATTTTCAGAGAGGAGAGACATCACTGATAGGTTGGAGCAGTAAGGGAAGGCTTTAAGCAGGAAGGAGTTGAGATGGGTCTTTTAAAGTGGGTAGGCTCTTGATAGGAGAAGGAAAAGGGAGTATCATTAGAAAAGCATGCTAAATTAAAGAGAGCACTATTGGAAATAAACCTATTGTATCAGAGGTTAAGGAGTGGTGCATGTTGGAGAGTAACGAGAAATTAAGGTTATCAGTTCTGAGCTCTTTATAATTATGTGTGGCATTTACAGTTGGAGTAGAAAAATGACCCTCTTAGTTATTTAAATGTTGGCGAGATGCATATTGGAATATAACTACATTCACTTGGTCCAAAATTTTTTTTGGGGTGGTGTGGTTTTTGCTTAGTTTCCATAGGGAGCCTAAGGGCTTTCTATTGGAGAGGAAGATACCTCAAACTCTCTTCTCCCGGAAATTTAACGTAAGAAATACCAAAACTTAGTGGAAAGAAAGGGCAGCTACAATACAGCAATGCAATGACCTCGAAGTAAATGAGTGAGGATGAACCATAGGCCAGTTATTGGGTGTATAGGCTGAAGAGTCTTTGGGATGTTTCTGCATGTCGGTTGATTCTGGAGCTTCTGCAGACCCAGTCACTCAAGTATAGCAGTTGACTTTGGAAGAAAGTTGAAGTGTAAATAAAACAGTTTGCAAAATTGGTAGCCAGTGCTGCCTGGACCAGAATCTAGGCTAGCTGTGTTTCACCATGTGGTAAATGACCATTGTCTGTTCAGAGTAAATTTCAACAGTCCTCTCATGTGGCAGTCAAAGAAGAGAGTATATGAATAACTGTTCTCTGTACGTCTGTCTCAGGATTAATAACCTTTCTTCTGGCAATGATCCGTATCTTTACCGATGTATTAATAAAATCTGTGGAAGTCCTAATTATATATGAATCCAGCTATTCCGTGGAGAAATAAGCGGGATGGGACCATATTTGAAACAGGTTCTGGGAACAAACTTAATTGGGTAGAGTGGTTATATTCTTGACTCATAGAACTGCTATTGTTTTGTGGTTTTTTTGTTTTTTTCAAAACCTGGCAGTCCAGGTCTTTCTGAGCTCATGCTTTCAGTAAATCCTGTTTTTAGTGGTAAACATAAGTATTTCTTGGTTTTATAAAAGTTAAGAAATTGAGATAAGACAGTTCCTATTTATTACAACATGCTCATTTTGTTTATCTGTCCTCCCCCACTATATGATCAACTTCAAGGAGTTTCCTTACTGTTCTGTCCTTAGCATCTGAAATGGGAACCTGGCATATGGTAGGCACTCAGTAGATAGTAATCAAATTGAATGAAGAGATAATCGTATTTCAAAGCGTAACATGAAAGTAAGCCTATTAAGAGAATTTACAAATGAAGTCCTTTAAAGTTTTTCTAAAGTTTTTATTCTTACACCTTTTCTCCTTCTTTTGTTTATGGGTTTTGTTTCATTCCGTGGAAGGGTGAGTATGACAAGCTACATTTTAATTTTGTCTAGGATTCTTAGTCATGCCTTTGGATGACAATACCATGGCCACATTTTTAGCCTTAATTGGAAAAGACACTTAACATCCTTTAACAGAATAAAGCCAGGGACACCTGGGTGGCTCAGTCAGTTAAGCGTCTGCCTTTGGCTCAGATCATTATCTCAGGGTCCTGGATTGAGTCCTGTGTGGGGCTCCTTGCTCAACAGGGAGCCTACTTCTCCCTTTGCCCCTCTCCCTCTTGTGCTTGCTCTCTCAAATAAATAAATAAAATCTTAAATAAAAAAAAAAAAAAAGAATAAAGCAGCAATTTTAAAATTTATTTTATACTAATGATTATTCAAAATTTAAATCTTATTTGGTAGAATCCCATACTTAAAGAATTTCTACCTAAAAGTTATATTAATTTTACTAAGATACAGCCAGTCATGGGGGTGTGCAAAAGGCAAAATTTGTTATCTGCATAAAGGAAGTTTATTTCCTGTCCCTGGGTGACCTAGAAAATCAGAAATTTCAATACGTTTTTTTTAATACCACAGAAGTAATGAACGCATATAATAAAATTTTAGAAAAAAAATGGGGCTTCTTGCCTAGTCCTACTCTCAGGAGACAACAGTGTTTAAGATAGCTGTGTTTGCTGCTTTTGGTGGTTATCGTTATATGTTTGTTTAACATGTCTTTCTTCATCTATTAGCTTTAGGCACAATTTATTATTTTCCTTCAACTTTTAAGATGAAGTGTCCTTGATAATGTTTTAGTGAAATATGTGTTCTTTAAATAATGCCTGGGGAGAGAAAATTATGTAGATTGGTGTAAAACATGAGAATGCAATAAGAGGATTATTGGGCAGGAGAAATATTGGGAACTGTCAGGAAAAACATTCCTGTGTTTTCCTTTACTCACACACACAATACTTCTGATACTTCTGATCACCACGTGGGTGGTAATAATTTTCCCAACGATCAGTTCTCCACAGTACCAGCTGGGTGTCCTGTAACTCAACTCAGTTCTGATATTGTCTGCATAGAGTTAGCTTCCAATCCCACGGGGTAAGGGCTCGGTCCCATGGAACTCTCCTTCAGATGAGGAGAGTTCAATTTGAAGTTCAAGTTCAATTTGAAGTTAGACTGATTCAAATTGTTAACATCTTTATTACTACACTAAGGAAGTCTCAAGTCCCAGGTTGTTGCTTTTGAGTGACTGGCTATGAGTTGAAGTTCCCATGACCCCTCTTGGGTTTGATAATTTTTGAGAACTCAGGGAACCCCTTATATTTATCGGTTCATAATAAAATGGTATGATAAATGAATAAACATTCAGGTGGAAGAAATGCATGGGGCAAGGTACGGGGGAAGAGGCGCAGTGGTCCCATGCTCTAGCTGCAGTTCTACCCTCACAGGATCTCTATGTGTTCAGCAATCTGGAAGCTCTCTGAATGCCATACTTTTGAGAGTTTTATGGAGAATTCAACATATAGAGCTTGATCAGTCATGAACTCAGGCACCAGTCCTCCCCTTCCTGAAGGATGGTGGGTGGGCTGACAGTTCCTGAGCTTTAAATCGTGGCTTGGTCTTTTTGGTGATCAACCCTCATCCTGAAGTTATCCAGGATCCCATCAAGAGTTGCATCTTTATAACAAAAGGCACTCTTAACACGCAGCAAATTCCAAGGCATTTAGGAGTGCTGTATCAGAAACCAGGGTCAAAGACCAAATATTAGAACCAAAGATATCCTTAGTGCTCTTATTAGGAAATTATAAGCTTTAGGATCTCTTTGCCAAAAGTCTAGTATTTCTCTGTGTCCTCCTTGTAGACTTATCCTCAGTCTAGGAATACATCTCTGACTAGAGTTGGACTTCAAGGAGATTTAGCCTCTGCCAAGTCATTCTCAGTTCAGAGAATTCTTTGGGGACTTGGAATTTGAAGCAATTCTAGAAGTTTATTTTTACATGTATAGTATGGTTATAACTACACTGTTCTTTTCTCCTTTACGGTGTAAAGTCTTTGGTCCATAAATAGGCTCTGAATGAGTGAATGTTCAAGAACACTTGAGAGTGAAAAGATTGAATGGTTTTGAATGAACAGGCCGTCTCTATTGGCCTGGAATGGAACCAGTTTCTTAGAATGTGGTTTAAACAGTAGTCCTTACTTGAACATTCTACAATTATGTCCTGAATTTCTGCCTGAGAACATGGATAAAATAAGTGAGGGGGGACAAAATCTAAAAATTTATATACTATATAGTAAGAAAAGTATAAAAGGCCATTGGCCCTAGCCTTCTAGTTTCTGACTGCTTAGTACTTAGCACAGCATGAAAAATAGCAAATTGATGGGGTCAGAATGTTCAGTGGTCTTGGTTGATAATTCACCTTATGCTGAACCCATTCTGCTCTTCAGTACCGGTTTTCTGCCCTTTGAATGAAATAGCTAGTTTTACTCTGTATTTCTCCCAATCAATAACATGGAAATAAAGTGGAATTTATTAAAGCTCCAAGTGGGACTTGCTGACTTCTTTTAAATTAGAAAATTAGTCACTGTGCTAGTGGAATTTGAAGTTAGACTGATTCAAATTGTTAACATCTTTATTACTACACTAAGGAAGATGCATATTAATAGAATTTATAGAACATGTTAAATTGTCCAAGGTAGCAAACATTAGGGAGAACTGAGAGCTTACATTGCCTATAAGGAATTTCCTAGAATGGGAAACTGCAAGTTATTTCCTATTAACCTTAAAAAAATTTTTTTTTGATATTCTATCTAGAAGGAAAATAATTTCAGGCTACACAGATATTCAGTAATTTATATGACATTCAAAACCAAAATAAAGGTACTATTTTTAAATACAGTGTAATTAGAGAGAAGGCTTAATGAAAGCCTTATTAAATTTACCCATTATTTGCTATCACTGAAAGTATCCTTCCCAGGAATTCAGTGTTGCTGTTAGGCAATAGTTTTATGGATTCTTAGCAACTACTTGGAAGCCAGGGTACAGGAATAATAATATTAAACTGATATTTCTTTTAAAACATGGACATTTGATTATCTGGTACCCATTATAGATGATTGGTTATGGTGTTAATTAAAAAATGAGTATTATTTTTTAGAGGCCAAAATCTTGACCCACTCCTGCTTTTGTGTCCATTAATTCTCTTTTTTTCCTATTTTATATCCAGTATTTAATCTAGACAGGATGTGTCATACTGTAGTAGCAGTCGTTTAAAAACAAAGTCATATTTCTATTTTATGAAATAAACTTCATTAACATTCATGAAAACAAAGTAAAACATTCTAGACATTTAGATTGAGTGTACTGATTGATAGTTTATTTAATTAAGTTGTGGTTCTATTAAAGGACAGCTCTGTGTGTCCCATCATACTCAAAATCTGGTAAAATAATGACTACCCTTAATTAAGTGCTTTTTATATTTTCAGGTATGATTACATGCTTGATACGCATTATCTTCTTTAGTTCTCATAACAGTATCCTTCTGAGTAGATAGTGTTAAAATCCTCGTTTTACACATGAGGAAACGGTTAAGAGAGATTAAATAAGCAGCCTCATGTCTGGTGCTCAGTAAGTGGTGAAGTCACAGTACTCTTGCAGTTGGTTCTGTTGTAGTTCTCTGTGTAGTTTCTTCCACCTTAATTCTTAATTTGGTAGATAGTGAATTAAGCTGTAGAGTGGAAAGCAGTGTAAATATTTACTGAATAAGTGAATGCGCTAATGTAATTGAGTAATTGTAAAGAGCTAGAGGTTTGTGTGTGACTGTTGTATTTTGTGAAGTTTGCAAATGAATGTCCTGGCCTAAGATTATTAAATGCATGTGGGAAAGAGTAGAAGATTTGGTATGGTTAGAGGAGAGCAAGGATATGAAATATTCAGGTTGTTAGAGAGGGGGGAGGCAAAAAGTAAAAGTAATAGGAGGTATGAGAGAGGGATGTAATTTCATA
This sequence comes from Ursus americanus, assembly GCF_024610735.1. Taxonomy (NCBI): domain Eukaryota; kingdom Metazoa; phylum Chordata; class Mammalia; order Carnivora; family Ursidae; genus Ursus; species Ursus americanus. Next base: position 15,160,160 of record NC_142130.1, on the reverse strand, counting down.
GTAGCCACCAGTAAATCTAGAAGATCTGAAAATGCAGAAGAACTTCATTATAGTAAACTTGTAAGGGACATACATCTATATTCTTTCAGATGTTATTTCCCCCAATGTTAAAATGCCAGTAGAACAAATTTGTCTGTCTTTCTTGTCTTTCTTCCTGGGACCTTAGGGTCAGAAACTGATAATGAAAGCATCCCCCCTGCCTACTGTAAGCTGTCTGATTTCTGTCTGATTTCTTGAAGTAGTCTGTCCAGTCTTTGTAGAACAATGAAGGAGAAATAGCAAACCTTTAGCCTTTCTCAGCCTTCCCAGTTTTTCTGCTGTGGCCTAAAGTAATCAAACTGTGGGATCAAAATCAAACTGTGTACCCTAAAAAAGCAAAACTTATGCCTTTTAAGAGTAACTGTTATGTTTTCAAATTTGAGTGTACATTTTAAACAGTAGTGCAGCATTAAAATGTTTCACCAAGATGTGATTGTTAACGATAATGTGTTTAGGTTATAAAATATTTCAGAGCTAAGTGCTTGCTAAATATTTGGCCATAGTTCTGGAACAAAAATTATTCTTCCGGTATTCTGAATTTCAGATATGGTGTGTATCAGACTAACATTTACCTTCGGTGTTCCTGAAATTATTTTGTGAGGGAGTGAAAAACAATCCAGCAATGTTATTGTTACTGATTTCTATTGTACTGTGTAGATAAGGTCTTTGTTTTAACCACTAGCCCTTTTGTGAGAGGGGTACATTTGTACCACATATGCATGCTTTGTTCTAGGCATCTAGAGTTGTAAAGCTGAAGAAGGCATCTTTCGAGATCTGTACCTTCTAGTGAAGGGGGATGGACATACAAAATGAGTATCTGCAGTGGTGATAGAGCTTAGGTGGGATGTAGGTGATCTAAAATTTAGCCAGATGATGTAGCATCTCCAAAGTCATGAAGGCACTGGGAACTAAAACGTACTTGTAAAGTAACACCCTAGAGAAAGAAAGTAATGGTGTTTGATGATTGATTAGCTATAACTGTAGGATATAAGGGAGGAGAAAGAGCCAGATTTTTAGTTTGGGTGGTTGGGAGGATGGAGCCATACCCAGATGTAGAGAATATAGGAAGAGGAACAAGTTTGGGATGGGAGATGAATTAAGTGTATACATAGTAAGTTTGAAATGCTTTGGAGACCTCTCTTGGGAGAGTGATGTCCAGTTGGGTTGATGCAACTGAAAATACTAGTTTAAAAATCCAGAGGCAGGAAGTTGCAATTATTTTATTCCCTTGTTCTTACGTGAGGAATTCAATCAAGCCTTGGTTGCTGTTGCCTTGGTTGAAAAATGGCTACTGCTTCAGGAGGCATCAGGTTTAAATGGGAAGAAGTGCTGCATCTGTTACCTTTTTACAGGAAAACAAAAGCTTCCCTAGCTGCCTCCCATGCTGGGATGGCTGGGAGCCCCTATCCCCACTCCTGTTTCTGTTTAGATTTTACTAGCTAGACTGTTTCACACGGCTACCTCTAGCCACAAGAAAGGGCGATAAAGTGTTGATGTGGACATGTTGCTGCTTTGAACAAAAATTGCCATTATGTTAGCAGGGAGGCTGAAAGTGACTCAATAGTTGTTATGTAAATAAATACCTAATTAAGCAGTGACCCAACAAAGAGACCCACTATTGTCTCTTTCACTTCAAAATTTAAAAAATAACTGAATTTTCAGATAATCAAGTGCCCTTCCATTATAAATTTTGGGATGCATGCCTGTTAAAAATAATTTGGATTTTAGATTTCATCAAAGTTGTAGGGGAAGGAGATTGAGGGGTGTGGGTGGTGGGATTCAAGGAACCAGCAGGCATTGTAGAAATATTTAGGAAACAGAATTGACCAAATTTAATGTTTGACATGGCTGACGTAGGAGGCAGAGGGGAGAATAAAGGATGATTTTTAGGCTTTTGATTCAGGTAATGAAGATTAAGCCAAAAGCAACACAGTATTTGCTGCAGAAATGGCTATGGTGCTTTTATGCCTTCTAAGACGTTTTGATAAACTTCCAAAGTAGGAGGGTTATGCATTTTAAAATTTCATGCTTTCTTATGAGTACTGATACGTAATTTAAATAAATTTAACCAAACTCTTATCAGATGAAGTTACTGAATTCTGTATCTGTTTTTAAACAATTAAATCCACATGATATTTCAAGAACTAGTTAGTTGTATGAAATATTCTAAGTCCAAAGTATATGGAAACTGGGTGGGGGATGGGTGACAAAAAGTAGTGTTTATTGGTTGGTGGACTCAAGCTGTCTTCTGGTGGGTACCTGTGATCCTTGCTGTACTGATTCTCTCCTACGTGTGGCAGTCAGAGAATATGGATCTAGATCTCTTTCTCCTAAGTGATAACTTTCATGAAAAAATCTTTATCACGTTGGAATAAAGGAAACTTTTGGGAAACAAAAGCTTTGAAAAGAGACTCAGGGGACTTAGGAGAGTGGTTAAGAATTTAACCTGGCATCTGGTGTCCACTTACTTGACCCCTTATTAATTGTCGATCTTGGTCTAGGAACTGCTTTGAGCATTAGTTAACTAGTTTTTGAAACAGACACAATACTATATGGCTTGTTATAAGATTTAAATGATAGTAAGTGTGCAAGCAGTGCAGAGTTTCATATTTTGTTATTTCTGGTAATGATATTTAACCTCCGGGCCTCAATTTCCTTTTGAACTTGACTGCTTTTCTTTAGCTTCATTTAGCCTTCATATCATCAAAAGAGATTTTCTGTGCTATTTGTAAGGTTTTTTGTAGCTTGTTAGTTTGGTTTTATGTCTGTGTTGCCGTATTTCTCAGTTCAGTTCAGTCAAACCCAGTCATTGCTTATAGGAGGGAATCAGTCTCATAGAAGCTTTAAGCTATAGGCCCAAGAACACTGACAGCCTTAGAGGCAGAGTAGGAATGAGGCCCCAGGTGTGTTGTGAGGAAAGGACTCACCAGACCTTTTCTCCTTCTTTGGATAAATAACGGTGTTCACTTACCAGATAAAGGCAGCATGTCCAGCAGTATTACCAGCCAGCACGAGAGTGTGGCAGCCTGGCCCCTGACTGGTGAACGGATCTGGACTGAGAGTACCTATGTGGAGGGAAGATGTGGTACATTCTTACAATGAACCATGTCCTTTGACGGGTTGGGTTCCTGAGAAGTTATGCCCGTGAAACTCAAAATGATACTGGTTCCTCTGTGGAGCTTGGAGTTTTTAAGCTGAGGTAGCTTCCACGTGCTTTTGTGAATTCTTGCCCCTTCCTACTTGAGCAGTGAAGTGGTCTTGGTAGGAGGAAGAGGAGCAGAGACAGTAGCTCCTGGACTGCACATTCTGCTGACACGTCTGGCCTCATGCTACCGGATAGTCCTTTCCTGTTCTATATCCTTGCATTTCTGAGTAAACTCAGTGGCCTTCTTAGGTTTTGTGAGTTCGTCTAATCCAGTCTGATTAACCCTGACTGGAGATCAAGAGGCCAGTGAAGAGTCACACACAACAGATTTTCATCCTCTTTGTGGGAAAGATCTTTTCCTCATAGTATTCTTTTTTTTTTTTTTAAGATTTTATTTATTTATTATAGAGAGAGAACACTTAGTGGGGGGTGCGAGGGAGGAGGAAGAGCAGGAGAGGGAGAAGTAGACTCCTGCCTGAGTGGAGAGCCTGATGTGGGGCTTGATCCCAGGACCCTGAGATCATGACCTGAGCTGAAGGCAGTCGCTCAACCCACTGAGCCCCCCAGGTGCCCTCCTCATAGTATTCTTGAAACAATTTCTGGCTTACATACTTAAGAAGAAGAGCTTAAGATTTTGTTGCCCTTTCCCTATCGCCACAGATTGTCACCACCTACTCCTCATTTAATACTCATTGGAATCCAGAATTATGTCTTACATATGATAATAGGCACAGTTATAGAGTTAACTTAATATTTTTCCAGGAATTTACAATGGAAAATATTGAAACAAATTCAGCTAATCTTTATAGCTCTAGTTTTGTGCATTTTCATAAACTGGTCTCACTGTCTCTTTATTTTAGTTCTACTCAAGAATATTAAACACAGTGTAGGGGGGAAGACCAGCAGTTCTTAAGCATTTGAGGAAGCCTTGGTCTGTATCCACATTTGTGTTTTTTTGTTTTTTCCTAGTTCAGTATTTTAAGGTAGCCTACGATGGCAGGTAAATACATACAGTACCAGGCACAATGTAAGCATTTGCTGGATATTTAAAAATTGAGACTATGTCTAAACTGCAATAGGACTTAAGTAGACTTTCCATTGCAGTGGCATTTTTTTCTGTTATTTTTGTTTTTGTATCCTGTGTCTTGAAAAAGTTCAAAGCTTTTTGATGTTAACTGTGAAAGAATGCTTCTTTAAAAAATAATTTGACTAAACAGACTCTGGGTGACAGTTACAAATGTTTTTTGTGTTTTTTGTTTTTTTAAGATTTTATTTATTTGTCAGAGCAAGTGTGCACAAGGAGGGGGAGAAACAGGCTCCCTGCGGAACTCGATCCCAGGACCTTGGGATCATGACCTGAGCCAAAGGTAGACACTCTTTTTTTAATTTTTTAATTTATTTTTTTTAATGATTTTTTATTATATTATGTTAGTCACCATACAGTACATCCCCGGTTTTCGATGTAAGGCTCGATGATTCATTAGTTGTGTATAACACCCAGTGCACCATGCAATACGTGCCCTCCTTACTACCCATCACCGGTCTATCCCATTCCCTCACCCCCTCCCCTCTGAAGCCCTCAGTTTGTTTCTCATAGTCCATAGTCTCTCATGTTTCATTCCCCCTTCTGATTACCCCCCTTTCTTTATCCCTTTCTTCCCCAACCGATCTTCCTAGTTCTTATGTTCCATAGATGAGAGAAATCATATGATAGTTGTCTTTCTCTGCTTGACTTATTTCACTTAGCATTATCTCCTCCAGTGCCGTCCATGTTGTAGCAAATGTTGAGAACTCGTTCTTTCTGATAGCTGAGTAATATTCCACTGTATATATGGACCACAACTTCTTAATCCAGTCATCTGTTGAAGGGCATCTCGGCTCCTTCCACGATTTAGCTATTGTGGACATTGCTGCTATGAACATTGGGGTGCATATGGCCCTTCTCTTCACTACGTCTGTATCTTTGGGGTAAACAGCCAGTAGTGCAATGGCTGGATCATAGGGTAGCTCAATTTTTAACTTTTTAAGGGACCTCCACACTGTTTTCCAGAGTGGCTGTACCAACTTGCATTCCCACCAACAATGTAGGAGGGATCCCAAAGGTAGACACTTAACCAACTGAACCACCTAAACATCCCTACAAAAGTTTTTTAATTTAGCATATCTTCTTTCTCATTTGATAACATTTATGATGACCTCCATAATATTATAGTACTAAATATTTATTATTTTTAAATTTTTAAATTTTATTTAAAAAATTTTTTTTCAAGTGATCTCTATGCCCAACATGGGGCTCAGACCCACGACTCCAAGGTCAAGAGTCTCATGGTCTGACTGCGCCAGCCAGGTGCCCCTATAATGCTAAGTATTTAGATAAATCTGTCATCTGTAATGCCTAATATTTATCTTAGAATTACAGCTTTATGATGTACAAGAGCTATAGGCAAGAACGGATAGTTAGAGAAAAAATTAGAGTAATTGAAACATAAATGCCCTATTTGGTAAATATGGATGTTCCAGGTATGGCTTCCAACAAACATGAAAATGACATTAAGGTGACAGCATGAAGGTAAGGCACATCTTCATGCGTGACTGCCTGCATACAGAACATAGAACATACAGTAGCTTCTTGAGTATCGTGTTGCTCTCGCTTGATACACAAACTTGTTCTGAGCATCCTACTTACTGCTGCAACCTGGGGGCACCACCCCCTCCTCACAGAAAACTCCGGAACCCCTCACCCTCCTTGGACCTTTTCCTTTTTCATAGCTTGTCACCTTGTACATAACACTTAATTCTAAATTATGCTGGAATTCAAATTCTGCCAGGGCAAAGATCATTATTTATTAATGTATTTCAGTAAGTTTTGTTCCACTGTTAGTAAAGGACTAACTTTAAAAATTAACATTCTAGTAGAAAGGTTAGTAAAACTTTTCTTCCCCTCTCTTTTCCTCCTTTCTCCCCACAGTTCTCTTGTCTATGGTGGGACAACTCTTACAGTCAGTAAAAGCAACAGCAGCAATGACGGTTCTGCCATCGAACTTGGCTGAGAGATAAAACATAGGCTTTAAGGGGCGCCTGGGTGGCATAGCGGTTAAGCGTCTGCCTTCGGCTCAGGGCGTGATCCCAGCGTTATGGGATCGAGCCCCACATCAGGCTCTTCCGCTATGAGCCTGCTTCTTCCTCTCCCACTCCCCCTGCTTGTGTTCCCTCTCTCGCTGGCTGTCTCTATCTCTGTCGAATAAATAAATAAAATCTTTAAAAAAAACAAAACAAAAAACAAAGACATAGGCTTTAAATTACGTTGCTTCCTAATTTCCTGACGAAGAATCTGGCTTTTTGGTTTCTGTTTTCTTGAGTAACTAAAGCATCACTAATGGAGAGAGTTCATTTCTAGTATGTAGGTCCTTTGTTGTTGATGGAATCTTTAGTTGCTTCGATATTAGAGAATTGGGAAAAGATAAGAAAATTGATATTTTGTTTTAAATGCAATTCTGTCTATAGATTTATGAAGTTGATTTAAAAAATAATTACAAATACACAGTTTGTTTCTTTTCTGTATTTGTTAATTATATTATGACTTATGGTTGTTTAAAAATGTAAAAAATATCTTTTGCTACAACATTTTAGTTTACATTATAGAAGTGATTTTTGGTGTCCAGTTGTCATTAAACTATGTCAGAAAGCTAAAATACAAGCTCCTTTGCTCTTAATTTAAAATATGCATAACAATTCTCATTTCTTCTCGCCCACTACTTGATGAACATCAGCTAGTTTTGGCAAAGCCCATGGCCAACATGTTTTCCTGTTTCCATTTGCTCTGGTGAAGAGGGTTCATTTCCAGGACTAGTCTGGTACTCTGTGCTTTCATTGTTCTCTTTCTTTGTTGTTTGTTTTTTTTAATACTTCCCATTGCTATTTTTGTAATCTCTTGGTAAGTCATAAACAGTTTTATTATTATTTGCTCAGACCCTGAATTTTTTTATCTTTTAATACTATGGTATTCTTAACCCTTTTGTGTCCTTTTAAACTAAGCATTTATAATTGGCTGCTATTTATTAGTAGTATGTGTGAAAACATCTTTAGGGACTTAATAGGATTGGTACTCTCTTGTTTTTAAATCATAGCTATTGTTGTTTTACAGTAAACCGAACTCTGTGTCCTTATTTGTCAGGCAATCGAATACACAGTCTCTGTAGAGTATTGTATTATATAATAGCCTCAGTTTACAGATGAGGACATGCTTATGGTTATATGAATTTGATGTGAAAGAACTGAACGTTTAAACAGAAAGAGTAGCTATTCTTTCCATTCTACTTCCACTGTCTTTTAAGTGTCCGAAGATCACAGAGAACTACTCAAGTTTTAATACTTATTTTTTTAACTGAACTTCATTGTTCTGTATAATGTCACATAAGATGATATTTGAACGCCTTAGAAAATTTCTTTCCCATAGAGTGGCTACATAGTTTTAGTGGAGGATCCTTGAATAATTTGTCTTTTACTTCATCAGTTAGTTTGATTTTTTTAAAAAATATATTTTAGCTCATTTAACCTAATAGATTTATGCTTCATCCTGGATCGGTAGAATTTTGGGTGGTTTTGGGTATTTCAGTAGCCAACATAGAATATTGCTTGTTGCCCTTTTGTGTGTGTGTGTGTGTGTGTGTATGAATAGTTTCATTGGAAAAAGTAATACCCATTCCTCATGTATTGTCTGTGACTGCTTTTGCATTATAACAGTAGAGTTGAGTAGTTGTGACAGAGACCATGTGTCTTGCAAAACCAAAAATACTTAACTTTCTGGCCATAGTTTGCCAGCCTGTAGACCATTGCTGAGGAGTGGCTAAACAGACGAAGCAGTTGCAGTATTCATATAGTTGCAGTCTGTACTTTATTATAACTTGAGTGGTAGGCAGGGAGAGGAGAGTGGTGTTCTGTATTGAAATAAGTAAATTGAAATTACTTAAGAGAGGTGGTCTTCTTTCTTTTCATGATCCCTAGAGAGAGAGAAAGAGAGGCTGTGTGTGAGTGTATCTGTCTGTTTCCCTGCCCCTGTATTTGTGTGTCCTGAGTGGATCAGGAAGACAGCACAGCTTATATCTGCTTGTTTAAATGTCTCATTTTAAATTTGGTGAAAAAGTTAAATGGAAACCAATTTGGCAAACCAACATCAGATGAGAATTGACATTTTTTAGACTTATAAATGTCATTTATCATATAAGTTTAGAATGAATTATATTAAGAGACAGGATAGCCGTGATTTCTTGAAGGACAGTATTTCTGACAGTTTTTTTTGATAGAAACATGGTAGTTAAATGAGCTTGTTTTGATTTACTGAAGGCAGAGCCTTTATTGGTACTGTGTAGATTATAACAATCTTAAAAATACGAACTCAAAGCAACCAGTTTCTGAGTTTTTTCATGTGAAAATCTGTAAAGAAATACTGAGTAGAGACACATAAGAGTGACTTTTACATCCTTCAGCAGTAGATAGAAATACATCATTTTAAAATTCTCAAGCTAATATCTAATTTAATTTAATGTACATACATTTTTTTTTTCTCTGTGCTCAAAAGATTTCAGAATTTTATTTTATTTTATTTTTGGAGAGGGAGAAGGGGGAAGGGGCAGATGGAGGGGCAGAGAGTATCTCCAGCAGGCTCCCAGCCGCAGGAGCTGATGCAGGGCTCAATTCCATGGCCCTGAGATCATGCCCTGAGCCAAAGTCTAGAGTCAGACGTTTAACCAACTGAACCACCCAGGTGTCTCAGAATGACAATTTTCATGTTCTTAATTTTTTAAAAAAAGTTAAGAAGCTTATCCTTTTCTATTACAAAGTGAAAGTTGAAGATTTCGTTTTCAGGTGTAATTGAGAGGCTGTCTGCTTCACTGAGAGGGTCAGGTGTGTTCCTTTTGTCACCTGGTGTTATCACACTAGTAAGGTGTGTTCATTGTCACTGTGTGGTTGCACAGGACTACCGCCATGTTTGGGCACACTCCAGATCTGTTCTAACTTAAAAGTTTTATCAGTGATCGATTGTTTTGAGGAGTAATGCAATTAAAGGAACTCACAAAAGACGGAATGTAACGGTAGTCTGCAGTCATAGTGGCACATGGCCCAGTAGAATATGAACGGGCAGTTAGTGCCCTGCGTAGGAGTGCGTGGCCAGGGGAACAAGTGGGTGCTGACATCTGGGCTAACGCTGTCAGCCACGCCATTTCTCTGGTATGGCACTTCGTCATTTCAGAGGGCAGGGCTCCTTTTACTTATAGTTATTATTTAAAAATGATTGTATGAATCTTACACCAGGCACTGTTTAGCACTTTACAAATATTAAGTTATTCAACTCTTATAACAGTTTATTTTCCATATGTGAAAACTGAGGCACCAGGAGTTTAGCTTGTCTTGGATGGGCTAGCATGCAGTTTCCAAGCCTGGGAGTCAAGTCCAGTCTGTGTGGCTCCAAAGGACGGGCTCTTGTACCCCCTGTACTGTGGTACAGCCTTTTTTTCCCCCTCCTCATTTGTCCTCCTGGAGTCTAATTTGCACAGAGGTGCCACAGAAGCTACTGGTGGGCCTGATAGTACACGTGAATGCTGAGTTGGAAGGAATTGGAGAGGGCACATGTACGACCCCTTATCGTGTGCCACTGTTGTCGTGCTGAGTGATAGATCCAGGTTTTGTTTGAACATTTCAATTGATTTGTGTGACAGTTTTCCATCATATTGAGCAGAAAAAAAAAATACCTTTCTATAATTTCTACCTACTACTTACAATTTTGTCACATGTAGCAGAGTCTCACTCGGGAGACTGTCTAAATGTAGGTATCAGCGCTGCTCCTTTTGTGGTTTTTAAATGATAACTTCTCTGTTCTGTAGTCTTTTTCTGGGGACAGAGGTTGAATTTATCTTTTGTTCCTTATTGTTAGCCTTAAAATCAAATTAATAAAACTTTTAATGTACTTGATACAGTACGATTCCCACCCTAATTTTGAGAACTAGTCACTTTGCAATGCTAATATTTGAAAGAATTGATCCCTCCATGCTTCCCCACCCCCCAGCCCTGCCCATAGATTATTTATTGGAATCTGACTCGTGAAACTCCCCATTCTGCCCTTTCGTGCCACGAAGTCCAGTGGTTTTTAACCCCCACTAGAATCACCTGGGGGAGCTTTTCATTGCAACTAATGTGCAGATGCTAGTCTAGACCAATTAAATCTGGGTGAGGGACCTACTGTGTCACAATTAGGTTAGAATCTGCAAGGTGTTTCCGTAGGACACTTAATCAAAGACCCAGCATCACTGGCAGAACTGTTTCATTTCTGCTGGGAATGTATTGTTCAGCAGAATGATTTTCGTGTTGTCCTAATTAGCTGTTCAAATTCTTGGTGTCTTGAATCAAATATTCAACCCTTGGGAAGAGTGAGAAACCCAATAAGATGTAGGAGTTATATCAGTTTTTTCTTCTAACTTGTTAAGTGCTAAGGTACCTGCCTACCTACATATGTGGCCATAGGCAAAATTTGATTTTTCTTTGCATCCTATTATTTCTTAGATCCTGATGCTATTCCTGTTGCCTCTTGTCACCCCTCTACTTGTTTCTTTCTCCCAAACTACTTTAAAAAAAAAAAAAAAAAGGTGAGCTATTATCAGCTTTGTGTTAAGAAGAAAACAGTGTCAGGTCTGTCATATTTTTAAGGCATCATAAATTATAAGTTGCACCATTAATTTAGTTATCAGTTTTTTTGGAAAAGGAAATTATAGTTACTTTGTTGATATATTCACTGTTATTTTTAAAGCAACTGACAGTAGTGTATATTTATCCATATGTTTTTATATTATCTTTCTAGTACCACAACTCAAGTTCGAATCTAAGCCTTTTCACGTGTTTGCATTCTCTTCCCATTTTGAAAGTTAGTGAACTGGAAACTTCTGATGGGTAGATGTAGTGCCTGAAAAATAAATCTGACTTTCAGTAACACCTGAAACTGCCCAAACCAAACTTCAATTTTAAAAACTCTGTGGCTTACTGTAAGAGAATTTGTGTTTTCTATTGTCGTTAGTTGCATGGCTTACTCTGACAGGCAAATTTCAGGGTGCTTGATCACTATTTGTCTTATTCTTGCGCAGTCATGTTTTTGTATAGATTTAATGCAGAATTCAACGCCCATGATGCTACCGATGAAACTAACTCAGCTGAAGTAAGCAGTAAGAGTGTGATAAGGCACCCGTGCATGTTTACCCGGGTTTGGTGTGGTTTTGTGGTATTGAGGACGTCTGATTGTTAGGAAATTGGGATCATAATATACAGCTTTTGAATCCATTTTTCCTGGGTCACCTAAATAACAAAGGCAAGTGGAAAATTATAGCCAGTGATGGCAGAGCTGTTCAGTCTGACCATTCTGCCTTTCAGTCTGACCTCAGGGTTGGTTTCCTTAGGATATTCCTTCAGTTATAGCTTTTTCCCCCTTTTCACTAGCTTCATCATCTGGATTCCTGGAATGTTATCTGTGTACGTGATTGGGTGAAAAGTAGGAATGGGGAGAGGGGGGCGCCTGGGTGGCACAGCGGGTAAGCGTCTGCCTTCGGCTCAGGGTGTGATCCCGGCGTTATGGGATCGAGCCCACATCAGGCTCCTCCGCTATGAGCCTGCTTCTTCCTCTCCCACTCCCCCTGCTTGTGTTCCCTCTCTCGCTGACTGTCTCTATCTCTGTCAAACAAATAAATAAAATCTTTAAAAAAAAAAAAAAAAGAATGGGGAGAGGAGGCCGCAGACATCTAGATCCTTGCAGGCCTTGATGAATAATGAATGCTTAGTATGTTATTAGAAATTGCCGTGTGGAGGAAGACAACAAAGTCTTGTGAAACGGATCAGTGGAATTGAGAAGATTCAGTTGAAAGTCTTTGTTTGACAAATATTTTTTTCTTTTTTTTAATGTTCCAGTTGCAGGTAATCAGTGTTTGTTGTGTTTTTAGTCATGTGCTAAGCACTTTAATTTGGGCTTTTCTGCGACTTTTCTTTTGCCAGGAAGTTCATTTAATAAACATCTTTCTGAGCAGATTAATTACGTTAGGATTCTTATGTTTTTCTCTTAACTCTTGGAATGATTTCCCCAAATTCTCCTCAAATTTGAATTCATTTGTAATTTCTATTTGTTAAGGATACCATGTACAATTTCTTTTTTTTTTTTTTTTTTAAGATTTTATTTATTTATTCGACAGAGATAGAGACAGCCAGCGAGAGAGGGAACACAAGCAGGGGGAGTGGGAGAGGAAGAAGCAGGCTCACAGCAGAGGAGCCTGATGTGGGGCTCGATCCCATAACGCCGGGATCACGCCCTGAGCCGAAAGCAGACGCTTAACCGCTGTGCCACCCAGGCGCCCCTCAGGTACAATTTCTTGAATTTGTTTCTGGCGACTAGGTTCTAGATTAGATTATGTTGCTACTTTAAATTATAAGCACATTTTTGTTTTGCTTATACCTTTCCCTCGAGAAAGAACCCATAATCCATTAGCTTTTCAAGAAATCTGTAAATCAAATAAATTTACTTCTAGAGGTTGCAGGGTAGTAATTTTGAAGAATATACTGTTGTGCTGTTTTAAAGGATTTTTGCATCTTAAGAAACAAATTCTCCTAATTATGTGTAGGGGGTAGATTTTTAAAAGATGTCTGCTCAGTTAGCAGTGTCTATTTCTATGCTGAAATCCTATTCTAAAATTAATACCTCATCTACTTCAGGTAAAAATGTTCTGAAGTATAGATTGTAAAAGCAAAGCTTTGTAGAAAACCAAAGCCTGCAAACATTTTTTGCATCACAAATAAAGCAAATGGGTTTAGTTTATGTAGCATGTGATTGATCACATGTTCTTAAGTTTTCTTTTAATGCAAAATATCAGCCTTTATTTGCCACTTCCTGGAAGTGTTGCTGAAATTACTGGGTATAGCCAGGCTCTCCTAAACACTTTTAAAATAAAAATCCACTGTTAAGTTCTCCCTTGCCAATGTGATATATTTGTGCTGTAATACAGTCTCTATTATGTTTTATTTTTGAATATGTATCTATTCCCACATTATATTATGAGTAATGTAATACTTAGTCAATTTACGGATCTTAAGATTTGTGTATGTTCTGTTCACTATTCTTAGGTCTTTTGTGGTACAGCAAGGTGAACAAATAAGTCCCTGGTGTGAGGAAGTCTGGTAGGGTAGGCATAAGAGAATAAGGCACGACACAGTCATAATAAAGGAGGCTCGTATGTGTCTCTGGGTAGTGGGGTGGATAATCAAGGGAGGAAGGTGATTTGGGCTGAACCTTGAAAAATTTGGGCTAGGTTTGTGGCCAGAACCATAGCAGAAGGAAATTTCTGGTAGATGAACGAGTAATGTCATGGCAGCCAAAGTGTGCAGAAAACAGAGGGACTGGTGACATGCTATGGTGAGAGTAGGAGATGTGGGGCAAGTGAGTTTATAAAGGCAAGTGTAATGGATACACATTTTGGTTTTTTTGGACAACTTGAATTACTTTAGTACGAAGAGTTTTAATACACATTCTGTCTGTAAATACACCTTAGATTTTGTAATTCTTTTATAGAATATATAATTCTATCCTTTAAAATTCAGATAATTCATTTTATAAGCTGAAGAATTGTGAGATATGCGTTATAAGTGCACTCCAAAATGGCCAGGGCACGGCTAAATGAGTTGACTAGGAGAACAGCTAATGTAGAAACCAAAATATGGCCCAGCATATATATCATCGTGTCATATCATATATCATCTATATTTTCAAAATCCCTCCATTTTGGAGCACCTGGGTGGCTCAGTCGGTTAAGTGTCCGACTCTTGGTATGTACTCAGGTCATGATCTCAGGCTGGTGAGATGAAGTCCCACGTAGAAGTCCATGCTCAGCACGGAGTCTTCTGGAGTCTCTCTCCCTCTCCCTCCCCTGACGCACAAGATCTCTCTTTCTCTGGAATAAAGAAATAAATTTTTTTAAAAAAAGGAGTTCCTTAGTTTTTCAGATTGTATTGTATGTGCAAATGGGCATACCCATTGACATATCATATTCCACCGATTTATTCACCCTTCAAATCCTAGAATCAGATATTTTTAAACTACTTAAATGTTTATTAAATTACTGTTATGACCCTTTCCCTTAAGGAGGGATAGTCTAAAAGGAAGAACTAAATGAATCAATGAAGAAAATAAAAATAGAGAGAGGATGATCAGAGAAAACTGAGATTAGAGACCTCTGTGAGCATGATGAAAGAAAGACTCAGTAATCACAGAAAAGTAAGAGAATCAAGCAGAGGAGCAATGATCTAATTTAGAATTTTCCAAAGGCAGATTTGTGAGTTTATGTGTGGTATGTGTGTATACACCGTGGTAGTGAAAACAAATATTCATTGGGGTACAGGGCTCTATTAGTCTATTTATCTTCATTTTTTAATAAAAAAAAATTAAATGTTACTGATATTTAACATAGGGATTCAGATTTGTACCCCTATTTAGCCCGATGTCAGAAAGTCCTGTCTAAGGTGTCACGTAAAGGGATTTGGAGGAGTGTGTGCTCCACAAAGCAGCAGTGGCCCTCCCAGTCCTTTGCTCCATTTCTGGGAATCACCATGTGTCTGAGCTTGCTTTTATAAGTTTACTTTTGTTTGATCATGTAGATTTATGGCTTATATTATCTAGCTTTAACCAGCCCCCACAAAACAGACTAATAGTTTAAAGATTTATGCAAAAAAACCTGAATATAAGAAATGTGAATAAGCATAGGAAACGAGATAATGGTATTGAGTTGATACTTAAACTACTAGAATGAGCTTTTCACCTGCCACGATCTAATCATTTTAGAAGATGGTTGAGATTATCAAGAAGGATATTTGATGTGCGGGCACACATCTTTTTTTTGCTTCTGTTTTCTGTGTTTTAAAATATATGTAATTCAATAGCACCTATTAATTACTTATAAATAAGCAGAATGAATGTGTGCCAGAACTCTTCTCTGATAGGGGTACTCAGCCAGTGTTTGGATAACAAGTAGCTCTGTATAGCTTATAGCTCAAAAATTCATGAAATCTTTATGATAAAACAATTGATGTTTATAACAAATAACCCGGAGATAAACAGAGCCTGGTGGTAATTCAGTTTTTGTTTGGACTCAGTCATGATGTCTGTAGAACATTTCTCCAGTAGATGTTAGAAAGGGTCTATCAGCTAGTTCACAAGTGTCTCGTGCCAAAACACCTTGGTACTCGCTCCGGTGTCTTGAAGCACCAGTGACTGGTGGGATCTTGTGTGTTGACGTAGCTGTCTGTAATTTCAGTAAGTGCGTGCCATGTTTAATAAATATTATTTTAGGGGCGCCTGGGTGGCACAGCGGTTAAGCGTCTGCCTTCGGCTCAGGGCGTGATCCCGGCGTTATGGGATCAAGCCCCACATCAGGCTCTTCTGCTATGAGCCTGCTTCTTCCTCTCCCACTCCCCCTGCTTGTGTTCCCTTTCTCGCTGGCTGTCTCTATCTCTGTCGAATAAATAAATAAAATCTTTAAAAAAAAATAAAAATAAATAAATATTATTTTAAT
This sequence comes from Ursus americanus, assembly GCF_024610735.1. Taxonomy (NCBI): domain Eukaryota; kingdom Metazoa; phylum Chordata; class Mammalia; order Carnivora; family Ursidae; genus Ursus; species Ursus americanus. Next base: position 15,144,386 of record NC_142130.1, on the reverse strand, counting down.
TCCTAGGTAGTGTAACTTAACTACCTGGAAGTTCTGTAGTAGCACTGAAGTTGTTTAGTATGGCCATGGAGTTGGCAGTGAGCACAAATGCGAGTTCTAGTCAATTAAAGATAAGATCAGAGAGGAGCAAACTTCAAGGGATTAAATTCTTTCTCCAGTTATTCAGTGTATTTGCTTAGCTATCTTTTTAGTGTTTACTGACTTAATTCACCAGTAAGGTGTAGGAGGTAATAAAGCTCCTGGTTTCCTTTCTGTGGCCACTGCTTGCCCTCTTGCATGAAACCGTGCTGGAGCCCAGCACATGGTGGAATCTGCCGTGGTCAGCATTCCGCCTGAGAGCCGCCGCTTTGACAGGGTGTGCGAAAAACAACTTGTATATTGACACAGAAGGCACACAGAAAATAACGTGCTGTGGTTTAGCAATTCAGATGATTGGGTAAACTCTGTAAAACGTAAACTATGAAGAGATTAAACTTGAAACCAATCATGCATCTGTCTTTATTAAACAGAATATGTAGAAGGTAATTTGATACCAGGCTTTATGGCTCATGATCATAGATGATGAACACACTATCCTGGGCCCTGTTGCAGTAACGTTTGCACAAGTTAAGTTGAATGGGGGTGAATGTACACTTTGTGCAAATTCATCTCTTCCAATCTCATTTTGTTCATTGTGTCAACCTTTTAGGAATGTTGTAAAGATTCAGTGCCTGCCACATACTACTCAAAAGTTGCTGCTGTTGTTCATGCTAACAGTTGTTGAGGGATAGAAGGATAATCGCTGGTGGTGGGAACCTTACAGATGTAAATAGAATTTGATACATGAAAATTTGGTATGGGAAATTTCTTAAGCTGGATTTGTTTTAGGGCACACTGAATATTTTACTTTCCTTTTTCTCAGCATCAGCAACTTGTGATTGGCGGTACCGGATATTCAATTGCACATCCCCACATCAATGCACTGCCAATGGTAAGAATCCTTCCCACTCCAAATGCTAGTGTTTTAATTGGTCTTTTTATTATTCTCTTATTTGTAAGCATCTATTAAGAATTTTTTAAGTTTCACACAGTTTGACAAAATACATCTATGTTCTGGAGTAAAGAAATGTTTTAAAAAATATGTGTAATGTAAGGCACTTAAAGTAATTTTTGATTATTTAATTATAAAAGAAAAGGGTGAACCCTTACTTTGGAGATGTCCATTATCCGTAGATTTTATAATGCCGTGGCTGTGGTTGCCAGGATAACAAGTATTATATAACGATGATCTTGTATTTTAAAAAATGGGCTGAATTTGTGAATAAAATTTTCTTGTTAAATTTAAGCTATAGCATCAGTAATAGCTCCTGTGTTTTTGTCAGTCATCTTACTAAAATAGTCTTTTTGCATATTGTATTTATCTTAATGTTTTTAGATAATGGGCAGTTAAATGGCTAAGAGTCTACCTGTTTTTAGTGAGTGAATGATTTTCAGGAGAGCCATTCTTACTATTTAAAAAGATTATTTTTAGAAACCTTTCTCTGTGGAATAAAAATCAGTGAGCTGTGTTACAAAGCAGAAAAGCCACTTTGTAGGAGTTGAGATTTGCTTTCTTTTCTGCATATGTCTTGGATGACTTTTGGCAAGAACTCTTGTAAAATTAGATGATAAAATCGGACTAGATTTCTAAAGTTTATTCTCACTGTAGGCTGAATGATCTCATTACGGTTAACTAAAATCAGAATGATTCTCCCATACGAAAAATAATCCCTTACCTAAATGGTATTGGATGTATTTTAGAGTTCAAAAAATAGTAGAAGAATGAATTTTTACTTTTTGGATTTTTTTAGAATTAATTAATGATACTCTGTTTCAAAATATTTTCTATAGTACACTACTAAAATTTTTAATTATTTAATTTTTATTTTAAACATTGAATCAGGTAGCTACAGACTGATAAAGGCTCATAGAACTTGGTGGGAAATAGTATATGCATCAGTCTGAAATAAAAGCTACTAAAAACTAGAACCAGGAGAAGTGGGTGAGATGAGTTATCTGTGAACATATTCCTAGGAAGTGATTCATTTTAAAGATGGACTTGTCAGTATGAGGAAGATTTCTTCTCCCTGTTCCCTCTGTCAGCAGTTAATGGGGAATGTTGAAGAAAATAAGAATTTTTTGTGTAGCCTTACCTAGCATGAAGGATGCCATGCTGCTTCATTAATTTATGAGGCACTTGCTGGGTTCTTTAGGGTGTTTGGGTGACTCATTAGCCATTGTTAAATCTGCTGTTTCCTTTGGAGCATTACAGTTTCTCATGCAAGAAACAACTCTGTGGTAAATCAACTCCATGATTCGGATTACCTGCCCTTGGCTTTATGTTCAGAGTTCACATTTGAAATCTGTTGGTTTTCTTGATTGTTGGAGCCCTAGCAGTTTATGGCATGTCACCCGTGAGAATCCGTTGTGCAGACCTGGTGGGCATCTGAGGCGCAGATGCTATGCAGTTGGCTCTCTCTTCTCAGTGCTTATCTTCAAGTGAATTTTTCAGTGTGCCCCTCACAGAGACGATACATTGGGTTGTTTTTGCGGTGGCTCTTAGACTGTATTGCAAATCAGATTATTTCCAACTCATTTGCCTATTTTGTTGAGAAGTCCTGAAATCATTTTTAAGTCATGATCACAGAAATTTATGTTCATTTATGTTGGTTCTAAATAAGTGTTAGTGTTAGAGATGCAGAAGGCCAAGATTACAACAGGCTTGCTTGTGGTCTAGCTGAGGACACCACAGCCATTTGTACACGTTTGCATGATGTGGTAATACATTTATAGGTATTGGTTCACAGTGGTAGTTTTCTCATGAATCTGAGAAATGCCGAGGTTTTTAGTGAAACCTGTGCTATGTAGTATCCTGTATTTTTTTCCCCTGAAAATGCCATAAAGGAATGTTTTGTGGGAATGTATACCTTACCTCTACCACCCCCACCCTCAACTTTGTAATATAAATAAGGATGAAGGATTTGTAATATTCTCTTTTGCTTACTCTTCACTTGCCTAGGTACAAGTTATTTTAACTCTAATTGTACCTTACATCATTGTGATTCACAGCTACTCTCCTAAATAAATGTTGCATACTCTTTTCTGTAAATATCTTGTTGTATTAGTAGAACCCATTAATACAACAAGTGTGTATTATTATCTTAACTTTTTATTGCGCACGTTTTCAGACATACACACTGAAGAAGACAGAATAGCATAATGAACTCTCATCCAGCTGCAGTAGTCACCAATTTTGTTTCATCTTTAACTACTTTGTTCCATATCTCCCTCCACCACCTCCCCCCAGTTATTTTGGAGCCAATACATGTATCACATGATTTCATTCGTAAGTATTTTAGTATGTATCTATGTAAAGTACGAACTACTTAAAAATATATACCATGATACCATTATCACACTTTAAAAATTGACAATAACTTGTTTTGTATTTGAGAAGGGATTTAAGTATACTTTTGAAAAATTTTAGTAAAACACATAAAATTTGTCATCTTCAGCGTACTGACTCTGCACTTAAAAATATTTAAGTGTAGTGTTAACTGTATTCACATTGTTGTACAGCAGTTCTCTAGACCTTTTTCATCTTATAAAACTTGTACCCATTGAACAAAAACCTCTCATTTCTCCCTCTTAGCGGCAGCTGGCAACATCCATTTTATTTTACTTTCTGGTTTTATGAATTTGATGTTAGCTACTTTATACAGTATAAGTGGAATCATACAGCATTTGTCTTTTGTGACTGGCTTACTTAGCATAATGTCCTCTAGGTTCATCAGTTCTGTAGCCTGTAACGGGATTTCCTTCTTTTTAAAGGTTGAATAGTTCATTATATGCATATACCATATTTTCTTTATTCATTCGTCATTGAACATTTAGGTTGCTTCCATCTTTGGCTGTTGTGACTAATGCTGCAGTGAACATGTGTGTGCAAATCTCTCTTCAAGATTCTGCTTTTACTTCTTTTGGGCATACACCCAGAAATGAGACTACTGGATCATATGGGAACCTCCATACGGTTTTCCAGAGTGGCGGCACCATTTTCCATTCCCACCAAAAGTGCACAAGGGTTCTGATTTTTCTTTTCTCCACATTCTTTCCAACACTTGTTATTTTCTGTGCTGTTCTCTTTCTCTCTCTCTCTCTCTCTGGATAGTGAACATTCTAATGGATATGAGATTATGATGATAATGTTTCTACAAAATCCCAACAAAACCCATACATTACATTTGGTTGGTATGTACATCTTACTCTTCTACCTCTTTACTTACTGCATTATTTCCCTTTTAATTTAGTTGCCATGTGAGGTAATCTCATTCTGTGTTTAGTTAATTACATTCTTGTCCTAAAAGCCTCTCTTTCCCTTGTGCTTTTTTTGCAAACGAGTAGTTAAATCTAATAGCTTAATCTAATTAGGTTTTTTCTTACTTTATTTTGTGGTGTCGAGGTGACAGAATATTTCGTAAGGAGGTCCTTAAGTACTCCATGAAGACATACATACTTAGTTGTCTCTGTTTGTGATATTAGGTGACTTGATCACTGCTTAGTTCTCTTATTTCAATGAGAACATGCAAAATGTTGATATCCTAATTATATCAAGCCTTTATTTATGACCTGTAATATCTCTATAAAGAGAAACTTCTCTCATCAGATACTTGGTTACTCTGTGGCAAGTTTGCACAGGAAAGGCATACTAAATACTTGATGCTTTCCTTTATTTATTTATTATTTATTTAATTTTTAAAATAGTTTTCAAACTATTGAGTTGCTTCCTAGAGTCTTGGAAAAGTAGACCAATGAGGATTTTTTTTTAAGTATCATTGAGCTTGTGGATTTAAATATTTTATATGTTTATTGCATTGCAGTTTTTATTCTTACTATGATGCTCAAATGGTCTTGGCCAAGGAGCCTTTTTAAGTTGGCTTTTATGTAAACTTTTTTCTTTTATATATTTATAATGTTATGTGTTATTTTTATATAAATGTAATAGAAAATATATTGTTAAAATATAAAATATATAAGTGAAACATGTAAGATATAAAATACATATAGAACTCTATTATAGGTAATATTATTTGTATCCTTATGTATATTTCTATATTTAAACCAGTACCACTAATATGATTCCTAAAAACTGCTTTTATGGCCTGTGTCCCACTGAGGTTTACAGTGAAAGTATTATTTTTATAGTACTTGAAGTAAATCCACTTGTACGATTTTTCTGCCATCTTGTTATATAGTTAGGTCCATTTATTTAATTTTATTTTTAGTATTTAGAATTTAAATATTTTGATTTAGTTTTGTTTTATAATTATATATAAAATATTTATGTTACTTCAAAATAAGGTATGTTTTTATTTTCTTACTCCCCTTCTAGGTAACTGGTTTTATCTATATTGCTAGTTTAAAAAAATATAAGCAAATTGGGAGATCATCTTATAGCACTGTATAGAGTCAGTCCTCATTCCTTTTCATGGCTGTGTGATAGTCCATTACATGGATGTACCATATCTGTTTCAGGAATGGGAGTTTTAGGTGTGATTTTAAATATGCATTTTTTTTTTTTAGGCAGTTTGCCACATTCCCTTAGGCATTATGGCATCTTATATCCCTTCCAGCAATGTGTGAGTTTGCCTGTTCACTCACGTGCGAACAGTGCATAGTCGGAACTTTGGGGGGGGGGTGTGTGTGTGTGTGTGTATTTTTAATCTGGTAGATGAGAAATGGTATATCACTGTAGTTCTAATCTGCAGCATTTTGTATGTTTTAGAACTGTTTGTTCTTTGAACTGTTCAAAAGATAGATTCTTATTTTCAAGAATATCTGTCAACTCTTTTGACCAGTCCTTCAGACCTCCTATTTTCTCATGTTCTGATTCTCTAGTCATCCCACAACTTTTTAAAATTAATTTGGCTTAACAATAAGATTTTCCTACTAAGAAAAGAACTATGCTGACCAGTTGTCTTAGATTTGATTTCAAGGAAATCAGACCCTTGGTAGAACCATTTTACTTGAAAAGTGAACCCAGAAAGTTCCTGTGGGGGTGGGGAGTAGTGGGGAAGTAAGAAGAGTTAAAGAGGCCAGGACAGATGCCTTAAAGAGTAGGTTACTGTTGTGGGCATTTGGGGCTCACAGCCTTTGGGTATCGCTGGGAGACAGAATAGACCATGCCTCTGAGTTGTTGCACTCAAGGGGCAATGAAGCTGGAGTAATTTGTCTGCCAACTCGCATTCCGCGTTGGTGGAGATACGCTCTAGGGTGGGGAGGACATGAGCTCCTCAGCAACTCCTCCCTGACCTAACCTGTGGCCAGAGATGGCCCTCAGGTGTTGTGGAAAGAAGCTGCTTAGTTCCTGAGGGAGGTTGAGCGGCGAGGAGGTGACTGGGTGCTGCCAGCATCTGTTGCATCAGTGAATGTTCCAGGCTGTGGTTACGTTTCTCAATGTAAATTAGTAAATCATTCTTCTCATTCTTATATTTCTCTAGTGTATTTTGTTAACATCTATTCTCGCAGAACTTGATTATCCTAAGAGAACTGATAAACGTTTTGTCTTGCTAGATTGAAGATAAGGCCCCAAAGAGTTGCGGCCCTCCCAAGAAGCAGTGACCCTTTTAATTTCTGCTTTTTTTTCCTTTTTTTTTAATTTAAAAGATTTTATTTATTAGTGAGAGAGAGAAAAGCAGGGGGATGGGGAGTGGCAGGCAGAGGGAGAAGCAGGCTCCCCACAGAGGAGGGAGCCGGACGCGGAACTCAATCCCAGGACCCTGGGATCATGACCTGAGCCATGGCAGGTGCTTATCTGACTGAGCGACCCAGGCACCCCCCCCCCTTTTACTGTCTACTTTTTAATCATATCATCTGTAGATTAATTTGTTCTTTTCATTGTAGAAAAGTTCGTTGTCATTATCTATCCTCTGTCTTTCACTGTCCTGTGATTTTGAAGTGGTGTTATTAAATGTGAAGAATGAATGGCCTTACCATATAAATGGCATTGTGTGTGAAGTATTTTCTTTTGGTTGAGATTTTATGCCTCTGGAGAACTAATTTTCAAATTGGTAGTCAAATGGTTACATTGAAAAACTCTTAGTCTTTAGGGTATTTTTCCCCCATTAATGGATGAAGCTGAAAAACACATACAGGCTCAATTTCTTTCAGAAGGGCTTATGCCTTTGTATATGTCTGAGCAGTGGTCTCTTTGAAAATGTATGATTTATCTTTTATTAAAAATAAAAAAAGATAAACTCAGAAAAGCGGAGCACATACATGTTGGAGTTTTAGTTAATTGATCCCCTGTATCTTTACCATTGGATGATTGTTACGTGATGTGAAGCTTCTATAACTAAAATGGGACCCGAAAGATTGTGGTTATCTATCATCAGAAAGTCAAAGAAAGCTTGAATTCTTACGTGGATTTAAGCCTTATATTAAATGTTGTAGTAGAACTTGTTATGGTGGGTTGCTCTTATTATATAAAAATGTATCTTCATGCCTCATATAATTTTGGTGTTGGTTCCATAGGTTCCCTAGGCACCATGCAACCAGAAACAAAATCTAGCTCTCTTCTTATCTCAAAGAACCCAGAATAGAGTGAGAGCAAGAATTTAAAACCCACATAGAGGTAGAAGGATGAGCGATTGATGGAATAATGTTAAAACAAAAAGTGTCCTATCCCTGCTTGTTTTCTGTCCTTATTTTTAAGTATTTCCAACTTTTCAAACAGCCCAGACTGTGTTAAATTCAGTCTTACTAGGTTCTAACATATTCAGGGGTGGACCACATGCTTTCATATTAGCAATATAGCCATAAAATTTGAAACGGCAGGCCATTGCAAGTTTCTTGGGTATATTGAAGCCATTAGGAGTCTCTTTTTTATTCATTCCTCCTTCCTTTCATCAGTCCGTGCATCTCTCTAGTGCATGGTAATACAGTTTTTTTGTTACTTAATTTTTAAGTTTTTGCTCCCAAAAGAAATTAACTTAGTAAATTTTGGTATGTAAAAGACAGGAATTTTTGGTTTTAATAGGTATCGTTTATTCTCTTCTCCATGTTCTGCCCTCTTCAAGCCAGTTGCTTTCAGTCATACCTTTTGACTGTTTTCCCTTGGCTCATTGGAACAGAGATCCTTCACATGACTGTTTTCTCTCCTTCCCTGTTATTACTGTTTTCTCTCCTATGTATGAGGAAATATATTTCACTATATTTTATAAAGGACAGTCTGATTTGATGTTTATTTCCAGTCAGATGTTTAATGGGATCATTTTGAGTTCATTATAATATGATACCCTTTTTTAAGAGAAAGAGTGGGGAAGGGGCAGAGGGCGACTCCAGGAGAGCGAGCATCTTAAGCAGGCTGCACACCCAGTGGGGAGCCTGATGCGGTGAACTGACGACCCTGAGATCATGACCTGAGCCAAAATCAAGAGTCAGATGCTTACCCGATGGGGCACCCCCTATAATCTGATAACTTTTTAAAAATGGCTTAGGAACATAAGGGTGGCCAGATGAAACCTGGGTGGGACCCTAGATTCTCACAAAGATCACGTGTCCTTTATTTTGCATGAGAAACAATTAAGGAATAAAATTGTTACACTGTCCTTCAAAACGAAAGAAATTGTATCTGTTTTAAAAATATGTAGAGGTTTCAGTATTTGTAAATTTACTTAACGTTTTTTGTTATTTTCATTCAAAAGAGGGATTTGATATTTTCGTTGAAATTTCAGAAACTAAGTCACAATAAAACTTTTTTTTTTAATTTTTAAAGATTTTATTTATTAGAGAGAGAGACAGCCAGCGAGAGAGGGAACATAGGCGGGGGGAGGGGGGGCGCGGAAAAGGAAGAAGCAGGCTCCCAGTGGAGGAGCCTGATGTGGGGCTCCAGGATCACGCCCTGAGCCGAAGGCAGACGCTTAACGACTGAGCCACCCAGGCGCCCCACAATAAAACTTTTGATTTGATTATTGTGTACTTTTGAAGTGTATTTTGTTTTTCCTTCACTAATCTTTAAAAATGATTTAATTGAGAAATGTATTTTGTTTTATAATACCTTTTAATATATTCCCGACATATTTCTTCCTCACAGTTGTGAATAGGTGAAGTAAACAGTAGCTTTCATAAAAAGAAATACTTTAAATTCAGGTATTTTGAAATGATATGAAAGTCATTTATCTAACCCCCCCCTTTTTTTTCCTTATAGTGGGCTCCACTCATAGTAGAGATGGCAATTTATTTCAAAGACAAACTTTCTCTGATCTACCTGCCATGTAAGGCTGGCCTTTTTTTTTTTTTTTTAAATCACCACCAGTCTATAGTGTGTGTGTGTGTGTGTGTGTGTGTGTGTGTGTGTCCTATGACTCATCCAGACACCTTGGCCCTTGTTTGCCATCGTGTCTCCCTTCCCTTGCCCTTCCACCTCCACATGTACTACACAGTGTAGCCACCAGTGATGTGCGGTATTGAGCACTTGAAATATGACTAGTCATAGTTGAGATGTGCTGTAAATATAAAATGCATACTAGATTTTGAAGACATGGTATAATCTTGACTTTAAATATTGATTACAAGAAATGATCACATTGGGGTTAAATTTATATATATCATATATATTTTATTGGGTTATATATTGGGTTAAGTAAAATATATTTTTAGAGTAATTGCCCCCTGTTCTCTTTAATAAAATTTTTCATGTGACTACTAGAAATTTAGAATTATGTGGTTTGCATTGTGGCTTACATTGTATATCTGTTGACATTGTTGCCCTAGACCTTGCTAGTCATGCTGCCTGACCTGTAGGTTCTCCTTATCTGCCAGAAACAAGTAATCAGAGCAGTGAAGAATTTGGCTAATGCTGAGACCTGGGGAAACAGGAGTCACCCTTACAGCATTCCTAAAATTAGATCATGGTATTGCCAGGTGAACTGGGGAAGAGACCCAGCCTGTGTTCCTGAAGTGTTACCAAAGGTTCTTGGTTTTGTCACAAGAAAGAATTCAGGGACAGACACATAACATAGGGGACGAATGATGCAAACAATAAAGTTCATTAAAGTGAAAGTACATACTCTGGAGATGTGAGAGCTGGGGTGGGAGGAAACTGGAGCAAGTGGCTGCATGGCGGGGGAGGGGGGTGGGGAGAGGGGGAAGCATGTTGTGGTGGGGTTGGGTTTCTGTCTTTTATTGAGGGCTGTTAACTAGGGGTTAGAATATTCATGACGTGGGGTAGGGATACAGGGTTTCTTGAATTTTCTTCCTGATTGGATCAGTGGTTTCCCATCATGGCATCTGCCATCTTGGGCCTGTCTGGTTTGATCGGGCTTCGTGAGGAGCACGGCCAGGGCAGGCCTCTGCCGTTGCCCACGGTTGGCTCTCTGTGACTCCCTCTCCTGCTGGCCTCCAGGTGTCCTGTTAGAACCTAATAACTGCCTTCTCTAACAACGGGACTGCATTATAAAGCTAAGTAAGTTGTCCTCACTAATTAGGTCCTAATTTACAAATAAGGAATTATAGCTCAGAGAAGTGATGCTGTTTCACATACTTTGTCATAGCTGCAGAACCAAGACTTGAACCAGATGGCTCTCATAGTCCAGCATTCTTTAAAATTCTGTATCATACAAATTATATAGAATCAGTATTTTTCAGAGATGAATCATGAGAGCTGGCACAGGAGCTCAGGAGGAGATAGGATAATAAGGCTTAAAGTATTTTAGTTAGAAATCTCTGGGTTTTGTGTTTTGTTTACTGTTCAGTGCTAAAGATGCAAAATATTGGGAAATTTTTCTTTTATTATAATTGGATATTTTTCTTATCTATTTGTGTTATTTTCTTTCTTGGAAAATCAGTTATTCAGTGTTTACTTTCCCTTGTACTTGTTATCTTGTCAAATAATTTTTTTCCCTGGGACGCCTGAGTGGCTCAGTCAGTTAAGCCTCTGCCTTCTGCTCAGGTCATGATCCTGGGCTCCTGGGATGTAGCCCCACATCGGGCTCCCTGCTCAGCGGGGAGCCTGCTTCTCCCTCTGCTCCTCCCCCTGCTTGTTCTCTCTCTCTTTCTGTCAAGTAAATAAATAAAATCTTTAAAAAAAAATCATTTTTTTCCCCAGTTGTAAAGTTTCCATTTGGCTCTTTACTTCTGAGACCTGTCTTTCCTGTCAAGTGTATACCTTTACCCTGTGGAGTATGGACTAAAATAGCTGCCTTAACGTTTTTGTTTGATAATTCTCACATCTGGATAATCTCAAGATTGGTATCTCATTCTGGTCTTTCTTTGAGAATTGGTTAGATTTTCCTGATTCTGTGTATGTTAAGTAATTTTGGATTGTATCTTATGAATATTGTGGGGTTTTTGTTTTTTAATTAAAACAGGTGATCCGTGTGGTTAGTTCTCCTTGTCTGTGCAACAGGCACTGTCAGCCTCCACTGCCAGTTCAGTGTTCGTAGCCGTTGATGTGCTGCTTGGGGCCTGCTGCTCGCACGCACCACTCAGGGTTAGTGTGGGACCTGAGGAGTGGCTTATGTCTGGTGTGTTCTACATACATGTCTTGGGATGCCTTTGGGACTTGCGTTGGTTCATGGGCAGAATTACAGTATTCCCTCCTCCAGCTCTCATCATCTCCTGCTCCCAGAGGCCTTTTCTTGGTTTAGTTTGACTCTTTGGATCAAAAGGGCCTAGATCAGTCAAGCCCTTGAGGACACGAAAAAAAAAAAAAAAAAAACCACAAAGAGATTTGTCGATTATAGTTTTTTCGAAGTGGAAAAATAGGGAGTTATAATTTTAAAAATGAAGCAGTGGATCCTCCTGGACAAATCCTCCCACAGATTGTGACTACAGCCTCTAGATAATATGTGAGAAAACATGTGGACACTGCAAAGCAAACAAAAACAAGTAGAAACTGGACTTGAAGTGGTTTCTTAAAAAAAAAAAAGGGAATGGCCCTTGGGCGAGTTTCTCATCTTGCTGGTGTTTTGCTTCAGGCAGGCTCCTCTTGGCTTGTTTGCAATCTTACTGGCGTGAGGAATCAGATCAAATTCAGAAATAGCACAGCAGCTGTAGGGTGATGGGAGTCCAGCAGGAAGAAGAGGGAGGAAATCCCGGAAAAGAAAGAACCACAGTGGTGGAATACCAGATTCTGTGTAGAAACTCTGCCAACTGTGTGGCTGACCCCTGAACCGGACACAGTTCAACAAGAAAATAGATAAACTGCTGCATACGTACAACACAATACTGCTGAGCAGCAGGAAGAACAGAGTCTTGATATTTGCAGCAACTTGGAGTAATCTCTGAAACAGAATGCTGAGTGAACGTAGCCTTGTGTAAAACCAGAGGGCATAATAATGATTGCATTTCTATGATGTCCTAAAAACAGTTAAATTTACCTATTGTGTGTTGGGGTGGGGGAGGCAAACCTAATGTTTAAAAAAAAAAAAAAAGTGGCCAGGCTTAGAAAAATGGACTCATGGGTGTTGGGGACAGGGATTCAGTGGGAATGGGCATATGAGAACTTTGTAGAGTGATGGTAATACCCTGTGTCCTGTTAGGGATTTGGGTTACTTGAGTATATCATTGAATGGTAAGCCTAATATCTATCCATTGTATTTTATGTAAATTTTTCTTTCGAAAAAACACTATTAAACACTGTATTAAGTACTTTACTGTAATTAGTAACAGAAGCTGAAGTGTACATGGGGAAAGTATATGGATCTGCAGTTTATTTTGAAATGCTTCAGAAGTTAAGATCAATTGAGAGAATGGTAAGACAAATAATAAGCGTTAATTCTAAATCTCAGTGATGGCCATGTGAATACTTTCTTCAGAGTTTTTAAAATGTTTTCTGTAGGTATGAAAATTTTCACAATAAAATGTTATAAAAATATTAGTAGGTAGTATTTTTCTAAACCAGTTTCCTGTTTGTTAATAGGTTGTTGTTAATAGCTTTTATCAAAATTGATATTTTTTTAAATTTGAAAATATTTTAAAAAGTTTATGAGTGGCATTTTTGTGCCTGTACACTGAGCTCTGAACTTTATAGGATACAGAAAGATACAGAAATAAAAATGAAGAGTAAAAGTGAGAAGACAAAACATACCCACACAAGTAATTTGATTACTTCAAAGTGATATAGCAAAGACTCATTAAGATCATTTATAATACATAAATTCTGAGGGGATGGATACATAATTAGAGTATGCTTGATGTCAAGTATGATTAATGGGAGATGGAATCTCTTGGGTTGCTTATTTTGAACAAGTTTTTGAAAATACTATTAGAGGCAATTATTAGATTATCTTCCCATTTTTAAAATTGACTAGTTGTCAGTTGTCATTTGTGAGTTTTTGCTTAGGACACATTTTTTTTAAAAGTATGTTGTGTTCGTTAATCAAAAGAGGATGCTGCATAATTTTTATGGTAGAATTGTTAGCCAGATTAAATTAGAATTTTTTCTTTTAAATCTGTATTTTAGGAATATGGTAACAGTATGTTAATGAGTTGTTGGGTTAAAAGGCAAATGATCATTGTTCCAGAATTTTGTGGTTCTTTTATAACATTTTTTGAGAGACAACTGTAGCGCCATTAAAATATAATGCCCAGTATTAAGATGACCATTTATAAAATACTGATTCATTTTTTGTCCTTATTTACCCTTAGAAAATCTATTCTGATAGGCTAGAGTTTTAAAATGTATATATCAGAATAAATTTTAAGTAGGTGAGGATGAGAGAAAAGTAAAACAACATTAAAATAATTAGGGGGAATGAACTATGAGAGACTATGGACTCTGGGAAACAAACTGAGGGCTTCAGAGGGGAGGGTGGTGGGGGGTTGGGATAGGCCGGTGATGGGTATTAAGGAGGGCACACATTGCATGGTGTGCTGGGTGTTATACGCAAATAATGAATCATGGAACACTACCTCAAAAACTAAGGATGTACTGTATGGTGACTAACATAAATTATTTTAAAAAAGTATTAATTACAAATTGTAATAATGAGATGTGAGATTTATAGCTATTAATTTGATCAACTCAGTTTCTCTTTTCTTGGCAGTTTTTTCTTCCCCAGTTCTGAAACAAGAATTTTCAACAAAACTAAGCAGTTACTAAATATATTTTAGAAAATAAAAAGTTATATGAAATTGTGTGATGTTATAAGGGCTTCATATTTTCTTAGTAACCAAAATAGTCTGAGTTGGACTTATTTTTGGTCTTTTGTCTTTTTAATCTTCAATTGTATTGCAGTAATAAAAAGAATTACCATTTCTAGTTATTATAACTTTTTCAAAGCACTTGTGCTGCTATGTTGTGCCCAGCTATAGCCATTTATATTGTTCCAAGAATTCTATATTATTGATAACTAAATGAGGTATTTTGGTCTTTAAGGAAATCATATACCATGTGATGAGTTATGTAAGTGATGGAAAGAATTACAAATGTGTTTATGTTCTACAAATAGAAATTTAGTTAGGAACAATCCAGTGGGCTTCATGCGACATACCAACTAGTTATTTAAATTATAAATTCTCCTTAAGCTGCTGCTGATCTTGGTGCCAACCCTTCCTAGAGAAGAATATTTACCCAAGACAGTAGTTCAGTCCTGAATTTTTGCAGGAGCTGGTTTACATCTGTATAATACTGGCTAAAAACAATATGGCTTATAGTATTTTATCATTAATAGTGTTCTTGTCAGTAAATAAAACTAAATGTTTAAGTCTCTCTGAAAAAGTCATGGGGGTGGTAAGGTAGATGGAGATAATTACTGGAAACAGCTCATGCTCAAAATAGAGCCCTAAAGTATGCTTTGCATATCCATCCTGATTTCTGTTGTTTGCCATTAAAAGTTATTTTAATCAGCTCATTAGGATTGTAAATCAAAATACCTAAATTAAAATGGAAAATAAATTCATTGTAAAGGAAAATTTTGTTTCACAGGTGTTTTCATCTCAAAGACACATGGATATCACAACCGTTTTAAGAGTAGCCAAGAACAGATTTCATTACCATCAAGCCTGCTTTAGTTTTGCCTTTGTTTCTACCAACCAGAGAGAATTTTATTAGTGATTCTGAATAACTTATTAGGCAATATATTGCCAAGGTGAAATGCTCAAATGAATAATTAATGGAATTGCTTGTATGCCAAGTTATTTTATAATCACTTTAGGTAATTTGCATAAAACAAGCTTTGAAAAACAAGGTTTTTTTTTGTTTTTTTCACTGACTGTTTCATTGTATCTTTATATCTTTTAAAAGATACAGATTACATTCTTTAAAAGAGTAGATTTTTGACAGATTCTTGATTGTAGAGATAGGTTTATTGGTTCTTATATTCCTGGAGTTTTAAGTCTGCCTGGTAAGAACCGTAGCTTCAACGTAAGCGATAAATAAATTGTAGAATGTCAGCTGATGTATGAACTTAAAATGTAGTAATCAGTTTATTAGATCCTGAAGGATTTACTCGGACCAGGCAATTAATGTTATTTAGGTAATTGCAGTTAGACAACCACCAATTTTTTGAGGCTCCAGAGCCTTTCTATTATTTGTTACTAGTAGAAGCTTGATCTCTTTCAGTGTAGAGAACTTAACACTTTTTAAATGTTTCTGAGTGTCATTGGGAAAAGAATTATTTCAATTAGCTCTGTCAGAAGGAGAAGCCAGGTTCTATTTTGAGAGCTAACCAGGAAAAAAAATTATGCATAGGGAAAATATACTCATTAACAAAGCGGATATCACAAGCATAATTATTTTATTGCTTATTAAAATTAAATAATTGTTTAATTTACTCTAATCATTTTTCTTGGCATTTTACTTTTCGTTCAGCTACTTAATTGGGGACACTCGTGAGGCACTTTTCGTCTGACGTAATTGTTAGCTCACAGGTGTTTCGGCACTGTTTTCTGGATTTACTCGGGCAGTCTGGCTGGCCAGAGGTGAATAGGGTTTTTCAGGTCACGATTTGGTCACTTATTGCTAATCTTATTGAGATGATAATGCCATAAGGCTGATATATCGTAAAAACCTTTCTAGCAGTTAAAAATTATAAAGTAATTGCTCTTTGAAATTCAAAATTTTGTGAACATTGTTTTCATCTCTGTTCCTACCTGCTGTTTCCCATGTTAACAGTTAAACTTCGCTGTTAACAAAAGTCCCACATTTTATTGCTTCTTGAATTTGTCCATAGACTCCTTCAATGTTAAAGCTAGAGGAGCCCTCTCCGATGTCTAATTCAGCACCCTCATTTTACAGATGAGGAACTGAGGCCTTGGACTAGAACAGAGGTCCCCTCACTCAGTCCAGGACTCTTTCTATTACATCATGCTGCTGCCTGATGTTTGTTTACGGGACTCAGCAACATCACGTACAGGGTGAGCTTTTTTTTTTTTTTTTTTTTTAATGAACACACACAAAGTGATTTGCTACTCATCAACTGCTGTTCGCCATTCCTGTCTGACTCATTCTCTCCTTTTTTTACCCATACCTGTCTTAATCCATAATATAGTGCAGTTACTCGTGACTTTATTTTGGTGCTACTTGTTCTTGGCATTCAACCATTATTTTTAAGTCAGACTTTTAGTAAGGCTTTTTGTCAGTAATCACTGAAGCGTTAACCAGGCACTGTAGCAACAGTAGGTCAAAGTTTATGATAGGACGATTTTGTAGAGTTTTACATTTAGATTTAACAAAGAATTACAGGTATGTACAAGAGTATGGATATGGCATCTAAGAGCAGATGGTGATACTAGATACGAGAGCAGTTTTTTGTGAAATAATAAAATGCCAAGAAATATTAGCCAACGGTGTGACATAATTGTGATAACAGTGGCCTATCCTGTGAACTCACGGATTTAAATAAGCATATTTGTGTTTTAGACTTTCAAGTTATTTTTTGTATTGATGTTCAGATTCTCCCATATTTGGCTACTGAGTGCCTGTTCATGTTGATTCTTGTGTCCTTCAGATGAGACCCTATTGATTTTAGGTAGCTTCCTTGTTTTCTGGTGTAAGATGTTACGTGGTTTAAGCTAGAACATGGTTTTCAGGGGTAACTCAAGGACTTTCAAGTTCTCATAGTATATGATTTATAGGTTTCTATAGGACCAAAGTGTCATTTCCACACCCCTTTCCATTTTATTTTTATGTTTTTTGAACACTGTCCACCATTAATTTTGCTTTTGTGAAAGAGTAGGAAAAAACAGTGTCTGTTGGCTTAATGAAAATTAACATGTTTCTCTTGTATATTCATTTTTTTAATCTGTTCTCTTATGTCACTGGAATAACCCTGCTGTCAACTTTTACAATTTTAAGGTAGACTGTAACACTAATGCTCAACTATGAATGCCGAATGAATTGGTTGGATTGGACAGCATTCCACCATCACAGTCACTTCACACAGATACTTTGTATCACTTACATATTACATATTGTAAAGTTTTTGGAGTTCTTGGACTATTTAGTTATTTATATCAGCCATTTTAAAGGGTCCCTACCCACCTGCCAAATAACTAATTGGATTTTAGGTGAACTAAGTCAGAGGTCCAGAAATGTCCTGTGACAGTTTTCTTGAAAACTTACCTGTGGGAAGAAGGGAAGTGGATTTTTTTTTTTTAATTAGTGCATAAGTATATATAAATTGTGTGTGGATTGTATTTCTTATGCTGGAATGGGAGTGTGCTGTATTTTATGAAATGAAGTTTTTTTTTGTTTTTGTTTTGTTTGTTTTTTAAAATACATTCGAGGGGCGCCTGGGTGGCTCATTCGATAAGCGTCTGCCTTCGGCTCAGGGCGTGATCCTGGCATTCTGGAATTGAGCCCTACATCAGGCTCCTCCCCCGGGAGCCTGCTTCTTCCTCTCCCACTCCCCCTGCTTGTGTTCCCTCTCTCGTTGGCTGTCTCTCTCTCTCAAATAAATAAGTAAAATCTTTAAAAAAAAAATAAAAGTAAAAATACACTTGAATAGCTGCTATGTGTTCGGTGCTAGGTGTAAAGTGTAGACTGTCTTTTAAATATTTATAATTTGTGGTTGGAAAAACAAGTATGCATAGTAAGAGGTGATATAATGACAGCATTAGCACTTAAATTATAATTGGTCTTCCATACATTCCTACCTACCCTGCCAGGTGTGTAGGTTAATTTTATTCCTGTTTTGCAGAACGAGAAACTGGGGTTCAGGAACTTGATTTAATGTCCATATGTCAAAAGCAGTAGCATTTGAAAGAAGCCATCAACATTCTGATTTCTAATCTGATAATCTTTTGCTACTGCCCAGTTTTCAGAAGAGTAAAAAAACAAAACAACAAAAAACCCAACTGTGATGTTGGTGTTTGAATAGGCTTCATAGGGAGATGACATTTAAAGAACAGAAGAATTTCAGCACTTATAGTTGCAACAAAGAGCCAAATAAAAAGCAGGGGTTTTAGAATGATACACCTGAATATATGCACCTGACGGGTGGAGTAGATTCCAAGAGATATTGTATGGCTAGATACTTTGAAATCGTAGAATTGGGAACTTAAGTGCCTGGCTAATCCGTTTGGAGTGAAATGTGGCAGTTATTAGTAGCAGTAAATATATATGATATAATCAGTTATGTTTTATGCCTTGGTGTCAGAAGATGATAGGAAGAGACCTAGGAGACTCTGAGGCTAATGTAGTAATACAGGTGACAGGTACTATAGAAAGAAAGGCATGATGAAAGTGGTGCTGTACAGGGAATAGGAGACAGACTCTATAACGTTGCAGGTAAAAGCTGAGATAGGAAGTTACATCCAACATGATACTGAAGTTTCAAGTGTGGTGAATGGTAGAATCAGTGGTAGTTACGGGCGAGAGGAGAAACAAATTTGGGAGTATGGGACATAAATTGCCTCAGATAATACTGAATTACGAGATTCAGCAAAGGCATATAAATAGATGTGTTCATCAGTCAGCTGGAATTGGATTCTCTGAGTGGGAAAGATCGGGGTGTGTGGAGTGGCACATAATAGGAGAGATGGTGGTTTTCTAATTCTTTAGAGTGTTTGAGATCCTTAGTTGGGACAGTAGACAGAAGATCAGAAGGCTAAAAAAAGATGAGCTGTACATATATTAGGGCAGGAAGAAAAATCAAGAGAGGAGAAAGGGCAGATTCAGGAAGCCAGCTGTTAGAAGTTAAAAGACTGTTCTGATTTTCTTCTTAAATGCTGAAAAATGGCCAAGAGTGGAGATCAGGGATTATGAAAACCCATTGGATTTGGCGGTGATTAATAACAAAGTGTTTTGAGTTCAAAAGGTCAAAAAAAGTAGAACTTTAACAATAACAAAAATAATTTTATAAAAATGTATTTTCTTTTATATATTATACTTTAATGTGTAAATGTGATTATTTACATTTTGTACATAAGAGGAGACTCTTTCCTTTTGTCCTCCCCCAACAGTTTATTATTTTTAATGATTGTATAATACATGAATATCATGAATATACTACAGTCTTATTTTGGTACTCTTTTAATGAACATTTATCTTATTTGTTTTTCCTTTTTTTCCACTAAAAAAACCCAGTGTTCCTAAAATATCCTTAGGAACTTATGTTTTATTTCTCTAGGTTGTAGGGTATGTGTATTTGTTGACTGACCATTTCAGTAACAAAAAAAATGTCAAATTCTTATGATTCAGTCTAATATTTTTACTTGTAATAGAGGTTGACAGATTGTTTTTCAAAAGACTTTTTCACATCTTCACTTGAAATATAGGGGAATAACCTTTCTAAATCTTTTAAATATTTACCAATTTTAGTAAGTGTGATTTTACTCCTTGTCACTTTGATATGTATTTCCTTGATAAACTAGTAAATCTTTATGTATTCAGATATAACTGTCTTTTCTTGTATAGTTTTTGAGTTTCTACTCTTGGTTAAAAAGATTTTTTCTGTTCTCTATATTGGACATGTAGCCTCAGTGTTTTGTTGAGATGTATATGTGGAGTATGTGTGTATAGGTACATGCATACACATATTTATTTAAAATATCCAAGTATTCTATCTGGAATTTATTTTTGTCTGTTGTAAAACACGTGTGTCCCTTTTATTTCCTTTCAGATGGATAGTCACTTGTTGCAACACAAGTACAGTACCACTCCATTTTTTCCCTTTGCTCAGATCTTTGTGTCTTCCAGTAGAATATTACGTTTAAGTAAATATTTAATAGTCTTTTTGCTCTTGTAAATGGAATATTTATTTTCTTCTCTGTATTTAAAGGTGCTTATTATTGGAGCAGAGAAAAGCTATTGTTTTTATTAGTCTCTGTATTAAATTCCCTAAAGAAAGGCTAGTAATTTTGCTAATGATATGGTAGTATAGCATAGAAGACCCAACAGATTCTATGATACAATTTTTTTGTCTTTTGTATCTTTTTTTACTTCTTCAGAAAGTCAGCACAAAATAATAGGATAAATAAAAATAAAGATTTTGAAGTAAACAAAAAGTCAAGTAAGTACTAATAACTTTTACCAAAGAAGTGAAGTCACCTGAGATTGAGGGGCTTTTGGTGAGATGGGCTCTTTGAGGGAAGTTAAAATCCATGATGGAAAATTTGATAAAGAAATTAAAGACATAATAAAATGATTGCCAAATGGCTCAGAGGGGCAAAATGATGTTAGATACCATTATGGTTTGGGGTTTACATAAGTGACATGGCTTGAGTGGGAATTGGCAAGACTATTTGAGCTGAATGTCAGGATTATAGCATTTGTTGTTAAAATGTCAGATCAGTAGATTTGCATCAAAATGGAGGGAAAATAGATACGGTCCAGGAGGTATGATGACGGATTGAAGGATACTGAGAAGTATGAGTAATTTGAGATAACCATGAAAACCTGTTCAATTAGAAACTGAGTAGATCAGAGATTTAAGGAATTTACAGTTAAAAAAAAAAGGGTGTGTGTGTGTGTTTGTGTGTGTATGTGTATGTGTGTGTTATAGTTACAGGACTCAAAGATAGGGAAGTTTTGGAATTTTGTGGCATGATACACAAGTCACAGTTTGCATGCCCTGAGAAACTTGCTAAAATATACATGCCTCGGCTGTATCTCTGACTTGCTGAAACTGAAGACTTTTCAGGGTTGTCATGAAGTTTATGATATTACTTTGAAAAAGCTGCCACAGTTGAATTTGATAGGCCATACCAACCAAGGACCAGTGGTGGGCTAGAGACGAGTGTGGTGGGCCTTTTTCTTTTTTCATATTCAGGGTTTGTCCAAAAAGAAATGGAGATACAAGTTATCAAAATTGTGCAAGTAATAGAGATGAAATTGAAAATGGATGAGAAGGAACATGGAATGTTTGTCATTGAAGATTATCTTTCTCGTCTTTTAAAACACTACTGACTAGTAGAAAGAAAGAGCTTTATTCACTGTTTGCAACAAATAATACTTGAGTGCCTTTTGTGAATCGGGCTATATTCCAGGCACAAGTATAGTAGTGAGTAACAAGGATCAAGTATCTGCTGTCATGTAGCTTGCTTTTTTTTTTTTAATGAGTGTAAGTTGTCATTCATAGAGTATTTGTTGAGTCACCCGTGTTTGAAAAATCTCACCTGTACCACACATTGTATGATCCAGTGTTTATTTTTTCTTTAGAGTAGTGATCTATGTCAACAAAACACTTAATTTTGAAATGAATGCTTTCATTTGTTGCTGTTATCTCTACTTTTCTCTTATTGTTTAAGTATTGCCTTCAAAGTTTCTGTTACCACTAATATTTAAGCAGGGAGAAGAAAAAGGTGAACCCATTTCCACTACATAATGGAAAAAAAGAATATTCTTTTAGTTGCTAGCAGTCTTGAGTTTCAGCACAGTCGGCTTTTTAAATATAGAACCAGATGAAAGGGAAATAATTTCATTCTCCTACCTGCTGGCCATGAATAGATTAAAATTTTTTATTAAGATAATCCAGTGACATCTAATCAAGTAACCAGACACAGGCTGGACGGGCGGAGGTCTTCCTCTTCTAATCCAAATCTCTATAGAAGTTTTGGAAATGATAGCAGATGCTTTGTATTCATCTCTGTTTTGCATAGGCAAAACACTGAAACACTATTTCATTGGTTTCAGTTTTCCATAATGTTCATACCTAGTGCTATAGCCATTCCTTTTAGTCTTTTAAATCAGTTTTTTGTTTTAAAGAAGACAGTGATCATATGTCATTGCTTTGAGATTTTCATTAATCCGGACAGCCTACAACAGGAAGGGAAAAATTCTCTCGTTCCATTCAGCTCTAAAACCTTTGATTCTTATAGGTCATATCAGCATTAATTTTATATTAGCAGACCCCCAGAAATACTACTTTCCTCCTGATTTGTATTATTCTTATTATAATTTATATTTTGAGCTTTTAGGTAAGTAGAGCACCTGTAAAATGCTGAGACAACTTGTAGTAGGTGAAAATAGGTGTTACTTGTGGGAACAGTTTTAGTCTTAAAAATGTATATACCTCAATTCAAATGCTTTTTTAAAAAAATTGTATAGTTGGCACACAATGTTACATTAGTTTCAGTTGTACAGCATAGTGATTCAGATGTTTGTTTCTAATTTAATATGTATTCATTTTCACTATAACATTTTATATATAACCTTATTATAACAGTAACTCTTATTATAATGTTATGTATTTTGAGGTCAAATGTTCTTAAGAACAATGGCCCAAGCAGAACTTCATATATTTTTGAAAGAATATTTCTTTTTCTTTTCATTTGTTTTAGAGAACTGTGCAAGAAAATTATGTGGTAAAAAAGGGGAATTATTACATAATTAAGATAAAAACAAAGGTTAAATACCTGATTACCATGTGGTAATTAAGGGGGTTTTGCTGTTCTAATAAGAAAGCTTTACTACTTACTTCTTAATATTAGTATTTTTGGAGTAAATCAGACTGATTCTAAAGTTGCTGTCTATGGGTGTAGACAGTTTCCTCTTTTCTCTCTAAACGCTTTCCCTCTCCAAGAAAGAGGTGAGGTCTTGAGCCGAGAAGAAAAGCACTCATTCTCATTGCACGGCCTTAGAATTTTGTTTCTTTAAAACTACTTATTTGAGCATCTGGTATACATTTGTGTTATGTTGAAGGAAGAAGGCTATTTAATACCTGTACTTGAGAAACACTAAATCGATCTGCAGTTTAATGGTAAATGGTATATATTATTTCCGATGAAAACCCTTGGATTATGTCTAGATGAACTCAGAGAGAGTCCTCTTCTCTGGAGCTACTTTCCAGAACAGAGTCAAGCCCAGGATTTTATATTCAAATGAGGATCTTAATCTTTAAACAAAGTGAGGTTTAGAAGACTACTAGGGTACATGTTGAGTATGAAGTAACATTCGTTATATTGTCTCTATACTCACTGCCCTCATTGTTACAATTGCCCCTGCCCTTCCCATTAATATAGAGAAAAGGTTAGGCTTCATGTATTACAGTGGTCCACAAAAGATACAAGCCTCATGAGAACCTGGAAGAGGTGAAGGGAGTTAAATTTTTTCTTTTGTCTCCCAAATGACCTTTTCAGATGGTTAGTTTTAGTCAGTATCCAAATAAGGTCTACATACTGCTCTTGGGTTGCTAAATTTAAGCCCCTTCCACTTTTTGGTATGAGAAAACGATTCATTTGTATTGTCGAATTTCCTATATTCTGAATTTTACTCTGCATCCTTGTACTGCTAACATATTTCACTGTTGGCCTGTATTTCTGTTAAGTGGTAGTTGGAAACCTGATTAAATTCACTTGTAGTTCTTTGATCATGAAGTCTTCTTTTTCCTTGCATTTGCGTGACACCGCCTGAGGCATAAACCAACTGGTTGTGTCACTTTCACTGATGGTGATATGGATTAGTTGGTTCAGTTGTTGTTAGCCTAATCCACCCATTACACAGTTCCACATCAGATTTTTCCCTAGTGGGCTTAGCACCATTAGTGATTGTTGCTTAGATTCATTATTTTCTTAGGGATAGAAATGATTATTTTCTAATTATATCATTGTTTTTGCGTTGATTGGCTGGAATTCTGTAAAGGACTGTTCCTAATCAAGTGTTGTGATATTCTGAAATAGAATTTGCACAAGAAAGGCAGAGTATGTGCCTGAATGTTTTAGTTACCAATTTTCAGAATACTGAGTTGGTGGTACTCTAGTAACCTCTCAAGGTGACCAGTGATGTGGATTTTATTTTTAATTTTTATAATCTATTTTTGAGGTGGTTTAATTCACTTTATTTCTGTCTCCTTTTGACATGACAGGAGTGGTCTTTGGTAGTCTCCTTGCTTTCTTGCATGACAAGATGTTCCAGGCTTCCTGCTGCAGTCCTGAAATTGGCCATTCCTGTAGGAAGTTCTGACTCCTTTTAGTGGACAGTGTTTATTTAGAGACTATAATTCAGTTATAGAGTGCTTTTTACTTGAGGTTGCCATTAACTGCTTGTAGGACTTTTTAGGCCTAGGGAATGTATATTTTTAGTAAGAGAAAAACAAATCACAAATTCCTACTTATATTTTAATTCATGTGTATAATTATAGGGTTTTAAAGCTTGATTGTATTGCGTGAATTTTACTGAAAATATGTCCGCGTATTATAAACTTTCAAATAATTTTAGTTTTTTGTATTCAGTTCCATCAAATACAAGTTTCATAATAAAAGTAAAACGATCAGACGTATTTGCCATCGAGACAGATTGTTCTCTAGGACAGTGTGACACATTGAGCTTCTCACTTCTTAGCTCCCTAGCAGATCGCTCTGCGTCCTCCACACGTAGCCAGCTTGTACAGGACTACGTCATGAAGAGAAGACAAAACAATTTTCACTGCTTCTCTATTTGTATATCTTTTTCCTTTCTGAAAATTTTGGTTTGAAGACTACTGAAAGCAGTTTAAAGTTTCTTTGCAATTCTTTTTTGTCCCTAGGGATTATATGCAGTCAAAATATTGATTTAAAGTATATTAGTTTTCTTTATGACTACAAGTAACTTCACCAGTTTTAAAAAATATTTATTTTCTGTGTATCTTAAGCGTAGATAATGTTGGTTGGCTGTGGCTTTGTTCCATGTCTTCTCACTTGGGGATCTAGGCTCTTAGAGCGTGCCCAGTATATAGGACATGTTCATTCTTGTGGCAAGAGAAAAGAACAAGAGAGCTGGTAGACCTTTGTAATACCTTTAAAATTGTGATTGGCTGTGGTACGTATCATGTCTTCTCAATTTCCATTGGCCAAAGTGTGTCACACGGCCAACGTCCAAGTTGTTGGGGGTGGGCATGAGTAACTCAATTGTAGGAAGAGAGAAGAGTGATTCTGAGCAGTAATACATTCGCCCACATAAAGTCAGTTAAATTGACCCCTGTATGTTGATGCCTTCCTAGTAACCATAATTAGTACTGTTTTGAATTCTGTTATCTATCTGACAGGCATGCTGGGGAAATAACTGAAGGTCAGGGAGAAAAGGCTTTTGTTAACCTTTATCTACACCTGCCATCTGCACTTTTGAAGGGGTAAAATGATGGCATCTGTGTTTACTAATCCTGGGCTTTCCAAACTTAATGATTGTTGTAGGTCGAATTGTGTCATCTACAGTTCATACGCTCAAGTCCAAACTCCCAGTACCTCAGAATATACACTTACTTGAAAATAGGGTCTTTACAGAGATAATTACATTAAAATGAGGTCATCGGGGTAGACTCTAATCCGATATAACCAGTGTCCTTACAAAAATGAAATTTGGACACAGACACAGAAGGAAGACAGTGTGAAGAGTCCCAGGGAGCCATGGTGAGGTTGGCCAGAGTAATGCATCCGTAAGCCGAGGAAGCTAGGAGGAAGGCCTGGAGCAGATCCTTCCTGAGCACCTTCAGGAGCATTGACTGCTCTGCCAACACCTTGATTTTGCACCTCTGACTTCCAGAAATGTGAGGCAATACATTTTGTTGTAAGCCACTTAGTTTGTGCTACTTTGTTATGGAAAGCTCTTTAGTTGATGTTCTGAGACTCAGTTTTTAATGAGGGGTGGTGTTTCCCTCCCCACCAACAAACAATCCTCAGTGACCAGTAGGGTATACCCTACTGGTATCCGAGAATTCATTTCAGTTTTCATACTGTCTGCCAGAGATAGTATCCGATTCCACAGGTTAAGGGTTCAGTTCTGAAAGATTTGCCCTCCCACCCCTCAGGATGCCAGTTACAAGTCCAGGTTGTCACCTGTGCTTCTGACCAACCAGCTGTAAATTAGAGGTTCCCACGGCCTCCTCTTTGGTTTCAGTTAATTTGCTAGAGCACCTCATAGAACTCAAAACATTTTACATGCTAGATCACTGGTTTATTATGAAAGGTTGTAACTCAGGAAAGGTTGTAACTTCCATCACTTTGATGGAAGAGATGCATCAGGGCAGCGTGTGGGGAAAGGACATGGTGCTTCCATGTCCTCTCCAGGCACGCCCCTCTCCCCCCAGTCTCCACATGTTCACCGCTATGGAAGCTCTCTGATCCCTGTCCTTGTGGGTTCTTAGGAGGCTTCAATAGACAGACATGATCAAATCATTGGTGACTGATTCAAGCTCCAGGCCCTCTCCCTTCCCCAGAACTGGCGAGGTGTGGAACTGAAAAGTCCCAACCCTCTAATCACAGGGTTGGTTCTCCTGGCAGCCAGCCCCCATCCTTAGGTGTGGTCCCAAAGTCACCTCCTCAGCCTACCAAGAGACACCTTTGCCACTCTCAACACTTGTGAAGTTCCGAGGATTTGGGGGAACTCTGAGTCAGGAACCTGGGACTAAAGCCAAATATATATGAGAAATACACATATTTGGTCATCTGAATGACCAAATATATGTATTTTTTTTTCTTGTAAATAGCAATATTGAAAGCTAATACAGTGACAGTTTCACAATGACAGTTTCACAATGCAGTCTGGCTTGATTGTAAGAGTGTGGGAAGGAATATAAGCCGTAACTGTAGGTTGTTAAATTGGAAGGGACTTCATTGGTAGACTAAAGAATTTTGGACTTGCTGAAACGGTGTCTTGAAATAGAAGTTTGGCAGCCAGGGCAAGAAGAAACTAGCTTGAGGGTAGTTTATTTTTGTAATCTTTATTGTTTAATAATGGAGTAGTCTAGCTGCTGAAGGGATACAAGAAGATGGGTCCTCTGTTTAGAGTACCTTCACATCTCATGTCCTTTTAAGCTCTGAAAAGGTGTAGCATACTTGAGTTTGTTCTCTCGGAGCGGGAATTCTACATTAAATCATATAGTAGTAAGTTTTCTAGTTGGTTAGTTAGGAGAGTTTTAAAAGTTAGGTGTTATGGATTGAATTATGTTTCCCAAAAGATATGCTGAAATTTTAACCCTTGGTACCTGTGATTGTGACCTTATTTGGAAATAAGGTCTTTGTAGATGTAATTAAGATAAGGTCATTAGGGTAGGCCCTATTCCAGTGTGACTGGTGTCTTTATAAGAAGGAAACTTGGACATGGACACACACACACAGTGGAAGATGCCACGTGAAGACACAGACACAGAGGGAAGACAGCCATGTGGAGATGGAGGCAGAGACTGGTGTGATGTTGCCGCAAGCCAAGGAACACTTCAAGGTACCAGAAGCTGGAGGAGGCAAGGAAGGGTCCACCCCCACAGAGGCTTTGGTGGGAGCGCGGCCCTGCCAACAGCTTGACTTCATTCAGACTTTAGCCTCCAAAAATGAGACAATACTTTTCTGTTTGAAGGCATCCCAGTTTGTGGTGCTTTATTACGGCAGCTCTAGGAAACTACGGACATGAGGATTTTGAGAAGCACTTTGTGATCTGGAGAGCTCTTTCTCTCTCTCTCTCTCTCTTTTTTTTTTTTTTTAAAGATTTTATTTATTTATTTGACGGAGAGAGAGACAGCCAGCGAGAGAGGGAACACAAGCAGGGGGAGTGGGAGAGGAAGAAGCAGGCTCCCAGCGGAGGAGACTGATGTGGGGCTCGATCCAAAACACCGGGATCACGCCCTGAGCCGAAGGCAGACGCTTATCGACTAAGCCACCCAGGCGCCCCAATGACTGAACCACCCAGGCGCCCCTCTTTCTCTTAAATTATCATATTTTGCACATTATTAGAATGCTTTCAGTTGCGTAAACAAGAGGTTCCCAAACTTTGCTGTGCACTGTATTTACCTGAGAATCTTTAAAAAAGTACTTGTATCTGGCTCCCACCTCCAGAAATTGTGGTGTAATTAGTGTGAGATGTGACATGGGCATCAGGATTTTTAAAAGCTCCCCAGGTGATTTAACGTGCAGCATTTTGAAGAATCACTGGGTGAACCTTCTCGCTTAGATATTCTTGCACCCCTCCCTACACATATAGTTTTGTGTTCATTTAGCTTTTATTAGCCTGTAGATAATATACTCTCCTTCACCTCTCCATCCCCTGCTATAAACTCATTTGTGCCTTGGTCTATTATGAGTTTTTAAAAATTGCTCTATTCTTTGTTCTTGCCAGCCTGGGTAGACATGTGATTATATTCATCTTCATATAAGATTATTTATGGATTTGCTATAATGTGTCTATTTGTATTAAAACCAAATTTTAAAGATTTCTAAGTTGTGCACATCTGCATTTGAAAGTTGAACTATATTCGTATTACCTAAGTTGCAAATGAAAAACTACTTACATCTGTATTCAAATAGACTTGCATTTCATGAAATACACATGTAGTGTAATTATTCAAATCATTGTTGGCCATTCTCCTACAAGATTGTATTTATTAGGAATGATAAATTGAAGGACATGGAAACACCCACCTCCTCAAACACTGTTTTTGATTTTCAAGTCTCCCACTTTATATCACTTTTTTCACACTGTTCACAAAGTAAATGACATTTAGTATCTGTGGATGTATTCTGTGTTAGTAATTTCTTCATGAGAAGTTTTAAATTGTGTTTGGCCATGTGCTAGTCGAAAAGTAATACAGTAGTCCCCTCCTTATTTCTGTATTTCTATAGTTTCTCTTCCCGTGGTTTCGGTTACCTGCGGTCAGCTGCAGTCCAGAAGCTGTGTGATCCTTCTTCTGAGTGTTGTCAGGTCTTCAGTAGCCTCACACTATGTCACAACGCCTATGTCATTCGCTTACCTTCATCTCATCACATAGGCATCTGATCATCTCACTTCGTGGCTAGAAGAAGGGTGATTACACTGCAGTGAGATATTTGAAGAGAGAGAGACCACATTTCCATAACTCTAAGTATAGCGTATTGTTAGTAAGCATTCCTTATTGTGCCTAATTTATAAATTAGGCTCTCATAAGTATGTATGTATAGATATTATGAAAACATCTATAGGGTTCTTATCTGTTTCAGGCATCTGCTTGGGTCTTAGAGTGCATCCCCCTAGGATAAGGGGGGGGTGCTTAAACAGCCCATTTTAGATCATATAAATGGCCACTTTGTCACAAAGTAAAACTGTTTGTGTTTATTTTAATCCTGTAGTTTACATTAGACATCAAACACCTTGAAATTGATAAGTAAAAATTTTTTCTTTTTGAACGCACTTGATATTTTGCTCAAATTTGAGAAACTTGAGTTAAGGAGATGTATTTATGCCTTTGCTATATCCTTGGAAAGCAGAGCACTAAGCAGTTATTATTCATTAACATTTTGTTATGTCAGATTGTTAAGCTTGTCATCTACCTGGCCTGAAGTGATGAAATGTTTGTTGGTGGTGAGAGTTGAGGAACTCATGTAGAAAACCTAAAGTACAGGCACTGTTTGAGGAGAGCAGTGGGCTCAGTTGGTTTTAGAGTGCAGGGGTCAGAGGTGGGGTTCAGGGAAGGCGAAAGAAGTTGTCAAGGCAGAGAGTTTCATTGGTAGAATAGTGGTAAGTATGGGTGTGCTGAGTAGGGGGACTAGTCCAGGGGAAGGGGATGATGGGAGATCTTAGGGAGAGCTGTTTTTATGCAGCACTTCTGCCTAGGCCTAGGTTTCTATACCTGGCAAAAGGGTGACAATGACATGTGTTACAGGGACTTCAAAAAGAACGGAAGCCCTGTTACCTTATGCTTTGAATTTCTTATAATGTATTCACAGCAGTTGTTGATACAGTTGGGAGTAACAGTGTGTGGACTACTTATTTGCCATGATTAAACACAGATGTGTCTCTACTCCCTAGATTTCCTCTATTCCCTATATTTCCTGTTTGTGTGTGTGTGTGTGTGTGTGTGTGTGTCCTCAGAATGCAGAGGAACAGGTGTGGGAATTGTACCAGGTATAACCTGGAAATCTGACCATAAAGAATTTCAAATTTCTTGCTCAGCTAGCCACCTCTCTTTAATTTCTCGTATTGCTAATAGATTGGAACGATTCTGTAGTGCCAAAGTTTTACATGATTTGTTTCCATATATATGGTACAGAGGAGGCTGCCATTACCTACTCTTGAATGTATTCCTTTTGGGAAATAAAGGCTACAAAACAGAGACCAGCTTCATTACAGAGGTATAGTCTCAGAAAATGTGTCATTTTTCCTCCTCCATATTTTATTTAGTAGATTCCATATGTTTTATCAAAAGTAGAACTTTCTCATGAGGGTGTTTATGGCTTCTTAAGTACCATTTTTGTTTAATATATGTAAATTTGCTAGGTGTATTCCAACATGAACATAACAAATCAAACAAGGTTTATATCATGTTACAATCTGAACAATATTCATGGCTTAAGAGGTCTTCTTCCCAAAAAGATTGCCAAAAAAGATTCGTACTGATACTGCCAAGAAGGAATCAATTTTTATACTAGCAGATATATATTCTTCGTTTATGTTCTTAGTTACATTAATTACTCTAAAGAACTTTTATGTGTGTTACAGCTGTCAATATTTGCTGTACCAGACATTAAAACTATGAAATTTTATGTTACCAATGTATTTTAACATAACAAACCTATCTATAACATGCTGACACAAACTACATATTGTATAAAAAATAAGTATTTTCCGAGAATTTCCCAAAAAAATTTCATGAGAAGAATGGCATCGATTTACATTTTTGCAAATTTCTATTAATCCCTGGCTTACTAGAATATAGCTGGGTTCACACATTTGCTTCTGCATTCATGTGTTGGGATATGTTGTTATAGGCAAAATCTAGAAAAGAAAAAATCTGGCCTTACAAAGATGTATAATTGGTAATTTTTCAAATCAAAATAAAATTTTATTTTTCAAATGCATTTGAATAGTTTCTTTGATACTACCAAATCTCAAGTGGGTAGTTTAACAATTAGTTGCAGTGCAAGATCTGAAATTGTATCCATGAACTTTTTGTATTATTACATTAAAATCTATTGGTCTCTCTTGAACTTAAAATAGTTCATTTCCTTATGCATAATTTTGTATTGGTGTTTGGGAAAATATTTGTTCACTGAGTTGGGTAGACTTTCCATATGTTCATTATGCAGTATAAACAGCCAGAGTTATTAACATCACCACAGATCTCATCAGACAAGTTTTTGAGTATTGGGGAGCTCTATTTAATAAGCTCATGGTGGCTGATAAATTTTCCAAATCCTAATTTTCTCCTAAAAGCTTAAGTTTTATTCTTGCCAACAAATATTGCTAGTTGTTTTCTTTAAAGTGACAGTTTCACTTTGTTTATTTGCAAGAAAATGTCTGCCAAATTCTCAGTCTGAAAAGCCATACTTTGTCAGTTGTTCTTTGAAGTAAAAATGGTGTTCCATGAAAAAAGTAGCTAGTTCAGCTTGCAATTCAAATAATTGCACAGTGCTTTTCTTTGAGACAAGCATCGTTTTAGTATGCAGCAGAAGTGCTTTATGTGTACTTAATGTTTTGTTATATAGGATATTAAGCAGATGTGTATTTGAGGGTTAAGATTTTAATAAAATCTTAAGCATTTTTCCTGCTTTCAAGGAAATTCTTCAGTGAAGGATTTTTGTGGGTTTTGTTTTTGGTTTTTTTTTTGAGAGCGTGATAGTGAAGAATATAATGACTGCTAAGGTAGTGAGATGTAACCACCTTGATTTGCATTAGGGTGTGAGCAGTTTTACCCACTGCTGCTTTGTAACATCAGTGTGTAAGTCAGTTCTTTGAAAAAGGCAAGTACTGTCTTAGTACTACAAAAGTCATTTTGACCTGTGGACCCCTTAAAAAAATCTTGGGAACCCCGGAGGTCTATATACTTCACTTTGAAACTTTGTATACTAAATAAAAAGCTAGTCAAACTTTCTTATGGGCAGGATAAAGATAGCAAATCTGATTTTTAGTTTTGAGCACTTTGAACAGCATAAGCATTGAAGTACATTTACAGTGAAATGGAAAGAAATATTTTTTTAATAAGATGGTACTAAAAGTCTGTCTTTGCAGTTAGTCTGTACCCTGACTGGGTCGAGTACCTACAAAGGATGGACACTGCAGGGCCTCACTGGGGTTATAGAGTGATTCACTTGATTTGTTCCTATGTGGGCTTTTTTGTTTGTTGGTTTTTGGGGGGAAAAAAAATCTTACAGGACAGTACTGCCATCTGTTTCCTTTCACCCTGTGACACTGACCTCAGACACTTCCTTGGTGGATTTCCCCCAGTTTTCAATGGAACTTCAAAGCCTATCTCAATTCCTATCTGTCATCAATTTCGACTCCATTTTCTTTTGCCTTTTGTCTTTCCAGGTTTACTGGTAGCTAGCTGGCTTGTGAGGGTGTGTGTATTGGTACAGGTGTGTACTAATCTGTTATCTGAGTATTAAACTTGGTTTAAGTTGTCTTCACTTGATTTGAACAAGCATTTATTGCCTATTGGGATGAATGTTGATCTCATCTTGCACTTTTTCTCCCCTATACTTGGACATTTGATGTATATTAATCATATATTTTTGCTAAGAGAACAAGCTTCTGCACATTTTTTACTTTTGCTCTTCCAGATAATTTACCAAATATAGCCAGTCCGTGGACACTTGTTTTGATTCACTCGGGACTCAGTAGTCTTAGTTTTGTCTACTTAGTCCACTCCCTATCTTTTAAGAACCAAAGAAGAGCTAGTCCTTGTACGATAAACTATTTCATAAATACTGTTATAAGTAGTATTTATTTATAATTCTGAATTCATTCATTATACCTGGTACCTTCTCTTTATTTGCTTGTAATATCTCAGTTTTAAGTTAAGTTTCCATTCATTCATATGATTGTCCTTTTAAAGTTGTGAGTTTGAGCCCCACGCTGGGTGTAGAGATTACTTAAAAATAAAATTAAAAAAAATATATGGCCTGTCTTCTGTTCCATTAGTGTTGTGTTTTAATTTCTTGTCCTCTTCATTTCTCTGTCAATATACCTTGGCTCTAATTTAATCATTCAACACATGTTTATTGAGTCTATCTTGGAGTTGTGTAGTTTTATATTTTCAAGGGATGTTAGAAGACATCTGCATAAACCACTTCTCTTTTATGTGTGTGGCAAGTTGAAGTCCACATCGGTGGACTATCAGGCAGTTCATCAGAGGCCTTTAGGGTATAAAAGGAAATGGGCCTGTAGTTTTAATGTCAGTTTAACTTAAATCAGGATTGACTCACCACATAATGGATGCTAGTTTACTGTTCTCTGTCTGGAGAGCTTTGCCTAGAATTAATATTGCTTAATTGCGATTCAAAATTAGTGTTCCCTATCCTCAAATCAATGGCAAATGTTCTGTTAAAAAGAATGTTCTGTAAAAACCATTCTCTGTTTTGTAAAAACCACAAGATGTTGTAGGTTGTACAAAAATAGGTGAGGGTTGGATTTGACACACAAGCCATAGTTTTTAGACCCCTGGTGTAGATCACAGTTGAAATAAATGATTGACGTTAGAAATCTCAATTACTAATGAATAATTGGTTTGGTATACCAATTGCTTAAGTCTTTATATATGTCAGTGTTATAAAAGACAGTTGGTCCTAATAAGCATTATGCATAATACTTAAATGTTTCTTAATGAATTTGTTTTCTCTTTCCCAAATTCCTGGAGGTGTCCATCTGAAATCTGACAGTCTTTAAAAATTTGTTAAAAATGCTTTATTAAAAATCACTGCATGATCTGGTAATTCTCTGCTGGCTTGTTAAGATTCATGCATTATACCTTATGTACTTGTACTGACTCTGATGTTTCCTCATTTTTTATAGACAAGGAAACAGAGGCCCAGAAGATTCAAATATTTTATCTAAAATCATATAAGCTATCAGAGATCTTATTTTTTTGTCATATTTTTCATTTATATCTAAGAGCTCTGGATTCCAGTGAATCCAAGAAAGAAAAGAGAGGTAATTTATCCCTTCTAAATTATTCTCACCATACTTCAGTTTCTTAAGACTCATCAGCTTTGGAACTTTAGTGACCATTAATCTGATAAGAAAATGAAGTAACAAGAACCAAAAGAAAAAATGTTCACAGCACAAAAATTGCCTATAACTATTAAAAGAAGAAGAAATTAGCCTTTACACTCTTAGAAAAATTACTGGAAGATGCTTATGTGCCAAAATTAGAAGGTAAAATGCCATCGCCTGCTAATTTCCCTTCACAAACTATCTTGTTCACCTTTTAAAAAAATATTTAAGCTACATTTGTTTCTCTTGAGGATGTTATAGACTTTTTACTGGCACTTTATGTTCAGATTATTAAAAATCTCCCCCCTCCAAAAAAAACCCTTATATACATCAAGTGAAATACAAAGCTTATTTAAAAATGTTATTTTCTCCTTTATGGTGGGAATGCAAATTGGCGCAGCTACTATGGAAAATAGTGTGAAGGTTCTTCAAAAAATTAAAAAATAGAAATACCCTATGATCCAGTAATTCCAGTATGGGTGTTTTGCTCAAGGAAAACAAAAACACTGATTTGAAAAGATGTATGCACCCCTGTGTTATAGCAGCATTATTTACAATAGCCAAGATATGGAAGCAGCCCAAGTGTCCATTGACAGATGAATGGATAAAGAAGAGGAGGTGGTAGAACATTACTCGATCATAAAAAAATGAGACCTTGTATTTGCAACCACATGGGTGGACCTAGAGGGTATAATGCTAAGTGAACTAAGTCAGAGAAAGACAACATCTAATTCCATTCATATGTAGAATTTAAGAACAAAACAAATGAGCAAGCAAAAAAAGATGGATTTTTTTAAAAGATTTCTTTATTTATTTTAGAGAGAGAGTGTAGGCAAGCAGGGGGAGAGGCAGAGGGAGAGAATCTCAAGCAGACTCCCGCTGAGTGGGAGGCTGACATGGGGCTCGATCTCATGACCCTGAAACCATGACTTGAGCCGAAATCAAGAGTAGGATGTTAACTGAGCCACCCAGGTGCTCCGAACAGATACTTAAATATAGAGGACAAACTGATGATTATCAGATGGGAGGTGGGTGGGGGCTGGGTAAAATAGGTAAAGGGATTAAGAGTACAATCGTGGTGATGAACACGGAGTAATGTTCAGAATTATTGAACCATATTGTACACCTGAAACTAATATAACACTGTATGCTAATTATACTTAAGTTTATAAAAAGATATTTTCTCCTTTTTAATAGTGTGAATAAATATTATCTCATGAGATTGGGTCTTTAAAAATACGGTTTAGGGGCGCCTGGGTGGCACAGCGGTTGGGCGTCTGCCTTCGGCTCAGGGTGTGATCCCGGCGTTCTGGGATCGAGCCCCGCGTCGGGCTCCTCCGCTGTGAGCCTGCTTCTTCCTCTCCCACTCCCCCTGCTTGTGTTCTCTCTCTCGCTGGCTGTCTCTATCTCTGTCGAATAAATAAATAAAAAAAAAAATCTTTAAAAAAATAAAAATAAATAAAAATACGGTTTAAACTTAACATTTATCCTAATGTGAATAGTGGTAGAATTTTTGTTTGTTTTATGGAAACATACTTCTTTGCCTTTCTTTGGACTTAATATCATAGGCAGCTTTAAAAAGATATCCTTAAAGTGTTTGACAGTTAAACCATAGTCGTAGTTCAGGGTTAATACATTAACACGTGTGTGTGCTGTTATTTGCCTTTGATGCTCTAAGAAATCAGCCAGATAATTTTGTTGTACTGGATTTTGTTTTTGTTTCAGTTTAGTTATTAGTATTATATTAAAATAAGCGGAAGTATTTCATTTAGAGCCTGGTGTTCTTTCTTGAGATTATCTGTTTCTAAATCCTAATGTTGCACTTTATAGTTTACAGAAATAATTTGGTAAACGTGATTTCATTTAGTCTAATAAAATTTTGTGAAACGTTATAAGATTTGGCAAGGCAAAATCTTGAGAATGTATTTTATAAATATTTTAAGCTATATTACCAATGACTTTCAAAGCTAAATCTTAAGATACCTTCTTCATTGTACCATATTTTATACATACAACAGTGTTACTGCCTAACATTTGTAGGATTATAATTATTTTTAATGAGGCAGGAAATTAAGGGTTATGCATTTTTCAGTGCTGTTCCCGAGAGTGTTTCGTGGTGGGAAGGAGGGGGCAGTTCAAGGAGAAGGGGCATTGCAGGACAGATGATTATAAAATGTTAATGTATCCTGTTAATCTCATTGTCTTTGAACAAGACGGGTTCCTGAAAATAGAGGCAAATTTTCAAAAAGGCAGATCCTAGCAATTGTGAATTCAACATCGATGATTTTAAAGGCTTCAGATGAATGATCAGTTTTTAAGAATTGGCAATGATGGATATATATCCGTTTGCTAGGTCTGCCATAACAAAATCCACAGACTGGGTGGCTTAAACGACAGACATTATTTTCTCATAGTTCTGGATGTTAGAAGTCCAAGATCAAGGTGTCAGCAGGATAAATTACTTTATAAGGCCTCTCTCCTTGGCTTGCAGATAGCTACCGTCTTTCTCACTATGACCTCTCCTCTTTGTACATGCATCCCTGGTGTCTCTCCCTCCTCATATAAGAACGCCTGTCATATTGGGTTAGGGTCCACCCTAATGGCCTTATTTTGCCTCTTTAAAGACCCTGTCTCCAAATAAAGTCGCATTCTGAGGAACTAGAGGGATTGGGTCCTCAACATACGAATTCTATGGACGGTTCAGCTCATAAGATGGTAGTAAAGCACCATGACTTTGCTAATGAGTGAATTGATTTAATTTCTCTCCTCTCTTTCCCTCCCTACACACATTTTGTTTTTGTTTTTGTTTTTTAGTTATGATAATTTAGTATTTTTGCAGTGTGTTTTATTTTAGCAAGACAATTCGACAAGGGTTTCCTAGGATAACTCAAGTGAGTGATATGGAGCAAGATTTTACTTTGCTGAAATAAACTATTTATTTCCTTTGCTCCACGGCAGATTGAGAACGTACACCCAATGAAGTAGTTTTGATATATGATTCTGTGTGAGTCTAGAAACTGTTATTTAGCAGGGTACCGTCATCCTCTGTGACTGCAGTGGCTGGCTGACCACTGAGGGCTGCCATTCACAGCACAGTCTAAGCTGAGCACTGACATTGTGCACTGTGCACGGGGCCTTGGCAATATATTTTGTAGGACTTTCTAGTGCTAAGAATTTTCATTCTTCATCGTCATTAAATTATTTTACATTATACATTCCATACTATTTTCCGAGTGTGTTTTTTTCTGTACTGAGGAGTGTTTAGTATTTTAATAACATTTCTAAATACATACTATGTCTATATATATAGAAATGCTATTCTCATATGACATTAAAATGAGGAAGTTAATACTGAAGAGGAAATTAAATAATGTGTAGAATGCTTTGCCCCATACATAGCATTTAGGAATTTCTCGATAATTGCGAATATTCTTCTGCTTCCTTTTCCTTAACACTCGAATGAATAAGGAGCAGTGTGCACACACAGGAGCAGACATAACTTGGCTCACTTCAGACATTTGAAGTAAAAGGAAAATGCTCTTCCAACACTGTGCCTGTTACAGAAACCTGTAAGCCACTTGGTTTTACATCCTTTGCTTACCTCTTCCCTCAGCCTTAAGGTTTATGCTTTCAGAATTTTCTGTATTTTTTCTTACCCAAGTTGGTATTAATTGTTGTCCTCACAGTAACCTATAAAGTCACAGTGTCCGGCCCTGGTCTACTTCGTTTAGCTTTGCTTAGCCCCATGTCAAGCCCCATAGCCTGTCATAGTGCCTGGGACACTGGAAGTGTTCCACCCAAGTTTTGACTGGGGAGTGCTTTAGTGCATTTTTTCTCCTCTTAGGTTTTGTTAATTGCATGACCATTACAGTGTTTACTTTCTGCTTGTCACTACCCCACTGCCACAACTGTATCTCATCTGCATTTGGTTTCTTTCATTTGTAACCCCCAAAATAATAGAAATAACTTAGGCACAGTCTGTTCCTGTAGGGGAACAGAATCAGAGGTACCACTTTCCATGAGACATGAGCTGTAATATTTTAACTACTCCAGAGCATTTCTGCTGGAATGTCCTCTGTTTTATCTCTAGTTCAATACATATAAAGTGTGACTTCCAGGGGGCTGTGCTCTCTAGGCACCCCATTTTTATGGGTAATTCTTCATACTTTTAGTCTAGAAACAATTCGAAAAAATTCCCCCCCCTTTTCTTTCCTCCAAATATAATCTATCACTAATTTTAGTCATTTTCTTGTTCTAAAACATCTCTTGGATAATTTCCCCTATGTGTCTGCCTTTTTTGGTTGCAACTGAAAAGTCTCAAATTGGGTTACACAATAAAATTAATTTCTGACTTCTTTAACTGAATTAGAGTGGTAAATTAGTTTCTGATAGTACTTAATCCAGTTGCTTAATAGATAACTTGATGTTATTAATACCATAGTTTCTCTTGTCTTTCTTCTCTGATACCCTTCTCTGTTTCTCTCTCATCTCTGCTCTAACCGCAGTGATGTACATAGTGTCCTTGTTATCTGCCCCTCTCTGAAAGAAAGAGGTTGTCTTTCCTAGAAACCAGCAGATGTCTTCTAGCATTTCATTTACCAGGAGTGATTGAGGTGGGGCAGAGGGAAGTAATGTGTATATGTGGGGGTGGAGTGTCAGCCCTAAGTTGAAGATATAAAATCTGCTGGTTGACTTAGGCAATTAAGTAAGTGCCTTCCTTTGGACTGGGAGGTGCATCTCATTTAAACCACAGGGCTGGGAATGGAGTAGTTCTCCAGATTGAAAGTAGGAATAATGGTGTCTTTTGTCAGACTGTGGCAGTGGAGGCTGTAAGAGGCAAGCCACGGTTTTCTCCATCTTGCTGATTATAGTCACTCAGCAGTTCTCAGTTTCTGAGTTCCAGAGAAGCCTAAGGCATCTTTCCTTCTAGATGGTCTCCAACACCATACCATCCCCAACATAACAATTACCTTGAGCACCTGTGGGTGATTAATATTTATTTGGAAAGGTAACCCAGAATGTCCAAGGTGGCATTGACAGTTACTTGCCAATATTAAAACAATTTTTTAAATATATATATATATATTTGAGAGAGGGAGTGTGTGTGTGTGTGTGTGTGTGTGTGTGTGTGTGTGTGTGTGTGTGTGTATGAGTCAGGGGAGTGACAGAGGAAGAGACTCTCCAAGCAGACTCCATGCTGAACATGGAGCCCAGTGTGGGTGTCCATCTCACGACCCATGAGATCATGACCTGAGCTGAAACCAGGAGTCCAATGCTTAATGACTGAGCTACTCAGGTGCCCCAAAACAATTCTTATTTTTAACATCATAGTTCTTTTAGCAGCTTTTTATATTGTTGCTCTTTTTCATCTTTTGAATATACAACTGTGGCAGATATTTGTAGATGTATTTATAGATATATTTTCTGTTTTGTCACAATTTTGGTAATATTGAATATTTTTAAATCTTTATTAATGTTATGGCCAGAATGTTTTTATGTTTATTGTTGGTGAAATTGAACATTTTCCTAATGTTTCAGCTAGAGGGGCCATAAATTGGTTTGCTGTCTTGAGTGGACCCAATTTGTTGGTATTCAGTAAGAATCAGAATAGCCATGGGAGGAGGGTAAGAGGGACAGACAAAATGGGTGAAGGAGAGTTGGGAGGCATGGGCTTCCAGTTACAGAATTAATAAGTCACGAGGTTAAAAGGTACAAAATAAGGAGTATAGCCAGCAATATTGTAATAGCATTGTATAGTGACAGATAGTAGCCATACTTGTGGTGAACATAACATAACGTACACCATGTTACACACCTGAAACTAACATAATATTATGTGTCAGCAACACTTCAATTAAAAAAAAAAGTCAGAATAACCATTTATTCCCTTTGGTCCAGTTATTTACTCGTAGAGACTTTTCCTGATTCTGAGAACTATTCATTAATGCACACCTACCATAAAGAAATGAAAGAGAAACAACTTTAAGCTTAAATATCCTGATGGCAGTCTTAGAGGAATGAAGGTTTAGGATCATCCAAACAGTTGAGCAATTCAAAAATTAAACTAATATGTCTGTTATGAGATAATATGCCACCACTACACATTGTGTAAGATAAAGTCATTTCAGTTAAACATTTGATTTTGGATCATGTAAAGGGTTTCCATGTCTCCATAGAGTGTGTTGTAGGCAGGACATTTAAGAAAATCTTTCTGATTTTATTTCTATCCATAACTTTCCCCGTCTTTTCATTCTCTTAAATTTAAAATGGTTTAAATTTTATAGTTTATAGGTTTATAGTTGGGTGCTGGCTTGCTCCAGGAATGGACTCAGAAGAGAATATATCTTTCTCCTAAGAGAAGCTAGGAGATGATTCAATTTGTGGGGCAGTCATTGTTCAGTGTGTGTATGCTGAACTCAGTTTTGTGATGCTGAAAGTGCTTCCCATACTCGGTTGAAC
This sequence comes from Ursus americanus, assembly GCF_024610735.1. NCBI lineage: Eukaryota > Metazoa > Chordata > Mammalia > Carnivora > Ursidae > Ursus > Ursus americanus. Next base: position 15,103,597 of record NC_142130.1, on the reverse strand, counting down.
GAATCCTAGCTAAATTGTCTCAGCAGTCCTGTTTTTTGTAATAGTTGTTAAATTATTGTCCATAATGTCTGGAAGTAAAGTATTTCATACTAAACATTTAAAATATTAAGTGTATTTTTAATATAAACACTTGGCTAAATATTAGTTAAGACTAATTTTTATATTTACTTTTGACTAATACAGCTATGGATCTGAATTAAGTAACCGATTGCCTATAACTGATAGGAGTTTTGAATAAATGCTCTTATGAGTTTATAGGCTATTCTGAGAGTTAGGATGGAAAAGTACAAAGGCATTTAATTTTTTTCTTTTCTTTCTTTTTTTTTTTTTTAGAACTCAGTCAAGGATAAATAAGTTTAAGGATAAATAAGTATGATGAGGCAAAATATACCAAAAAAAATTGCTTTAGGTGGGGGGGCATGTGGGTGGCTCAGTCAGTTAAGCATCTGACTCTTGGTTTCAGCTCAGGTCATGATCTCAGGGTTGTGAGCTCCACGTCAGCGTCTGTGCTGGGCGTGGAGCCTGCTTAAGATTCTTTCTCCCTCTGCGGCCCCCCCTCCCCGCCCCAAAGATTGTTTTGTGACTTTAGGAAGTATTATTTATTTTGAATGTCTTGTTTATTTAATAGTCCATCAGCTCCTTGAGGGCAGGACTTACTTTACACATAGTAGCCTCATCAGGCCTGACACCCAGATAGTGTAGGATAGAGATTGGATGAATGTCTCGCTGCTGTTTTGTGGCCTTGTTTAAAGGTAGTTGTACTAAAAAGTACCACAATGGAGGAGAGGCAGTGGTAAGACTTCTTGTATCCCCTCTGAAACTGAGTGATGTCTAGTATCTGAGTGGTCTTCACTGGGACAGATGAAGAGTACATCACATTATAGAGGACAGACAGACCAAAATGGAGCAGTTGTACAAAGCCGTGGTGAGTCTGATAAGGAGGTAGTCTAATTTTGCTCTTTGGCCTACAAGCTTTTATGGTGTTTTTGAAAGTGAAGACTGGCGTTTTCAGGCAAGGAGTGTCTTAATGTTTTCTTTTCGTTGTCCAATCTGTTCTTTTCAGGTGTCTTTTTGAAATTAGAATTTAAAAGGGTCAGTTTCATACCAAGCCATACTCTAGAATTAAGTGTCTTTGAAAGTGGATAAACTCAAGTCTTTGTAGACTCTCTGTAGTTTTATTGCAGCTGGGACCGAAACCTCTAGTACAGATTGCAATAAATTTACAATTCTTCTTCTTCTTCTTCTTCTTTTTTTTTTTTTTTAATGATACCTTTGTTTGTATGTTTCTCTTCACTAACTGAACTCTGTAAGGCTTGGGCCAACCTTATTTCATCTGTCAATTCCTAATCTCAGCATAGAGATTTGTCTGCCCTAGCAACACATGTGGGGAACAATAAGGTTCTTTCTAGGAATGTAAGAGCTGGCAGAAGTAGGACTGCTGGTGGAATAATACTTCTAAATTTGAACAGTTTACCCCTTTCCCTTAAAAAATGTTACTCTTGATTCCAGAAATTGATACAGTATAGTGTTGTGATCAATGGAATAAAAAAATAAATAGCAATTTGAACAGATAAGAAGGTTTCTGCTCTACTCACTGGGCATTTTTTGTGATGATTTTTAAAAATGTACCAGCAATATGTATTCATTATAAGAACTTTTATAGACAATAACTGACATCATTTTGGTTTGTATTTTTCCTTGCCCTGGAATAATTAGGTAATGCTGAAGAATCACTGATCACCACTCTAAGTTGAGACATCGACGGCCTTAGCTTATCAGAACCGAGCACTGGTGCAGACCTATGCGTCTTAGGTGCTGCAGTGCCCGTGTTTGAGTGTTGAACTGAATGATACATTAGAGGAAAAAATACTCTTGTTTTCTTTGTCAGTCTGTTTCACTTTGATTCCATCTAGCATATTTCATTTTGGGAAATCCTGTTAATTAAGTAGTGATGAATTGTTCTGCTTACAAACATATCCATGATTGGTTAAATTATTATTTAATTTCTTATAATTCTGTGATAGTGTGGGATTGGCTTTGTTTTGTTTTTTGAGAGAGTGCGCGCATGCGAGAGTTGGGGGGGGCGTCGTAGAGGGAGAGAGAGAAAGAATCCCAAGCAGGCTGCACAGCCAGTGTGGAACCCGACGTGTGAGGCTCAGTCTCACGACCCTGAGATCATGACCTGAGCTAAAACCCAAGAGTCAGTGCTGAACCGACTGAGCCACCCAGGTGCCCCAGTTGTTTTGTTTTTAGAAGTCATGCAGTTCAACAGACTTTCAAAATTGACTATTTAATATCTACTATGTGTGTGCCAGACACATTGCTACACGTAACTGTGGGTCAGAATGAAATGGAGCAAGATATCCTCCAGAGCATGAATCACCTAATGTACCATAGAGGCATCTAGACAAGATGTCCTGAGCCAAAATCATCAAAGGGGTATTTACCTTTATCGTTCCAAACATTCAGGTTGTTAATTGTACTCCCTGAGTTAATTTTGTGGGAGAGCACCTTTCTCTTTCTATGAAGATAATTGTTACTCTTCTTCCGTTGTTTCTCTTTTCATTAAATGGAAGTACTGCCGATCCAGATTTCCTGAGAGAACCTTTGGTTCTTCCTTTCACCTCGCTCCTGTGTCCAGCTGGTCACACTTTGGAACCCCTGTACTTCTCCCCGGCTTCAGTGCCATGGCCCCTGTTTCCTTCGTCGTTGGGTTCCTGCAGCATCCTCCTACCTCAGCTCTTATTCCAGTCCATTTTCATTTCAGGCTCTTCTACATATCAGAGCCAGGATGATCTTTATACAGGGTCGGTCTGGTCATTCTGCTACTCACTCAGAACCTGTCAGTATATTTTCTTTAAGCGACGCTGTCAAGGCCCCGTAGAACATGGTTTGTGTTTGTGTTTTGAGCCTTACCTCCATGTTTTGTTTCTCTTTCTTCATCTAGTCTGCTGCTCACCGGATTCCTTCCGTTCCCTGCCTTCCTCCCACAAGTGTTGATGTTCTCCCTCTCCTCGTCCATCTTTTCGGGTCTAAACACCGGTGATACTTTCTTCAAGATGTATTCCCAGACTACTAAATTTGGTTAGGGTTTCCTCTGTGTGTGTCATTGGAAAATTGTTATTACTTCCTTGTTTGTTCTTTTCTGCGACAGAAACTTGATGTGCTCAGTCACTACTTTTTCCACAGCTTAGGGCAGGAGCAGTTCCCCTCACACAGTAGACCACTCAAGGATTTGTTAACTTGTGACTTTTTAAAATGTACTGTGAACTCTGCATCATAAGGAGACGGATGATGTAGCCAGACAGTCAACACCGGCACATCACGTTAGATAGCCCTTTACTGAAGAGATGCCAGTCTATCCTTTTTAACTAAGGGACCAAGAAAGTACACAGTCCGTGGGTCAGATCTGACCCACTAGCCTTTTATAAGGAAGGTGTTCTTTTTTGTTTTTTTAAGTGCTTGAAAAGAAGTCCAAAGGGAAGTATTTTATGAACCAGCTCTACCGTATGAAATCCAAATTTCGCCATCCATAAATGAAATTTGACTGGAACACGGCCGGACTCACTTGTCTGCGTCTTGTTTGTTGCCGCTCTTGTGCTGCAACCATAGAGTTGAGTGGTTTTAACAGAAACTGTGTATGAGCGGCGAAGCCTAACATATTTACTGTCTGTCTCTGTACAAAAACTGTTTGCTGACTTCTTTTTTAAATAATTTCTGTGACATGAGGGCAGATGAGTATAATGAGGACATACTTAAGTTAGGTCTCCGTTGCCTTTTTTCCCTCTCTCTGAATTCAAAGTTTAAGTATGTCCATTAAGAGAACATCATTTGAGTTTTGAAAACTCTGTTCCCACCTCTCTGCTTTACACGTAGTAGATCTTTTTGAACCTTGAACATTGCAGATTAGATGTTGAAAAAACAGACACTTCAAATCCTCTCAAATTATGTAGACAAAACCGATGTAGATGGCTCATCCTTTACCCAGTGGTCTAAAATCATTCTTTTCCTAAATAAATAATATTCTGATTCCTAAAATGTACTGTTTTTGTTTTTTTACAGTTAAGGAGAAAGAGGAAATAACTTTTTACGCTATCTGATATAGTCATATAAAATATGATGCTGAAGCCCTTTTACAAATTTTGAATCCTTTTCGCAAATATGTTACCTTGCAGAAAAATAGACCAGCCATGTTTTGGTTGTATAATCTATTACTAACTATTGAAATAACTTTATTGTTAGGGTTTATTATCAGGCAATATAGAACCTTCATTTTACATCATTAAATAAAATCAATGGTTTTTACAACATTGTTTACATTTTGTTTAAAAATATTTTATTGAAAATACTTAATTAACTTTGTTTTATTTTTAGGGTTATATCCTGTGTTGTGACCTCATGGTTTAAGTGGGAATAAAGATGAGTATAAGCAGTGATGAGGTCAACTTCTTGGTATATAGGTACTTGCAAGAGTCAGGTGAGTACTTTCATAAAGTAAATAGGCCTCAAATTATTTTAATATTCTCAAAATAACCTTTTATGCATTTGAAATTTGTATCAGTCCAAACTGTTGAACTTTGTATGTTTCCTTAATGTCTGGACTGCCATTTTAAAGCTATGTGTTACTGCATGGTTTAACTCTCTGACTCTTTCAAATATGTTGGAATCATCTCAGGCAAATATTTGTTAAATGGTTTGGCTTTCAGTGTTCAAAGACCATTTTTTTTTATAAGTTGTTATGAAATGAGATTGCACACGGTCAGTAGGAACATATAAACTCTCAGCACCAATTTGATAATGTATATTCAGAATCCTCAGCTAAATGTTACTGATCCTAACTGCAGTTAGCATTTCAATAACTAAATTAACCGTATTTTTTCAGAATGTTTTCATAATCATTATCCCTATCGATTTAGTTTATCTTTGACTTGAATTCTTACTAATGTGTTTATTGGTGGGTGATTAATAAATTAAATCACTGGAGGTCATTTGTAATAAATATTAATGAGTAAATCAGTGTTCATTTTTAAACAGATCAAGAGTCGTCCTAAAACAGAAGGAAAACTTCAAGGGAAAATGTGGGATGGATTAAGCAAGAAAATGTTAAAGTAGAAGAGGGAAAACTTGGGGTGGATGGGGCACCGGACCTGGGAAAGATTGACAGCACTGGCGAGTGCAGACTGTTAGCATGACATGGAACCATTTGGTAGTTGAAAATAAGCTAGAGAGTTTGCATTTTAGACATCATAACTTAAAGTTGTGACGTTGTAGTAGTAAGGTGAGGCATAGTGTACATGTAAAAGGGTAACTGTGGTTGGCACCTGTGAGGTAGGACAGAAGGCCGGGAGTAGGAATTGAGCCCTCAATTTTGATTGTGATTCTTCTAATAGGGCTTAGTCATTGTCCTTTCCTGTGCAGGGAGTGCAAACATGGCCTTAGATTTTAGATCCCCCTCCGCTGAGCTGTTGCCAGCTGCACTCCAGTTCTGAGCTTTGCTCTCCCCTGGGGCTTTCCTATTCCCAGGCACCATCACTGCTTCTCTCTGGCCTGAAACAGCTGAGAAAATGATGTCTAATGAGGGCAGAAAGGAAGAAAGTGAAGAGACTAAAAGTAACCAACTAAGGTAGAATAATTTGTTCTGAAGCTTTGAAATAAATAGATCTTGGTGTTGTTTTTTTTTTTTTCTTTTCTTTTTTAACTGGTCAGCTGGTATTGAAGGCAGATCCTAATACAGTATCCATTGAATATTTTGAGTAAGATTAAAATGATTAATGAAGTGGAAAAATAGTGACCTGATCTAGTGGTTATTACATATATAAGACAGATGCACATGCCTTGATATTGTTACTTGGTAACTTTGGCCAAAATTGAAAGAATTTTTGGGTCAAAACAAACTCCTGCTTTTTCTGCCTTTGAATGGGACCACCATTTGAGCCAGAGCTTCGAGGCCTTGGATGCTAAAGTAGAAGACGTGAAGGGCCAGTGGATGAGAACTGTATGTAATGGCTTGTAGGTGTATTGTGAAGGCTGCTGCTTAGGTTGAATCATAAGAAACTGCTGTTTCTGGAGACGAGAGACAGTTGGAAGAACTCAGCAGCAGCCCGTGCTGAGATGAAATGGGCAGAGTGAAGTTGGAGAGGTTAATGAACACTCGGATTTTGTTCGCAAACAGAAGTCCACAAATTGGTGTTTTATGTTGCTACAAAAAAAAAAAAATACAGCAAGTAAAAGGGGCAGTAAAATAATACTCCGGATTAATTTCTGGAAGTGTATCCATTGGTTAAATATTATCAGAAGTCTTCTTGAAGTTGCTGATGTTCTCAGAGAAAATCCTTTGAAATTCTTCGTTTTAAGGTGTTCTATGTTGCAGTAAAAATAAAGCGAGAATTAAGAAAACAACTTTGTGTGGTAGACTGCTGCTTATCGTAGTAAGTCCTTTACAATTTTTTACTGTGTTCTCAGTTGTGCTCTGTATATTTAGAAAGTTTTCTGTTTTACAGTGTACCCATAATGAAGTACGATGTTAGGCCACATCTCTGAAGATGTGAATACCAGTCCCTTTACTAAATTGGTAACTTCCTATTTACATTATGATTTATAGGGGAAAATCAGGTTCAACTAATGACATTCTGACTTATGGCAGTTTCTCTAGGAATGCAACTTGCCATAAATTTAAGAACCGCCAATACCAGAGTTCTGAAGTTTGATCCTCTGAGCACCTGCATTAGAATCACTTAGAGAACGGCGAGTGGGGGCCAGGAATCTGCAGTTTACAAATGCCCCAGGTGATTCTTAGGCATAATAAAGTTTGAAAGGCCACTGGTCCATATTAGTTGTAGGACGATTAGAATTTGACAAGAAAGTTGACAACAGGTATGTAGCGTGTTCGCAGTATCTTGAAAGAAACATTATATTTAGTAGTTACCCGAGATAAAGTAGAAGGCATGAAGTGTACATATTGAGATTTGTAATGTGAGAATATCTCCTACTAAACTTTAGGGAGGTGCCACTAAAAGTGGTGTATTTGTTTTTATAGGCAGGATTTTGTAGGAATGATGAGGCACGTTCATATCATAGAGACACTCATTTGAAGTTACTTCCAGAAATAGGAGATGGGAAAGAGTTTAGGATGTTGATGGTTCTGTCACCAGGTTTCAGATAAAGCTCAGAATCTAGCCCATCTCAGCACTTGGTGACTTATTCCAAAAATTGTTTCTTGGTTTTAACCTCTAATTATACATAAAAATGGCCATTTTTGCAAGTGATTTGAATTTGGAATCCAGTAATTCCTTTTCTGGGTGTATTTTGGTGTGTTTCGGAGTACTGAATTGGAATTAGGAGTTAGGTGGGAAGAAAAGAAGTAATCATGGCAAAGAAAGTATTTGTGAAAAGACCTTCACAGGACTGGTTTTTAAAGACTACCACTAAGGAAAGTAAAATTTTTTCTTGCTTGTCTCATCATCTAAAAGCTCTCAGGCAGAAAGTCCAGAAAACACCTTATGAACGTTTATTCTGTTTTGATAAATGTGTAATTTAGAAATAATGTTTTCCAGTAAGAACTTCTAATACTTGTTCTCTGTAAACAGTGTTCCATGTTGGCTGGAGTATGCTATCTGTCTCCAGAGGAATAAAATCCCTTAAATTGTTTTAAATACTTTATACCACGTGATGACCATCCTATTATGACTACTGTCAGCACTAGAAGATACTATTAAAAGTCCATCTCCTCTCCCCAATTATATAACTTCTGATTTTTTTTCTTCATCCGTAACACTTGTTGCTTGTTGAAAGGGATTACATTGTGATACTCAGCCTCAGATGTTTTATAGGCTTCTGTTTGAAATAAGTCATCCTCCCCTACTCATTAAAACTAATTAAGAGGAAAGTATATTTATTGTAAGATGTCTTTATTAAGTGTTGTAACTTTTTATTTTTCTCAATTCTGTCTCTTACAAGTTCACCCTAAGCAAGTTACTTTGGTCATCACCATTTTGTACACTTAGGCTTTCATAGTCAACAAAAATTTTCTAGGAAAGAAAATTTTTTTCTCTTTTGAGATGACTTGAAAATTGAGTGTATTTGACAGTGTAGTACCGTAAGTAATGATTGACTTGATTATTCAGTATGCTCCATTTAATTAGCGTTTGCCCAAGGGCATTAATAATTTGATTGCCCTAATAACTCACATCTAGCAACCATATGCAGAATAAGCACTAAGGGGTACAGCTAAGTTGTATGGAACAGAACTTGATACAGTGTTAATTTTAAAAGATATAAGATGGTTTGGACCTTTTAAATTTCCCTCTTTTTTTTTTTTTTAACCCCTCCTCCCCTTTTACATCACCTTTGAATCTCCTCTAGTTATTCCCAGGTTTAGTGTTATTTTTTCCTAGAGAAATTGTACTGGCAATTATTCGTGACCTTGTGCCACCTTTTTTCTTGTTGCTTTGAGTAAGATGTAATTTTATTTTGTTTTAAATTGTGTATTTGGTTTGGGGGAGAATTTTTGATTCTAGATAGAACTGTCATCTATGACATGTTTAAAAGCTCAGTAGCATTTCGGTGAATGGTGTACTTAATATTTAGGATGCTGTGAAACAGTTGCATTTTACGATTGAAGACTAACTGGAAAATGCAGAAACAGTATGTCCTTATTACTGAGCTATTTTCTAGATCGTGATTCCAAGCTATCATTTTTTAATATCCTCGTGTTTTTAGAACTGAGGTTCATTTGCCACACAGTCTCAGTTTGTGAAAAGGTGATGATGTATGTAAGCTTAAAGCATTTGGTGCATGAAAGATCATCTTGGCTCTCCCTCCCGCCCCCCATCTCTCTCCACTGTTCATGAACTCTTTCAAGGGGATATTCAGTCTCTCTGGATATAGGCCTTACCCTACTCCACTTTTTATGAGACGGTGCTTCCTTGAGATGTTCTGTTTTTTGTTTATAAGAGCATACACAATTTAGAAATCTACACATGATCATAGTAGGCACAAACTAACCCGAATGTTTATGTGTAACATTAAGGTTCTGATCTGTAACACCGAAGAGCATATTCGTTGTTGTTGGTTTGGTTTTGTTTTGTTTTCCATTTAATGATTTTGTATTAACCCCTGCAATGGCTAAGAAAATGTCAGCAGCCAAATGACAGTGTAGTTTCTCTTAACTCAGATAAAGATAACTGGGCTACATAAACTTTGCTTCCTCCATATCCTCCTGTTGGTGCCACTTATAAACAGACTTGAACAACAAACTGAATAGAGTCAGGTTAAACTGGCTCTCAGTGCCCTCTAGCCATGAAGGCCTAGAGTGAGGGGAGTTCAGGATTGGGTATGTCCACCTCCAGTCTTTCTTTTCATTTTTACGAGTAATTGGTCGGCTACAGAAATGCAGGTTAAGTGTACATACATTTTGCTTTGTAATCAAATAAAATATGCAGTAACATGGATTTGTCACATATAGTTGTACACATGACTAATTAACGATAAACAGCAAGTACTTCTCAAAAATAGTGGTAAATTTTATGCTTCCAAATCAGTTTTTCTCTTTTTATAAGCTGAATGACTATTTTTTTGCTGGTAGAGGAAAATTCCTATTTACACATTACTGCTGACATGCTTGTTAAAAGACAAATGTCGTTTAATAATTACCAAATAGAGAACTTGTTCAGTCTTACTAGTTATCTTCTTGCTTATTTTTTTAAGGAATAGCCAGCATAATAAGGGTGTAGGGAAACATAAATTGCTGACGGCACTATAGATTTGTATGATTTGGGGACAAAGCAGTTGAGCAATTATGAAAACTTCTTTAAAATGCCCATGTCCCCCTCAACATGAAAAAAATATATATGGCAAAAGCCTATCTATACGTGTAGGTATTTGAGGTGACATTCCTAAGTAATAAACATTGAGAAAGTCTAAACTATCCATCGATGGGATAAATAATTTACTAGTTGAGTACATTCATTGGCCAAATAGTATTTTATTATCAAAATTATTTCAGAAAATATAATTCATGTACAATGTTGACAGTTATATATTTTAAGGGTAAAATTAGGGCACAGAATTGTGTAGCTCAGTGTGTTGTATTGTGATGGAGGAGAATGGTGTGTAAAAAAGAAAAGGAAACACAAAAATATTAACAGTTGCACTTGGGTTTGGTATTGTAATTTTTTTCCTTCTCCATGTTGTCCTTTTTTTTTTTTTTTTTTTTTTTAATAAGTACTGGGTCTAAATCTTCAACATGCAAGATCCCCTCTAGCATTTTTTGCCCCTCCTTCTTTTCACCTTTTCTAAAATCTTTAAGCATGTAAGTATGGAACTTCTTAGAATAAATGAAAATCTGGGCCTGTAGGATACAGTTAGAAATGCATTTGGGGACAAGGGAGTTTGTGGTGATGGGAGCAGGGATATAATTTCTGGGGGGGGGGTGTTGGGGTTTTGTTGTTGTTGTTGTTTTGTTTGTTTACCTGAAGCCTAAATAGGATCTTGGATTATTAGATTTTCCTTCCGGTCTGTGTTGTGATAATAGTTAAGCTTTGTGCGTTGTTGTTGAGTCACTCTGCACCAAAGCAATGATGTTCAAGGCCCATTTTCATGTTCCTGTAGTCTGTTTGCAAAGGAGAGTTGTCTTGCTCTGGAGGACTAATACCTCTTTGAGAATACAGTCCCTGTCGTCTCAAGGGAACGCCCTCCCTGAAACAAGCAGTATGTAGAAAACAATTGTTTTGTGATCTTGTTTCTTATGTGGGAATCATCGTCGTCTCATGGGCTTCTGAGTTACCACACCTCCCCCCACCACCACGTGTCTTTATTCCTGAGTTACTGGATACTAAACTTCATGGTTTTAGCCATAATTCTTTTCTGGAATCTCTTTTCCACATCCCAAATGTTAATCACCCTAGCGAATTTGTAGAGTACTTGATTACAGAGGTATTATTTATATCAGATTTGCTCTTAGTCCTGGAAAGAAGGGATGCTATTTTAAGCAATCAAGCCAGTCTTTAATATCTCACAGATTTAGGTAAATCTCTTTTGCCTTCTACTATGTAAATCAGAAGCTGTCCCTGAAAAAGTATTTTCTGCACATATATTTACAGATAAATGGAAATATATTTTGGCATGACCTGGTTCAAGTTTTAGTTTTGTTTTTTAAGGGAGATTTAAGTCATATGCTTTTTTTTTTTTTTTGGATTCATAGATTTTCTGATGTGCCAAAATACATTATTGTAGAATTGCATTCTGATTTAACACGTGTTTATTGAGCATTAGTTAAATTAGGTAACGTTCTAGTTTTCCAGAATGAAAAGATTTACTAGACATCAACTCTTCACGTAGCCCAGTCTAGCATCATATACATACACACAAGATAACCATTCAGTGTGATATATACTACACATATAATAAACTATAGGATTAACATAGCAGAGAAAGATCCCCCTCCGGGGTAGTGAAAGAAGGGACTTCCCCTCCATTCAGATAGGAGGAAAGAACTTAGGAACACATAAGGTACAAAAGTGTGAGATAGCATAGCATATTCACGGTGCTACATAGAATTGGCAGTCACTTGAATTTAATGTGTAATGGGAAGAAGGGTGGGGGCATGGAATTGGGGAGATGAGTCTGGAGAGATAAGTAGAGTCAGATTACAAAGGTACTGTGTGTCATACTTACTTTGGCCTTTATTAGCAAGGTCAAAGGGATCGTTGAAAGTGCCCAAGTAAGAAGTGATGTGATTGGTTTTGTTTCACAGATAATGCCCTAGCTCTAGTGTGGCAAACAGACTGAGCTGGGGAAAGAGGACCTTAGGGCAGTAATTGTAGGCAATGGATGATGGGGACTAAACTCCAGGTTCTATCAGAAAAGGAAAGCTGATGACAGACACAAGAGAGGTAGAATTGACAGGATTTGGTGATTGGTGGAGCACCAGAGGCCAAGGTGAAAGTTAGGATGACTTTCAGGTGTAATGAAGTAAGGTCAAATTTTGAAGGAAAGTGAAGTTTTAGGGAGGGGAATAAGAAAAGTAGTTTTGAGTATAATTTTAAACTGCCATGTAATGCTGTTACTAGAAATTTTAAAATTACAATTGAAGTCAACATTGACTGAAGCAGAGTGTTTTTAATTGTGGACCTTTTTTAGGGTAGACATTAATGTGAAGTGTCCAAATAATGCTAATAACCCTTTCAGAGTTACTTTCTTACTATTTGAGGACATTGTAAGTGCATGAGCGATAACTTGAGATAGATGTAAGCACCTGGGATAGCTTCTCTCCTGGTCTGATAAAACAGATTCGGGATGTACAACATGCCAGCCCAAAATCGACATCATTCCCCCTGCAACTCTTAGGATATTCTTGGACATAAGCTTGAATTCTAATTTAAACAGGGTCTAGATGTGATGATTTTGATTATTTAAATTGTACTCATGAATTAGAGGGTACAGAAGTCCTGGACTTTGCTAAAATTTGTAAGGTTTATGAAAATCAAAACGCTTGAAAAGTGTTGCTAATGTCTTAATGTTTCATGCACTACTGACACCACTTTCTGACACCCTGAGTTAAAATAGAATAATGATGTAATCCTTTGTTTTCTATTAGTAAACAGGAGCTCACTCTTTCTTAACTTTATCCTTGACCATATTTTAACTTAATTGTTCAGTACAGAATGTAGTGGTTACCTCCATGGTCTCTGAATGAATTTAAATCCTTATCCTCTTAAAGATGATATGGTATGTATACACAATGGAATATTATTCAGCCATAAAAAAGGGAAATCTTGCCATTTGCAATACCATGGATGGAGCGAAATAAGTCAGTGAAAGACAAATACCATATGATTTCACTCATATGTGAAATTTAAGAAACAAAACATAGGAGGGGGAAAGAGACAAACCAAGAAAGAGACTCTTACCTATAGAGAACAAACTGAGGGTTCCTGGAGGGGAGGTGGGTGTGTGGGGATGGGTTAAATAGGTGATGGGGAATAAGGGAGGGCGCTTGTATGAGCACCAGGTGTTGTATGGTGTGGAGTCACTAAATTGTACACCTGAAACTAATATTACACTGTATGTTACCTAACTGGAATTTAAGTAAAAACTTAAAAAATAAATCTTTATCCTGTTAGTGGCTGTCTTCCCATCTGCTAGCTCAGATTATAAAATAATAAAACTATATATGTGTGCATGGTGGAGGTCCTCCATGCAATAAATGGTATTGTCCGTCTTGAAGTCTTCGTAAATCTCTAAGCCACTTGTGCTTAGCTTTTTTCCCCCGTTTATGATTTATTGCAGAATTTATTTAGGGAAGGGCATATAATTGAAAACAGGACTCTGCAGCCTCACTGCTTGTGGATTTCACTGCCTTATCTTTTACTGTCTCTCCCCATCCTTCTTAGCCCTTATTCTTAGCCTTCTACCCTAGCAGTTTGGAATCTACTCATATTCAAGTAGTTATGGGTTTCCTGATAGGGACAATGCAGAATGATGCTCTTTTTCATTGATGTGTTTTTTAGTTTCATTGCTGTTTTTCTTAACCATCTCTATGAGCTCAGATTAAGCTGAAGACCATAAATGTGTTTAATAATGATCATGCCTGTAGGCAAAATCATGAGTTAAAATCAAAGTCTTAGAAGTAACGTCTTTTTACTTCTCACTATGAGTTGCAGGAGTGGAATGGCCAGGTGTTTCCAAGAGGGAAGGAAGGAGCCATGAGGAAAACCAGCTTAGGTGTACTTTGTCTACTGACCAATTAAAATCTTTCCTAGCCACATGCTTTGTGTGAGTCCCGAGTATTTTATTCTAGACTGTTCGTAAGTGCCACAAGACGCCTAGAAGAGAAGCACAGAATGCAACAAGACACAGAGTCAACACTAAAAAACTAGAATAGGCTAGCTAACAGTTATTACGTGAGTTAAATCCATTTAAGATACAAGTAAGCCCATATTCATTTAGTTTACTTAGTATGAAGGTTTTTTAACATCTGAATTATATGTATAATGTGATTAAATTATTTAAAATACAGTAACGGGAGTTGCTATTTAATGATGAGCTCTGATGGCTGTTTTAGTGAAGAGAATAACCGCACGTGCATCTATCATTTTACTAGAATTTTACCTTTGAGTTTGGACTTTCATTAAAGTGAGACCGACATAAAGAGATTTTTATTATGTGTTTTGGATTTAAGTATTTCAAATTAAAATTAAAGAATTGCTGATATAAACTGGATATTTACTTGCTAACTTTTATTTCCTAAAGCTTTCATTTGATGTGTTATTACTAAGTGGCAAAGAATTAGTAATTCTTTTTTTTGCGTTTAACTCATACAGCGAAATTTAAGCATAAAAATTATTTTCATGTTTTATAAATTAACTTTAGTTTGCTTTTTATTTCCTAAGTTAAAAGTAACTACAAAATACTGGATTTATACTGTGTTTGATCATTTTTATGTAGAAATTTAAATATACTACAAAAATACTAAATGTCACCTCAATTTATCTTGACCTAAATTATCTTTAGTGAAGCAATCAATTCACATGATTTCCAAAGACTTTTTTTCTCCCCAGCTTTAAAGTTTGATGCTATTCTTCGAGGAAAATTATGTGCCATGGCTAAATTGTATATGTACTAGAGATTTCATATCATATTTTATGTAATTAAAGTGAAAAGGAAAATATGTAAATGTTAGTATGTTTGGATTTTTGGTATTTCTTTTGTTTAAAAGCATATTTAAACTTAGCTAACAATCTGGGATTTCAGATGGATGGATTGTGATTTTGAAAGATTGCAGAGGTCTTTCACATGTTGCCACTAGGAGAATAAATTCTTATACCTTTTCTTTTGCTTTTAGGATTTTCTCATTCAGCGTTTACCTTTGGTATAGAAAGCCATATCAGTCAGTCTAACATAAATGGTGCCCTTGTCCCACCTGCTGCATTGATTTCTATCATCCAGAAAGGTCTACAGTATGTAGAGGCAGAAGTTAGTATTAATGAGGTAAGGAAAATTTATTTCAAATACTAACACTTACTCTTAAATTTGTCCTTAAATCTGCTGTCTTGTTTGTTCATTCATTATGTGACTTCACCTTCACCACCAGGGTGGTGTTCCTTATGTCACAGGCAGGTTGAACAGGCAAGGCCTGTTGGCTCCCCACTGTAAGAACCATTAGTTCTAGTTTATTTCCCTTTCTGTGGTTTTATAAGTAAATAATAAGAAATAATTTTCTTGAAAACAACAACATTGTGCTGTGGAATGCTGAGACCATAATTGACGGTCTGAAAAATTACAGAACCTCGGGTTATTTGGTTGTACCTGATTTCGGAAGGCAGTTTATAATTAAAGCCAACTCTTGATACTTTTGCCTACCTAATAGGGTCCATATATAGGTAGTTTAATTCAGGCGTCGGCCAGCTCTGACCCATGACCCAAATCCTGCCTGCTTGCCTGTTTTTATATTGGAACACAGCCACACTCATTCACTTGCATATTGTTTTGGCTACTTTGGTGCTACGGTGGCAGAATGGAATAGTTGTGACAGAGACCTTATGCTTTGCAAAGCCTAAGATATTTACTGTTTGTCCTTTCATAGAAAAAGTTTGCAAACCTTGGTCTAGCTGAAAATTTTCGTATATGGTCAGGATTTATAACACATGGAGCTCTTTGTCTTATTTTCATTTCAGACATTAACGTGGCTCTCCTTTCCTTTCACAAGTATTTTTAAAACAAGCATGTGTGGTTTCTGTACCAATATTTATTACTATAATTATATAGAATACTCATTCTGACTTCATTATTTTTGAGTTTCCTCTTCTCTAAAACTGAAAAATCCACTAATGTTAATTTAAATATGTCCTCGTTAACTTTAGTACTTTCTGTCCCAGGGTATCCATTATTGCAGAGGGTGAAAACCAGTTTCCACCAGTGGCCAGAATTAAAGTCTCATGGCATCTGAAAAATAAATGTTTTATAGATTTACTATAGTACTCTATAATGTGTCTGTATCTAATACAGTACTCTACAATGTATCTGTTGCTATTGATATTTTAAGTTACTTAAATTAGATTAAGTTCTCCTATTCCTCAAATACTCCATTACAGTTGACAACTCAGAAAGATGTGCCATGTTTTTGTGACTCAGAGCACCCCATCACCCCACTGTAGGTTGTCCACCAGCTTATGTGAGTTGGGCCTTACACGTGCATATTCCTAGCTCATTTGCCCAGTTTCCATTTCAGACTTGTTCTGTCTCCTTGTGCCCGCTGGAGAACTTTTTATTAATGGTGAGCTTCCTAATATCAATGACAGGAGCTTTGGAAAATTACAGCAACTCCATAAAGTTAAAGAGCACCAGTCTCAGAGTTATGATGGTACTTCTCAAATGTTAGTGTGCATGACTACCCTAGAGAGCTTGTTAAAACACAGGCTCCTGCGCCCTTCAGAGATTTCGATTCTGTAGGTTTCACTCTCCATTTATAATAAGCTACCAGCTGTGATGGCGGTGCTGTTGGTCCTCAGGTCACACTAGGAAAGCATCAGTTAGGAGATCTCCTTGCCATTGACCGAGGGTGGGACTTCTGCAAGTCTTTAACCTGATTGTGCTTCCGTCTTATCATTAGTAAAATGAGATGATTGTATGGCAGAATATCTGAAGTCTGTTTCTTGTTTTAATATTTGAATCAAATCACAAGAAACTTTTGAGTTCAACAAAGCTATTCTAAAAGTTTTTAGTTGTAAAGAAGTATTTATTCTAATGTGGTACCAAGTCTCCTACAATTGTATGAACTCTTTCATATATTGGTCATTGCTTTTCCCTGACAGAATTTTGGAATCGAATTAACTTTGTATTGTATGGGCCTGCATGTTATTATTCCTTTCAGTATTTTGGCTTATTCTGTGTAATATTTCACAGTATGAACTAGGTGAGGAGGAAAATTTAAACAGCTCTTTGCAGTTGCTTCAGATTAGTGTTCTCTTTCATGTTTCTTGTCTCAAATTTTTCCACATCCAGGATGGTACCTTGTTTGATGGTCGGCCAATAGAGTCTCTGTCCCTGATAGACGCCGTAATGCCTGATGTAGTACAGACAAGACAGCAAGCTTACAGGGATAAGCTCGCACAGCAGCAGGCGGCAGCTGCCGCCACCTCCACAGCTGCCACCAACCAACAGGGGTCTGCAAAAAATGGGGAAAACACAGCGAATGGGGAGGAGAACGGAGCACATACTATAGCAAGTGAGCTGAAATAAGAATTTCTAAAAATTCCCTTGCAGAAAAAGTATTTTGCTTTATGTGGATGTCTCATCTTCCAAACTGAAGTAACATCA
This sequence comes from Ursus americanus, assembly GCF_024610735.1. Taxonomy (NCBI): domain Eukaryota; kingdom Metazoa; phylum Chordata; class Mammalia; order Carnivora; family Ursidae; genus Ursus; species Ursus americanus. The sequence continues at coordinate 15,086,281 of NC_142130.1, read as the reverse complement.
TCTGTTTCATTTATGCCAACTTGTTTCCCTGACTTGTATCACAATTCAGATTTTTTATTCCTAAAGCTCCAGAATGCTAGATTTACTTTCATGGATTTTATTTTCTTCTTTAAATATTTAGAAACTATTTTCTGCTGTTAGATAAATTTTGTTGTTTGCATTTGATTTCTAAAGAAAATTTGTAATACTAGTCATTAACACAGTAAAGCTCTGACATGGAGATAGAAAGGCGACTCTCATGTTATGTGAATGATATCAGCAACCCCTACTGGCAGAAACTCAGAACAGTGTTGACATGGATTATATTTAATTCAGATCATTCTATCATTTTAGCCTTGTTTGGCTCTAACCTTTTTGCAGTCTTTCTCACCGCCTCCCCACCACCCCAAACACATACTCATATACTATCTTTTAAAAATAGTGGGATCATACTTAACTAAAGATGGGAATTTATTTCTTGTGTATAATTATTTTCACCATTACCTGACATAGTTTTTAAAAAAAAAACTTACACTGTATATTACAAGGGAGGTATTTGCTGATTAAGAATTATTCCTTCCCCCCTCAGGATGTTATAATATTACCTAACTGGCATTTTCCACTTGTTTCTCATGACACAGATAATCATACTGATATGATGGAAGTGGATGGGGATGTTGAAATCCCTCCTAATAAAGCAGTTGTGTTACGGGGCCATGAATCTGAAGTTTTCATCTGTGCCTGGAACCCTGTTAGTGATCTCTTGGCATCGGGGTATGTTTCTCAAAGTGAAACTAAAATGTATTTTTAAAAGTAGCATACTGAACTATTACACATTTTATAAAACCATTACTTATATTTTTAGGTTTTTGTTGCTTTATGGTCCCCTTGCCTCTGTAAATCTTTATTTCTTCATAACATAATCTTAGAAATTATTTTTTTGAGACTTATTTATTTTAGGGAGAGAAAGTGAGCAAGCACAAGCAGGAGGGGGAGGGGCAGAGGGAGAGAGGGGAGAATCTCAGGCAGACTCCATGCTGAGCCTGGAGCCTCATGCTGAGCCTGGAGCCTCATGCAGGGCTTGAACTCATGACCCGTGAGATGACCTGAGCTGAAACCAAGAGTCAGTTGCTTAACTGACTGCGCCACCCAGGGGCAGTTTTAATTAAACTTACTTCTTCAGAAGTGCCTAGGGCCCCCAAAATGGAGACTAAGGAAAATATTGGAAATGGAGATCCCCAAGAGTCTAGTTGTTTACCTTATTAATAATAGTATATAAATATGTTGCTTTGATTCTGGGATACTTGAGAATATCATGCGGATTTAAAATATGTTGCATACTTTATAGGTCTGGAGACTCAACAGCAAGAATATGGAATCTTAGTGAAAATAGCACTAGTGGCTCCACACAGTTAGTACTTAGACATTGTATACGAGAAGGAGGGCAAGATGTCCCAAGCAACAAGGATGTGACATCCCTAGATTGGAATGTGAGTATCACTGTATTATCCATGGTGAATATAGTTCTAATCTGTGTAACCTCAGACTAATAGCAGGGTTTGTCCATTTGTTGAGATACTTTTGAATTTCCGTAATAAGAACAACAAACTAGGTCTCCCCATTATCAAATGTGGTGTTAAAAACAAAGACTGGCCCTCCAGCAGGCGGACCTCGGTTCACCTTGCAGCCCTCCAGTTCCTCTTGCAGCAGAACCTTTGTCAGACTAGTGCTCGCCCACTCTCTGCTTCGTCTTCCTCAAATGTAAAGTACGAGAGTGATCATGGTACCTACGGAAATGAGGTCATAGGTGAAAATCAGCCACCGGATGTACTAAGTCCTTAACTACTAAGCTCTTTGCTAGGGGGTGGGAGAAATCTCCATAATAAAAGCTTGTTCTTGTTTTTCTCATTTTGTATGGACTGATGAGAATTTCACTGCTAACTGCCTTTTAGGCACCATTAGTCAAGGTTACTTCCAAGCTCTATTCTAGCTGTAGGAATCTTAAAGTTCTCTGATTCTGTGTGTCATTCCACATCTTCCAGAGATGACTTCACTGCTCTGACTTACCAGAACATTTGAGCTCCTCATTCATAAAGCCTCACCCTTTCGGTTTCAAGTATGTGATAAGCAGCTTAGTTTGTTTCCATTCCCATGATTAATTTGTGGAAAATTAGCATTTTTAAAGTTCCTGTATCTTTTCCTTCATTCTGTGTTGCCTTTTCTCCTTCCTTGTGACTTTGCATCCATTTTTTACCTGCCCTTTCAAGTCTAAGAAGCATCTTTAGACAGTTCCATCGTTCTCGAGCATTTCATGGGGTTTATCGTTCTTTCCTCAGCAAATGAACGCTTTCCTCCTCTGGCCTCTGTTCAACAACTGTTGTGCAGCTTTCCGAAGGATCTTCCAAATCTCATTCCAGTGAATGAGATCTGTTTTTCAAAATGGTATTTCTAGCTTAATTTCTCTGTGTCTATGAAATTCTTCCAAAACAAATAGCTAGGTTTTGTTTGTTTTTGTTTTTGTTTGTTTTTTTAGTGTTCCCTTACAAAATTTCCAGCAATGTATTTACTCTTTCCCTCCAGTGAGAGTAAAAATTACAAAGATGAGAAAGAGGTTTAGCATGCCACGGTATTGTTTGGTTGTAGGGTCAGGACTAAGAATTATCTTCTCAATATATGGGACTTTATTATATCTTAAGTCAAAGGCCTTATCACTCTGATATGCTGTTTGGCTCAGAAACCATATGTTAACTTAATGAAATTTACAGGTTACACTGAAAAGGATGGGTAACAAATGTTTGTTTGCTGAGCTTGGTGATTCTCAACTGCAGGTTACAGTTCTTAGAAGTGTGGACTTTTCAGACATGTATTATTCACTGTGGACTTGAATCTTCCGCTAAAAGGGGAAACGTTATCCTTGATTAATGGTTCTTTTCCATGACTAAAGCAAGAGTCTGTGAGATATCTGATCTTTCAAGTATTCTTTTCCTACTCTGGTGGTCCATGAACTAAGACATTTGGGGTTCAGTAGTTTAAAGGAAACTTCCCATTGTGCGGAGTCTGGAAATTAGCTTTTGCTGTTGGTTTCAACGTGGCTCTTTCTTCCTCAGATAGAACCAAATTCTGTCAGTACTGAGTCTACAACCCCTAGTACCAGCATCTGTTTTTCACTTACCTGCATAGTTAAGTGGCTTGAGAGGTCTGGAAAGGGCAATCTTGTTTTCAGTTCCCTTTCCAAAAAAACATCACAAAAGCCCTGAGGAAGGCAGGATTTTGTTCTCTGTCTTCAGTAGTGTTTACTGATCCCAGCAGTAGTCTGTTGAATGCACTCTGTAACTCGCACTTCCATAGATCTGTCCTCCTGTTGTACGGTTCATCAAGGCCAGGCACAGAAAGGGAATATAAGATTAGAGAAATTGGTATGGATTTCTCCTCACGGTAAAGTAGTTCCAGGCAATTGTACTCACTTCATTAACTATAAAGTCAGACTACACTCCTTTCTGGCTTTTTTTTTTTTTTTAATTGGTAAGGATTTCATATTGAGAAAGAATTAACAAAGGAAAGAAACATTCAATGATATTTAAGTATCTGATCACCTGAAACAGCAATATTATTTGGTTCACACACAATACAAGCTTCATTTAGACAGTAAAAGATTTAGAGGGAGGACCATATAAAGTCTTCTAATCATAACAAAATGTTTTAGCCAGTTTTGCTTTTTATTCTATTAAATCATTATTAGATTATGATTTTGGGGTCCTTCCTAGTCTGCACCCCTGCTCCCATCTTGAGTCATGTGCATCTGGAAGAATGCTGTAGACATTAGCATGAGTAAGGGTGGTGTTGGTCCTGGTCCAGCCAGAGTAATTCCTGCCATTCTTGAGATTTGGATATAAGGCTTCCACACAGACTAGATGCTGATTAAATACTAACTTCATAGCATTGAAGGGTGTTTTGTAGGTCTTTGGTAGCGTTCCCAAATTTTGAAGCAGAGAATGTCAAGATCTGCTCTTCCTAGGGCTTACACGTGAAATAGTCAAATAACAATAAAGTGCTCTTTCTGGATTATATAATTGAAGGAAGTGTGTTTCTCTGACAGAGTGAAGGTACACTTCTAGCAACTGGTTCATACGATGGATTTGCCAGAATATGGACTAAAGATGGTAAATGAAGCATTTTTCTTTTTATATGTTGTTATTGATCTAAATTATAAAGCTTGAAGTAATTTTAATGTTTTTCTTTTTGAATGTTAGGTAACCTTGCTAGCACCTTGGGGCAGCATAAAGGCCCTATATTTGCATTAAAGTGGAATAAGAAAGGAAATTTCATCCTAAGTGCTGGAGTAGACAAGGTAAAAGAACGTTAAACTAAGTTTTATAAAGGTTAGTGTGTTACAGAGTATAACTGAAAATAATGTTTTCTCCTGCTGTTCATATCAACAATAAAACATTCGTATATGGGAAATTCAGGTACAAATTCATGTTGATAATGGAAATGCTCTTAGAGTTTTCTGTCAGCTCCTTCCTCAATTTACTCATCAGAATGCCAATTATCTTTGTGACCACTCATCTTTGCTGGAATAGTGGGTGTCATACCTCCCATACTCTGCTTTCTTTCCTTAGTTTCTAGTTTATCTCAGCCGTGAAAATAGGTCCGGAGTGATTCCATGAGAAATCTTAGAGCCAATCTATTTGCCGAGCTCCTGGTGCTAATTGAAAATGTAAAAAAATGCAGGGTCTTTGCGGCTTTTTCCACTAAACTAGGCCGGGCAATATGGGTAGGTTAAAAATACAGCCTCCTTGCTCTTTTGTCTTCTTAGATCATCCCCTCTACCACACCTCCCAAAATGAATATAGGTCTAAGATGATTTTAATCCAGGAAAGCATATGCTCATATGTTTGTTAACTGAGCGAGTTGTCAGAAATGAAAGTACAGAGGAAAAAAAGGAAGAAAAATAAAAGAGGCCAGGAGCAGGAGGGAAAAGTCCTATTAATAACCAGTGCCACTGTGTGATACTTTACATCCCCAGAGTTACAAAACTAATGATGGGAGGGTGTTTAAAGGAATTGTGAATATATCCATCCAGATTTATGTGTCTACTTGGATATAATATACAAGACACTGTTTTACATATCGTCAAAATTCAAGCTGCCTGTGTGTGTAAATGTGATCTTTAAAAATCTTACTATTAAAAATTGGTTGGTGACTTTATTAACCAAGAATTTGCCTCCTAATAGCTAAAAAAAAAAAAAAAAATTACATTAAATACGTTATTGCAATTGAGTCTTAAGCAATATAATATAATGTCTGGTGTTTTGTAGACAACTAATAGTTACTTGAAGTGAGCTGACTGATGAAAACTCACCAGGGGAAAATGCAGCTACTTAGTAGTCATTTTCCCCCTCAGAATGGAGGGTAGTGTACCCTCGTTGTACTATTGGGGATAAGTAAATGTTTAAAGTTAAATTCACTCTGACATTTCCTATTGCTCTAACATAGTTAGCATCTAATTTATGCACCTACGATGAGCTTCGTTTAACCTCTTAATACATTTTTCTTTTCTTTCCAATCTCAGACTACGATTATTTGGGACGCACATACCGGTGAAGCCAAGCAACAGTTTCCCTTTCATTCAGGTAAACCTTCACAGTTTACATGAGAACTGGTGCTTCCTTCTGTTTTTCTAATTAAACTTTTGAAAGCATATCATTCATTTAAAATCTTGAAATATCAAATATCAATCTTGTTACTAGTCCTTTGAGGAGTTGATGTTCCATGACTTTCAGATTGTTAATTGTCAGGGGATCATCAAACATTTTCTGTGAAATGTACCATTAAAAAATCATTTGCAGCCTAGTGCAATTAGGTTGGTATTATCTAATGGTAGGAGCATAGATCTTGGAATCAGGAGATCTAAGTTTGAATGGCACTTCCACCCCACTTCACAAGCTTTAACACTGAGCAAGTCATTTAACCTTTCTGAGCCTCATTTTCTCTATCTGTAAATGAAGGCTAATAATTATATCTATGTGTTATGAGGATAAAACCAAATAATGTATATATGGAAATACTGTATAAAGTTTATAAACTCATACAATTTAGGTGTTGTTATTTCTCATTTTGGACTCCTGTTTCTAAATCAGTCCTCCTGTGTACATGAAATTAAAAAAGAGACTTTCCCAGCATTGTTGGAACTTTGGTGCTTTAAGTGGGTTTCTCTTTTAAAAAATAATTTGATACTTAAATACAATAATTCCGGCCCTCCCCAATAGTGTGTTCCTTTCTCCTTGATATAGAGCCATGCATGCACCAGGGTATACAACCTGATGAGTAGAGACAGCTGGGTTTTAGTACCTGCTTTCTGTTGATGCTGTTCTCGGGGAGTTTCCTGATGATAATTATTAAACTAGAACAAGATGCCTAATAACTACAGTTGACCCTTGAACAACATAGGTTTGAACTGTGCAGATCCACTTACATATGTGGCTTTTTATTCAATACATACAATTGCAATACTCCAAATTTATTTTCTTTTTTATTGGTTTCTGTAGCTTACTTTATTATATGAATACAGTATAAAACTCATATAACATACAAAATTGACTGTTAATTGACTGTTTCTGTTCATGGTAAGGCTTCCAGTTGACAATAAGCTATTAGTAGTTAAGTTTTGGGGGAATCAAAAGTGCAGTACGGGGCGCCTGGGTGGCACAGCGGTTAAGCGTCTGCCTTCGGCTCAGGGCGTGATCCCGGCGTTATGGGATCGAGCCCCACATCAGGCTCCTCCGCTATGAGCCTGCTTCTTCCTCTCCCACTCCCCCTGCCTGTGTTCCCTCTCTCGCTGGCTGTCTCTATCTCTGTCAAATAAATAAATAAAATCTTTAAAAAAAAAAAAAAAAGTGCAGTACGGAATTTCAACTGCACGTGGAAGGGCCCTGACCCCTGTCCTGCTTAGGGGTCAGCTAAGTTAGAGCAGTAGTTGTAGGACTACCTGATTTCACTGCTTTGTTAAGGATTTTGTTGTCGTTGGGAAGAGTTTTGAAGTCTGACTAAATATTTTCCAATTTTTGGTAATATCCTTTTCACAAATAGCCAGTGGCACGGCATCACCTTTAAAACTGAAACAGCTTCTGACATTCTGGCTTTTTGTCTTTTTCTGTTTAGTGTGACTAAACAAGCCAGATGAGGTACAAAATGACTGCTGCGTGGTATCTGGGTAACATCATTGTGCAAGCATCATGGGGACAGTTCAGGCTGATTAAAACTTACCACGTTAATAGGCATTTACACATCAGTTTTTGTTTACCTGTTTACGTGCACCTTTGTTTCTAGTCCTTACCCAGGTAGAGTTCTCTTGAGGTTTGGTAGTGGTACTAGCTACTGTTTAAGGAAGACCACCTTTGTGTTCGAGACGGTGCTCTTTGTATACATGATCCCATTTAGTCCTGACTACAACCTGATGAGCTCCATGGTATTGAAGTCATTTTACAAGTAAATAAGCCTTTTCCCCAGGATATATTTTCTTGCCATGCTTTTTGTTTTTTAAAACAGCTTTATTGAGATATAATTGTCATAAAATGGGCTATACATACTTAAATTGTGCACGTTGGTATGTTTTGACATGTATATACCACCTAACCTGTCACACACTTCAGACAGTAAATACACCTGTTAGTTCCAGAGGTTGCCTCCTGCCCGTTTGTGATCTCTCCCCTTCATCCCTAGACAACCACCCATGGTCTTTCCACACCAGAAATTAGTTTACATTATGTAAATGGAATCATACTTTGTTGGTCTGGTGTCTTTCACTCTGAGAAGTTGTTTTGCATTCACTTCAGTTCCTCGTGTGGATACACCACAGTGTGTTTATCCATTTACCTGTTGAGGCAAATTTGGGTTGTTTCCAGTTTTTTGGGCTGTTATAAATAAAACTGCTATCAATATTCATGTACAAGTTTTTGTGTGGACTTGTGCTTTCATTTCTCCCATGCAACTGTCTAAGACTAGAATAGCTGAATTATATGGGAGGTATATGTTTAACTTGTTAATAAACTCCTGAACTGTTTTTCCAAAGCTTACATTTTCCATACTGGTTTACATTTTCACCAGCATTGGATATTCTCGTCCCTGCATGTCCTGGCCAGCACTTGATAAGTGGTTAGTGTCGTTAATTGGAGCCACTCTAATAAGTGGGTATTGGTATCCCATTGTGGTTTTAATTTGCATTTCCTAATGACCAGTGATGTTGAGCATCCTGTCATGTGCTATTTACCATCTGTAGGTCTTACTTGGTGAAGTATCTGATCAAATCTTTGGATCTTTAATTTATTGTTTTCTTTCTATTGAGTGTTGTGAGTTCTTTATGTATTCTGAACACAAGTTTATGAGGTATTTACATATGCTGTCTTATAGTCTCTGGCTCATCTTTGCATTGTTTTAAAAGTATCCCTGTGTGTCAACTCTATTTCAAGGAAAAGAAAACAAAACAACAGTATCCCTCGAAGATCAGGAGTTATTAATGTTGATGAGTTCCATAAATTATTTATTTGTTCTTTTATGTATCATGCTTTCAGTGTCAATCTGATTTGCTCTTTTTTTCCTATTTGCTTGATGTGGAAGTTGAGGTCACTGATTTGAGACCTTTCTACTTTTGTAATATGGATATTTAGTGGTATAAATTTACTTGTAATTACCACTAAGTGACACCTCTGTCTGCATAGCTCTCTCCTTTCTGGTAATCTGTACTATGAATTCCAGCTGCCTTGGTCTCCTAGATTCTCAGCTTTGTCTCTTTGAGTTCAGGAAATTTATTGATCTCTTCCTAGAGAGATTCCTCTTCCCTATACCAAGACCTGGACTTCTTTTCCCCCAAGTTGTAAGCTTGGGCAGTTATAAAGGGCACATTGATTGTTGGTTCCCATTGTCTCAGGAACCACTGTCTTGAATTGTTATCTCATATTTTGTAAGCTTTCTGGTTGTTTTAGGCAGGAGGTAATTTGGTCATCTTGACCAGAAATAGAAGTCTATAATGTTTTTTAAATTACCATATTTTAATTGCTGTGCTAAATTGTCTCCCATATATACTCTTTCATAAAGCATAAATTATGATTACAGATAAGTTATTTTTTTTTAAGATTTTATTATTTATTTGACAGAGAGACAGCCAGCGAGAGAGGGAACACAAGCAGGGGGAGTGGGAGAGGAAGAAGCAGGCTCCCAGCGTAGGAACCTGACGTGGGGCTCGATCCCATAATGCCGGGATCACGCCCTGAGCCGAAGGCAGATGCTTAATGACTGAGCCACCCAGGCACCCCTACAGATAAGTTATAGTAAGTGGCCATTTCATACCTGTTAGTATGGCCAGAAGAAGTAATAATGTTCATGAGGATATGGAGACCTTAGGGTCCTTCTACTTCACTAGTAGGTTTGTAAAATGGTACAGTCACTCACTGTGGAAAATAGTATGACAGTTCCTCAAAAAGCTAAATATAGAATTACCATATTATGATCCAGCAATTCTACACCTCGGTATATATCCAAAAGACTTGGAAGCCGGGACTTGAACAGATTCTTGTCAGTGTTCATAGCAGCATTATTCACAGTAGCCAAAAGGTGGAAACAACCCAGTGTCCATCAACAGACAAATGAATAATAAACAAAATGTGGTCTACACGTACAATTATTACTCAGCCATGAAGAGGAATGAAGGTCTGACACATGCTGCAACATTAGTGAACCTTGTACGCATTATGCTAAGTGGAGTAAAGCACACACAGAGGGACAAGTAGTATGATTTTACTTATTAACTATCTAGAACAGGCACATTCATAGAGACAAAGTAAAGATTAGAGGTTCTCAGGAGTGGGCGAGGGGGAAATGGGGAGTTATTGCTTAATGGCTGTGGAGTTTCTGTTTGGGGTGATGAGAAAGTGTGAAAATAGTGGTGGTTGCACAGCCTTGTGAACATAATTAATACCACTGATTGTACACTTAATAAAAGGGTATTTTATGTTATATAGGACCACCGTATTTAAAAATTAATAATAAAATATGTCCAAACCCATTGAATTGTTCACTTTAAATGGATGAATTTCACAGTATGTGATCTATATTTCAGTAAAGCTGTTTCCAAAAAATGCGGATGACTGATAAATGGCCTTCTCTCCTTGCTGCATAGGTTCAGTTCATTCGTTACCTTCTAAATTATGAAGGTTGGAGGGGGTAACGAAAATGTATCAAAACTTGCAGGACACACAAATTTTAATCTTAGCTCCAAGATTTTAAAAGATTGTGTAGCCCTAGGCAAGTTAATTAACTTTTCTTAGTCTCTTTTATCATGTATAAAATGAGATCAGTAGTAATGAACACATCTCTCACATATCACTTACATAAAAATGCATTTTGTTGTGAGATGTATTTCTTTTTTTTTTTTTTTAAAGTTTACTTATTAAGTAATCTCTACACCCATCACGGGGCTTGAACTCAGAACCCCAAGATCAAGAGTCTTGTGCTCTTCCAGCTGAGCCAGCCAGGGGCCCCATAGAGATGTATTTCTTTCCTAAAGAATTTGCATCACCTAGACTCCTTTTATTTTAGGAGTAAACAAGAAGGAAGAAGGTAGGTGTTCTTAGATTATACCAATTTTATAACCATTGTATTTTATGAGCCAGGTGTATCACAAAGCATAAATCATACAACTCATGTTGCAGCATTCCCCAACTTCTCCCAGGGAGCTTTACTTGGTCATATGGTTTTTGTTTTGTTCTGAACCTAATGGTGTATTTGTTTGAATGCCACTTCCTATTTTCTCAGCCTCCCATCTCCTATTTTGCAGACAGCTCTGCATCAAATTAACATCCTAATACATCAGGACAGGTTCTTGGCATTCTTTGTAGCATTTTATTATACTTTTAATTGTTTTCTAAGTGTATTAGATTTTCCAGGCTTTTTTCCCCCCAGCACTTAACACTAGAACCAATTAGTTATCAAACATTTTGTTAAAATTATTTTTGAAATGATATCTTATGTAATAGTACTTAATGTCAAAACGAAAGTGTAGATTCCAGGCACGAAAACAGAATCGAAACCAGGTAGTCCACAAGGGGAAGTTAGTACAAGGAAATAGTTGCAGAGGTGTTGGAAGAGTGAAAACCAGAGGACTGTGAGGTATCCCAGAGTGTAACAACTGCAAAAAACTTAAGACGATAGAGAAGGCAGGATCCAGCTGCCCAGTGGGACTTAGAACTGGAGAAACCAGACTGCCTGGCCAGAACAGGCACCTTGGAGTAACGGTTGCCATTGCCAGCCACCCAGCCTTGAAAGAGAGATGAGAGCAAAATCGCCTGTCTTCTGTTTCTCTTGCCGTTGGGCTGGTAACAGTGTCTCCCACTGTATGAATCCATCTGGAAACCGATAGACACTGGAGCCTGGGGTATGTCATTTGCAAGAGTCCACCTGCTGTGTGTAGAGCATAGCAGGACAGAGTGTGGTTAGGAATGGCCCTGAGAGCAAGCAGACAATGAACAGGACCGTCATCGACATGCATCTAAGATGATGCGATGTGCACAGACAGCAGAATTCATACATAGTGCTCGTCAAAGTTGGCCTGTATTTTTGTTTACTGGCTGATTTAAGTTGGATTCTCCCAGAAGCAGACCTTGAGCCAAGCATTTGAGTGACGCAATTTATTAAGGAAACACTCTCAGGGGAAACAAGTGAGGAACTGTAGGGATCAGGATGGGGAAGAGGGCCCAGCCTCAGCCTGATCCAGGCAGGGCTTTGGAGTGTTTATTACACCTTGGAGTTTTTCTCATCTTTAGCCACACGTTAGATTTTTGAATAATCTCCTTTCTCCCCCAAACCCAACTACATACCACCAGCCATTGGGTACTAGCCATCTTTTGGGGGGAGGGTGTTGGAGTCAGCATTAGAACAGGGCAGTTCTCTGAAGAAGTTGACCACAGGAGCCCTTAGCACCAAAGCACTCAGAAACTGGGAATTAGACACAGCACAGGTAAAAGAGGGTCTGTGAAGGAGGGAGAGCAGACACCTCTGAAGTCATACTGCCTTACAACAGCAGTAGAATATAACCTGCGCTTCGCTCTGCTCGCTTGGCTCATCAGTCTAACAGTGCTCAGAACTCCTGTTCGTAGTATGCTCGGTGTAAAGATAGCCAGTTACTATTATGCACATATACATACGACAAGGAAATGGGTTTGTTTTTTCTTTCCCATAGACACAAGTTCTGACTATTGTATTAAATGCTTTATACAGCTTCACTTTAACTTCCTGTTTTCCTCCTCGTCTCTAAGTGTTTACTCTGAATGGTAAACTTGTTCTGTAAAGGGCCAGAACACAACCTTTTTGGGCTGTATAAGCTGTAGAATCTCTATGGGAGCCAGTCTGGTCTGCCCTTGTAGTGCAAAACAGCCATGATAATATGTAACCAAATGAACTTGTCTGGGTTTTAATAAAATTTTATTAGGACACTAAAATCTGAGTTTTGTATGATGTTCACATTCATAGGTCCTCTTTTGATCATGTGTCATCTTGTGATCCCCACCCCCAGCCGAATGAAACGTGAAAACTACTCCTGGCTAATGAACACTGCTCTCAACCCAGTGTTTTTTGTGTGCTCCTATTGCTTAACCCAGTTACTTGCTATCGTTACCTTAATCTGCGTTACTAATTATAGAGAGCCTTTGCACCTTGCAGCAGGGGGAAATGAAAAGAAAGACTCTCCAGTCATATCAGAGCTGAAATAACTATTAATAGCCAGCCAGCTTTTGGGCGTCTGAGGTTTTAAATTCAATGACGTAGGTTTTAAGCGGTGTCTGACAAGAATCACTTAGAAGAAAATGTATTTGCGATCATATGCAATATTCCACTTATCAGTTGAGTGATTTGGAAATAATTCAGCATAACATTTGTCTAACTTGTAATTTACAAGGTACTTTTCACACACATCATCTCACTTGATCTTCACAATATCCTTGTGTGTATTAAGCTTAAAGGTTTTATCCTTTTTTAGATGAGGAAAATATCATGAGAGGTTAAATGACTTGCTTGGGGCCCAGCGGTTAGGGAGTGGAGGAACCAAGCCCCCTTGTCTATTGAACACTCAAGAGTATTTTAGAAATAAAAGGAAGTATAACATCACTTTTAAGTGTTTACAAACACGATACCAAGAAGCCAGTGCTAGTAATTTATAGAGCAAGCTCTCAGGAACCCTGATCTCCTGTGTTACTTTCTGTTAGGCTTTGTCTCACAGAGAGACAACTGAACTGAAATGGATTCATTTGTGATATTTAGATGCCTTCATTTTTAAAAATTCTATTACTAACTTAAAAATTATAAAGTAAAATGCTCAAGTTCCTATCAGCATACTTAATGTCCAAGCGTGGCGTAAAGCCCAAGCTCCGAGATTTTAGTCCGTGTGGAATGAATGCAGACTCAGTGCTTTTTCTTTCCAGCACCAGCACTGGATGTTGACTGGCAGAGCAACAACACCTTTGCTTCTTGTAGCACAGATATGTGCATACATGTCTGTAAACTAGGACAAGACAGACCTATTAAAACATTCCAGGGACATACGGTGAGTAGCCTCCCCCCCGCAAAGTGGTTATTATGAATAAGTAATATTACAGAGTGGCTTTGCAGTATGTATGTTTAACATCCAAAGAGCAACCCAGTCTATAAAATGAAAATGTGAATATTTACTGTTATTTTTAGAATGAAGTAAATGCTATCAAATGGGACCCAACTGGCAATCTTCTGGCCTCCTGTTCTGATGACATGACTTTGAAGGTAATTCGAGGAGTGGGGAGACATGCAGTGGAGGTGTCATGAAGAATGACTGTTCTGGCCGTTTTTAGATTATTTAGAATGTCTGTCTTACAGTTCATTGAATGCTTAAACCTGGGTCAGGATTTACTCTACTTTTTAGTACTTAATCATTGTTTTTTATATTTTATTTTGTGAAGTATTTCAAGTGTTTAAATATAGCAAATAAATTCTATTTAAAAGAGTGATAGGAATTGTGCTACAAAACCTGCTGTCTTAATTGTCTTCACTTCTAGAAGGTCATATACGGATTCAATTAAAGTTTATTTGCACATGTAAAAATTTGACTAATAAGTAACAGGTCTTTGTAGCATTCGTGGATTTTGCTGAAATTCTGTGAACTATATTAATTTGATTTTGTGGTGTGAATGTGTATCATCCTTGCTGGGAAGCAGATATGTAGCAGAGAATTGCTTAGCTGGTGAGGGAGCCTCGTTGACACACGCCAGCTCGGCAGCTCGACATGGATTTATGTTTTTCTTGTCAGTGTGACTAAAAGCAAAACTAACACCTTGCACCTGTGCGCATCACGTTTAGAGAAAAAACATTTTGAGATAAAGAACAGCCTAGTACTAATCTCCAATATTAATGAAGTTTTGAGCCCTTTCCTGCAACATAGTAACTCTCCTGAAAATAATTTTATCTTGACGCTGCAATGCCAAGGGCTGCAGATGTGGTGACCCTTGCAGATGGAGGAATCATGAGAGAAAACTGCTTTTCCTCCTGTCAACAGACTAAATGTAACCTTGGTAACCTGGTGGGGTTTTTTCCTTAACTACCTCCTGTGTTTTTAGTTATCAGTTTTCTCAAGCCTGGGCCCCCTGGCAAACATCGCTACTACAAAGGCTTCTCTTAATGCTTTTGTCTCTGGGTTTACTTTGCATGCGTGCGCGTTGCAGTCATAAAATGAAAAGCTTTTGGAACAGAGTGTGGCACATAAGCGGAAATGAAAGAAGGCCGGTGGCTGGAGAGTCTACTGAGTTGCAGTTAGATAAGTTTGAACTAGAAAGTGTTAGCTTTTCGTCCTAACAATAATGAAAGGTCAGATTTTTAAAGCAGACACGGGATGGGTCGATACTGTATAGTGGAGCCAAATTCTGAGAACAAGGAACATGAGTCAGAAGATCCTGCGAAGCCTGCGCGGTGATCGAGCCGTGCAGGTGGAGGTGCTAGGGGGGCCTGATGCTCCGAGAAGAACTCTGCCCTTGGCAGAAACATTTGGGACTTCTCTGCAGGTGGGTGGTCATTCAAAGCCATGGGCTCGGATGAAGCTGTGTAGGGAGAGAGGACAGAGTAAGAAAAGAGGGGAACCTTAGAAATAGAAAGTCTTAAGAAACTCCCAGAAATTGCCAGCTCAAGAGGAACGAGCTTCCAAAAAGAAACTGAGAAGGAATGACCCAAATGGAAAAAGAGTGTTCAGAGAAGAATGTTCCAAGGGAGTTGATGGATGGGAGTTAACAGTGGCAATGCTATTGAAAGGTCAAATGAAATAAGTTTTGAAACGTATTTTGGGGGCTTATTTACATGGAGTTATAAATGTCTAGGATCCAAAAACATGATGGGTTTGCTTCGTTATCTCTTATTGGTACATTGCAGACATGTGAAACACACCTGATTTTTGCGGGGGTTTTTTTTGTTGCTGGCAGTTGGGTTTTGATATGTGTTTGTGTTTGGCAAGATTTACCCCCATGTCTTTATGGAATGATTTTGCCAGAAATACTCCAGTATAGGTTTTTCTTGGTTTTTGCTGAGAAATAATATTAATTTTAAACCTCTGTACACATGTGTTTTCAACTCAAGCAAGGCTATTCTCTACTCATCATTTTAACTTTAATTATTGCTTTGTCATTTTTCATGGTTGGTTCTGTATGAGTCATTTTTCTGAGCTTTTATTATGGTAAGAAAACTTACCGTGACATCTTTTTTTATCAGATTTTTAAGTGTACAGCGCAGTATTGTTATCTATGGGCACAATATTGTAGATCTGTAGAGCTGAAATTTTACACTTGTCGATTAGCTGGTCCTCCTAATCTCTTCTCCTCAGCCTCTGGCAGCTACCATTCTTTTCTTGGCTTCTGTGAGTTTTAGATACCTCATATAAATGGGGCCGTGCAGTATTTGTCCTTCAGATTCATCCATGTTGTTGCATAGTTCAGGAATTCCTTTTTTTTAAGGCTGAATGATAAATGTATTACATACATTATATTGTACGTAATACCTTATTTTCTTTATCCATTCATCCATTGATGGACACTTAGGTTGTTTCTGTGTCTTAACTTCTGTGACTAATGCTGCAGTGAACAGGGAGTGCAAATATATTTTTAAGATTCTGATTTTAGTTCTTTTAGATAAATACGCAGAGGCGGGATTGCTGGATAATATGGTAGTTCTGTTTTTATTTTTTTGAGTATCGTGCATACTGTTTTTCATAGCAGCTAATGCTTTGCGTTCCCACCAGCAGTGTAACAAGTGGTCTAATTTCTCTACGTCCTTGTCAACATTTATTGTCGTTTTTATTTTATAATAGCCATCCTAATAGATGTGAAATGATATCTCATTGTAGTTTTGATTTGCATTTCCCTGATGGCTAGTGACATTGAGCATCTTTTCATGTACCCGTTGGGCATTTGTATATCTTCTTGGAAGAAAGGTCTGTTCACATCAGTTGCCCATTTTCAAATTGGATTATTAGGGTTTTTGCTATTGAGTTGTAGGAGTTCCTCTTATATTTTCAAAATTAACCCTTTATTTATATATAGATATATGGTTTGCATGTGTGTTCTCCCATTCTGTCAGTTGCCTCTTTACTTTATTGTTACCCTTGCTGCTCAGAAGCTTTTTATTTATATAGTTCCATTTGGCTTTTTGGTTTTGTTTTTGTTGCCTGCACCTTAGTGTCATACAGGAATGTGTTATTTGCATGTTGCTTGCGTATTTGCCCTTCTCTGTTACAGAATGTTTTCTGATTCTAAATCCTGAAAGGAATTATAATCTACATCCTTTAATTAAGGGACAGTGTCGAAACTAATGCCTTCAACATTTTAGGATCGTTACCCAAGGGACTTACTAAATGTTGAAGTTTGTACCGTCTGAAGCTCTCGAAGTTAATCTTTGAACTACAGCTAATTCAGTCTTGAAGCCTCAGAATAGTGAACATTTGGAGAGGACTTAAAGCTAATTTGTCATTTTTAGAAGAGAGAAATATTAAATATATTCTACATTTTAATTTCTTTGCAAATAATTCCCTTGATCACTAATCATTGTCTGGTTATACTGCTTATATTTTAGATTGGCACATTAGTATTTTAAATGTATCCTTTGTATGGGAAAATATGACTACATACATTTTTCTGTTTTGCTCAGATATGGAGTATGAAACAGGACAGTTGTGTCCATGATTTGCAAGCCCATAATAAAGAAATTTATACTATCAAATGGAGTCCAACAGGGCCGGGGACAAATAATCCAAATGCCAACCTTATGTTAGCAAGGTAATATTTCTGTTTTACTCTTTCCTTTATGAGTCTTCTACACAAAAAGCTTCTAGTAAATATGACAGAGTTAGGAAAGATTCCATGAAATGGGAATGTATCCTGCAAGGAATGTTTTTTTGATGGGAATATTTAAACTTGGAGTTTTATTCTTATTTCAGTCCATCATGGATTTTTATATCTTGAGTTATCAAATATTTATTGATGATATCAAATATTGATTAAAAACTCAAGTAATCGAGGCATAGTGCAATAAAGTTTCTTCAGCATTAAAAAAAATAATATTAAAAATATAGTCAATACATTGTTCAAAACCACGGATCAGTCAGTGTAAAAGAATAATTTAAAGAGCCAAGGAATACCATGAATTCAGCTTATTTTGTTTTTTTAGTTCAGGGACTCGGAGGTGCTCTTAAGCTGCCTTTTCTCCTGTATAGCTTTGCTTCCAGAACACTTGCTTCCTAACAGCCCAGTCTGCATCTCATAAGGAATTCGTGGCTAGCTACTAGAAATGGCTGAATATTATAGATTGGTGGTGGGGCTTGGGAGTATTTCATTACTTACGGAGTCATTTTGTTTCCTCCTTTGTCAGTGCATCCTTCGATTCTACTGTTAGATTATGGGACGTAGACCGAGGAATTTGCATCCATACTTTGACAAAACACCAAGAGCCTGTGTACAGTGTGGCTTTCAGTCCTGATGGCAGGTACCTGGCAAGTGGTTCTTTTGACAAATGTGTGCACATCTGGAACACACAGGTATGTCTCAGTTATTTAACTCATCACCTGCTTTCATAGTTACCAAGAAGCACTTGCCTATAGAAATTCTCTTTTCTCTTTTGGTTGTCATTCCTTTTGCGACATTAGTTCAATCCTAGTTTTTAAGTGAGTACTTTTTTTTTAATTTACAGCCAAGGAAAGACTGAAGTGAATCGAAGTTACATTTTCCTAATGTAGACCAGAATTTAGGAATAAATTTAGATTCTTGTTTTATTTTTTTTCAAGTTTACTGACCTAAAATGTGAGAATTTGAGATGCACTTTTAGATAAATGATGTAGTTTCTTGATTTTCTAAAAGCCGTGTCTTTGAAGGAGCTATATGTGAGCAGTTAATAGATTGTGCTAAAGGACAAGATTTTCTGGCTGAACACAGCGATTCATCAGGAATAAACTTAAAACTGTACTACCTTTTTAGGGATAGTACTATAGAGAGATCGTTTCCTAAAAATGGAGAGATTAGCCAGTTGCTTTGTTTCATCTTCTCACCTTTTTAGCGTTTATGCTCCACATACTGTTTTTTTAATAGCAGTGGCTTGACTGCCCCGCCCCGTCGGTGACCCCTTCTTGGGTGGTTGTAGCACACCCATAGTCCGTTACTGTGAGCTCTTTCTCTTTGTATACCTGGTCATCGTAATTGGTCAGACTCTTGCATAAATCCTCATTCTCAAGTATCATTTTTAATCAAGTTAGGCATTCAGATGTTCCCCTGTAAACGTTAAAGAGGTGTACACTGGGAAGTCTTGGAGCTCCCATTTTTTCTTGATTCCCTATGAGTAACTATTTTTATTAGTTTCTCTTTCATTCTTCCTGACATTTTTTGTGTATGAAAGTATTAAGATTCTTTCATTTTTATACTCTCACTGTTTTTTTTTTTTAATTTATATTTTTAACCCCCTTAGAATTGGTTTTTATATGTATGATCTGAGGTAGAGATCTAATTTTATATTTCTAATGGATAGCCAGTTGTCTCAACACTTATTTACCCCTTTGCTGTCTCATAGTGCCACTTCTTTCATATATCACGTTCTTATTGTGGTTTATTCATTAGATTCACTTGTCCTGCATTGATAGACATTGTATATACCTGCACCATTAGCATAGTTTTAATAACTAACTTTATGGATCCCCTGATTAAGTCTTTCTTCTCCCTTCATTAAAGTTTTATAATTTCTTTATGAAGGTCTTTTTTCTTGATTTATTCTGAAGTGCCTAATGGATATTATTGCTAACCATGAATGACGTCTTTTTAAAAATATATTCCTTTTACTTACTGGTTGTTGCTTGTGGTTGGAACATCGCGAATTCTGGCACATTGAGACTGAATCCATCCACCTCTCTGAGCTCTCGTATTAGTTTTAATAGTTTAGGTTTCCCCTTGACTTTCCTTTAATCTTTTTGTTTTGTGATTGAATAGCAGAGACTTTCTAAGTACAATCTATAGATCGTACTGTGTTGTATACAATCTGCGTGTTGTATACATTTTCAGTCACTTATTTGCTCCATTGTGAAAAAAATGAATTCAAATGAAATTTGGGTATAGAAGTGTAGGATTCTAATGGAGGATACTGGTAGGCTCTTAGGGGCATTTGAACAACTATCCATACTATTTAGATGTATCACTATTGTGTATCAGAAAATATCATTTTACTTTTTTAAGTTTGAAAATAGTAAAATGCATCTAGTGAGCTGTTGGTGCGGTCATTGTCTCTTTGTCATATATAAATCCCGTTTTTTCTTTCGTCACTTGGATTATCGTCCATATGATACGTTACCTAAGCATTTCAAGGTCAGTTGTTGAAGTCTGGTCTGAACACACATACACAGATTTGAGCAGTGCTGTTAATCCATTGGCCTTTGTTAATGTTAGGGCTCTAGCTTGTAGACCATGCTGTTTGGGTTCAGTTATAGCCTGATTTGAGCTTAGAAATTGGTAAGTGCTTTGGAAAGAAAGTTGGATTTTTTTAAACCCCAAAGCTTTCTGTCCTGTAGATTTTACTTCCTGTGCATCAACAGACTTTAGATTTTGTTGGTGCCACTCCTTTCTCTTAATTAACCATGGAAATATACTCGAGACCTACTATACTCACACTTCCATGAATCTTTTATATTGTAAGAAACTTGAGGTAGAGGGAAGAAAACAGTCGAACCTGTCTGATGCGGTCAGCTGTAGCAGTGCACCTGTGGTTTCTGCAATATTAGCAGGATGACTTTGAAGAGGAAAGCAAGGGAAAAGACACTTCTGGCTTAGTAATTAAATTAGGATTGGCTGTCTGAGGAGGTATTTACAAGGTACATGTCTTACTGCCATGTTGTTTTTAGGTAGACCTGCTACGTCTAGTTTGACCTTTTTAGGTTATCGTAAAGCTGAGAGATACTTCTCTGCTTTTTCAGGGCAGAACACCAGAAGCATATTTTTCATTGTTTTCCAATTCCTCACAGCAGAGCCTCTGATCTTTGCCCTGTTTAATGACTGGTTTCCTAGGAGAATATGTTTTTTTTACTGAGTTTTAATTGTTCAGTGGGTAACTGAATAATTTTGGTTTCCTTTTTTTTTTTTTTTTTTAATAAATCTCTTTTAGCTTAGGGGCTTCTCAGTAAATATAGAGTAACTCACAGACTTATATTGGAATTGGAATTGTCTTTACTAGTTTATTGTGCTTTCTCTTTAGGATGTTTTTTTGTTTTTTTTTTTTTTTTTAAGATTTTATTTATTTATCCGACAGAGATAGAGACAGCCAGTGAGAGAGGGAACACAAGCAGGGGGAGTGGGAGAGGAAGAAGCAGGCTCCTAGCGGAAGAGCCTGATGTGGGGCTCGATCCCATAACGCCGGGATCACGCCCTGAGCCGAAGGCAGACGCTTGACGACTGCGCCACCCAGGCGCCCCTAGGATGTTTAATCAAAGAAATTCTGACTTCATTTTATCTCTCTAAATGTTAGCCAGACTCATGCACCCTTCAACAGCAACAACAACAGTTTACTTCAGGTCATACATTGAATGTTTACTCCACTGTTGACTGTATCAACGAGGCCACATGGTTGTCAGTACTGGAGAAACAGAGAGTGTGTGTGAGAGAGAGAGAGAGATCTATTGAGTGCAGGCAAGTGTTATTTTATAGGACGATCATCACATTTCTGGTGTTTCGAAACTTCTAATTTATTTTGGAGTCAAAGCTAAATTCCATCTCTGATTGCTAGAAATAATGCCATATAATATTTTACCTCAATATTTGGAATTATAATAATATATGTTCTCATTTTTAAGAATATGTTTTTTCATTTTTTTAGACAGGTGCTCTAGTTCACAGCTATAGGGGAACAGGTGGAATTTTTGAAGTTTGCTGGAATGCAGCAGGAGACAAAGTTGGAGCCAGTGCATCAGATGGTTCAGTAAGTATCCTGAAGTGTTTCCAAGGGGGTGGGTGGTGTGTAAGCGTAGTAAATAAATGTGGCTTATTGTGGTTGTGACTACAGAAGTCTTTTCAAAATGAGTTTTATGGCATTGATCTTTTTTACTGGAGTTTGTATATTTTTCTTGTTTATTTCATTCAAATAATAAAAACAAAATATAGGCTGTGTTTGCCAAAAGAGTATCTTCATAACCAAGAAATGGATAGTTATTTTTAATGTAAACCTTCATTAGTGAAATCGAGCATAGAAGAATACCACTCTGAGAGAGATTTGAATTTTTAATTCCTTTTTCTACCTTGTCTTCCCTGCAGAAGAGTGTTGGTGGCCCAGGGAAGGGGGGGGGAGTAGAGGCAGTTGAGTCCTGCATTGAGGAATGAGTGATACTGAGAGACTTTCAGGATGAGATTGGCCAACTCTTTATAGCCAAAACTAGTTTTGGCTTCCAAAGCTCTGAAGGCAAAGGGAAAATGGAGGGGGTATTACCCATTAGCTGCTTTCTGAAGCTGTAGCTTAATATAATCTGAGTTCTCTTTCATTTAGGCCCAGAAGATAGGAAATGGTCTATCTTGAGCATATTTTTTCTGTTTTTTAATTAACGGAGAGTAGATCTTCAAAATTTTAGCCGTGGTTCTTTCTTTGTAGTGTTAGCCCATGGTGATTTCCTCCATCTCTTAGATGATTTGTCTGATTTCTGTTGGTTAAGTGCCCAGCGCTATGATTACTGCTGCTTTACCAGTTTCGTGAACTCGGAAGTAAAAATAGATTTCAAACTGTACTATAGAAACGTTAAACTAAAAATGTACAATGAAATTCTTAACACACTGGTTGATTATTTTAATTTCTTACAGGTTTGTGTATTAGACCTTCGGAAATAGCGCTACTAGTTGGAAGCCATGGACCGACTATGAATGTGTACATAGCCAAAATGACTGTCCCTGACCCATGTACTGCTATAGTCCCACTTGAACCATGGCCAGTCCACTACAGCCAAATCTAAAAGAAATATATACATACAGTGTATATAAACAAAATTGCACCCTGAAGATGACAGAATTTTGTCACAGCTTGTGAATTCTGTTCACCAAGTGCTGGAATCTAATCTGCTGTGCCCCTAAAATAGCATTTAGAAGTTTGGGATATGAAAAACAGAAGAGAGAAAGAAATATGCGTTATAAAAGCAGCCCATATGTGTACCAGTTTTTGGATACTAATGACAGCCTTGTTTTTCCCCTTTGAATCAGAAGACACCATGGATTATATTCTTTTTTCCCTTCAGTAGTTGAGCAGTTTGTATGTACAGAGAAAATGGACTTACAAAAACTTGCAGCAGTAGTTTGTTCTCGCTTTTAAACTTTGTTTTCGGTTTAGTTTATGGATGCATGAAGTAAGGGAGTGAATCAGTTTCTTGTTTATATTTTTTTCACCTTTTAAACAAAAAATTCTTAAAAATATTTTAATGCATTCTTTTGAAGAGATAGATGTTTGGTACATTTTATGGCTCCCAGAGCATATATTCAATTGGTGCATGTTGTGGAAGGGGGAATTGGAAATTGAATGAAAACATATGACTTTTGGTCATGTCAATCTGTAAGACACATCAGTAAAAGGATATTATGCTCTGTTTTTTTGTTTTGTTTTGTTTGTTTTGTTTTTTTGTTTTTGGGGGTTTTTTTTTGTTCTTTTTTGGTGATGTGGCTTAAATGCAATAGTTTCTTTTTTGGGACATATTTCTGCCAATTAAAGACTAGAAGGGCACAATTTTTTTTTTTTAAATACCATAGAGAAGATGCATAAAAAAAAAAATCTTCTGATGTTTTGTAGCCATAACTAAATTATGGTTAAAATGTGCACTATTGTGAAAAGGAGCAAAGTAGGTTTGGGGTTTTTTTTTTGTTGTTTGTTTATTTGTTTGTTTTGCTTTGTTTTTTAAGAGATTAAAATGTTTCTGGATAAGGATTAGCTTCTCAAAGTGTCCATCATTCTGTGTAGAAGCTTAAATATGTAATGTAACCAAACTCCAGTATTAAAAATCTCTCATGTTGTTTTTCTTTATACAAAGCAAGATAACGGCATATAACACTGCCATTACACGGCAAAATGTTTGCTACCTTAGTTTAAAAACAATCTTTAAAACAAAAGACTTGCTTCAAGATGTTTTTAAATAGCAGTGATTCAGAATTTAAAAAAGAAAGTGTAATTGCACTAACCTCCCTGCTGCTCTGATTCTGCATTCGTGGTACTCGTGACTACATTTTTTTCAAATATGGATAGATTTAAGCTGCTATTTTTTTTTCTCCGTAATCACTACTATATCATGTCTTTTACTCTGCTTATAATATCAAGTATTTTCTGAAAGATAATAGGTTTCAGAGCAAACCTCTTGTGTTCATGCAACTAAAAATTAAAATACACAGAATTTGCAAATGATAGCATGGGGCTGTGTTTATATGTGTGACTAACAGGGTTTGTCATGATTAATGTAAGTATCCACAAGTGTCAGTTTTGAAGAGAATAGTTGTCAAATTTATATTGCAAAGATTTTAATTAAGGAATTGCTTATTATTAAGCTTAACAAATTTATAACACTATTTCCGTCACTAATTATTTTGAGGCCTTTACTACTAAAATTTTAACCTATGTTTTAAGTGGAAGTAGAAACCGATTTAACCCAAGTAACGCAGCTTTGATTTTCAGCAGTTGTTGTTTTGCTATTTTTACAAAACAGCATTGATTGAAGCAAGTCTTGGTTTTACTAAGGTAGGATAGCATTTGCTATTGGTAAAGAGAATAAATACACTTAATTTCACAATACATTGTTATATGTACCCCAGTTATCGTTAGTGGGGACTATGATACTGTAATAATATTTTTAAAAATTTACATCCAGAGAGGCAGTCACTCATGATGGTTTTGTGCCAGCTGTTTTTAGGGTTTTGGATCACATTATAGATATTTAGAACTATTACCCTGTGACTTATGTAGGAAACCTAATATGCTGAGTATCTGGCACTTGAAATCCTGCTTTTATTGCTAGAGGTCCACATCTGTGGTTGACCTCTGTTGTTGTTTAAAAAAAAAATAAATAAAAATTTAAAAATCTGTGCAATAATTTTTAAATGTGCTCCCAGGAATAGACACAAATGTTTTGAGTAGATTTAAGCTGCATTTTCCTTTAGTGATGCATCTGTCAATTGCACTGAATTTAAATCTGAAAGTCAGAGGTGATTATTGATAGTACTTTTGTATTTTGATACGGACAATTTATTCATTTGCATACAGTTATTGACTTTTCCCCCCCAGCTGATTAAAAGATAGTCAAGACGTTCTGCAGGATAGCTGCCCAAGTAGACAGCTGCATTTTGACGGTATTGTCACCTTTTCTTTCTTTCTTTTTTTAATCGTTAGCTATTTTACTTAAGCATAATAGCCACAATAGGACATATAAAAGATGGTAAATACAGAGCTTTATCCTGAAGTCTTGGGTCTTTTCAGGGGGGCCCTTGGGGAAAGGCGTCCGTTCTGTAGGCTTGGGTCCTTTATGAGCGTCCAGTTGATTTTGCTGCTGTTCCCGACAGCGTCATTGCTGCTGCTGTGCCACGGTGCTGCTCCGACAGACAGGAGTGAGATCGCCCCCAACCTGAGCAGTAACTCGATTGTAGGAGACCAAGTTTCACGGCCTGCACAATTCTGTATTTGAGGTTCTTGGCTCGTTTTTCCTTCCTTTTTTTTCTGAGAACTTATTCCTGAAGATCAACGGATTCCAGTAGATTTTCTGTCGTTTTCGTTGTATATCGTTGTATAAGCTACTGTAACAAACTTAATAAGGAAAAACAGAAAGGAAAACTTGAATGACTAGAGTACTCTTTGATTAAAGTAAAGAAAGAGCAGCTGTCACTCTTAAACTTCATAAAGGAATATCTTTCTTTCCCTCCTCCGTGTAGGAAGTCCCATACGGTCTTCTGTTTGTTCCAGTCCCCATTTCTGTCCTTGATCAGGTACCATCATTGACTTTCGAATGACTTTCAGAAGTGGTAACTTTTAATTTCCTACTAGATTTTAGAGTATATTGAATTCTGTTTTAACTAATAATTCTCTAGGTAAGTATGTTTTAGGATTAAACACCTTTTACAGATACTGAAAGTGCCTCCTTTTGTGGTGTAAAAAACAAATTATGGTGCAAAAAGTAATTATTAGATTGAAATACATGAAGGTTTTTTGCTTTTTGACATATAAAAATGTCAAGAGAAAGGCCAAAGATTTGTACTTTTTCACTTATAAAGCACTCCTTTTTTCCTTAGACTTCTTTCTGTCAAATTAGATTTAATGAGAGAGTACTATTTTTAAGGAGCTATCTGTTTATGTAGAATGATTTTGTTAAGAGTAATGTAAACTATTATTGCATAGAGGCCCGAAGAGGAGTATGCATTTTTGCTATTTAAAGGAATCACAAATGACTGTCCTTATGTGAGCAAAAATGTTAAATTTTAACTAGGTAAGCAGAAAAATAATCTCAAATGCAGTGCTGTTTACTCTTTTCAAAACCGTTTTCATCTTCTTAAGCACATTGTACATTTCTATGGAACCTGCATTTATTCTCACATGCTAAGGGTGGTACTGGCATTTGGTGAATTACTGTTGACTGTTTCCACAGAAATTCTATTTCAGTGGACCAACATTGTGGCATGGCAGCAAATGCCAACATTTTGGGGAATAGCAGCAAATCTACAAGAGACCCTGGTTGGTTTTCTGTTTGTTTGTTTTTGTTTGTTTTTCCTTCTGAATCAGCAGGGATGGAAGGAGGGTAGGGAGGTCATGAATTACTCCTTCCGGTAGTAGCTCTGAAGTGTCACATTCAATATCAATTTTTTTAACATGATTCTAGTTAAATGTAGAAGAGAGAGAAAAAAGAGAAAGTGTTCACTTTTTTAATACACTGATTTAGAAATTTGATGTCTTATATCAGTAGTTCTCAAGTATTAATAGCATTCTTTATTTCTGCCTTTACGTTGACAGTGTTGAAGCAGGGTGAATAACTAGGGCATCTTTTTTTTTTTTTTTCCTAGTAAGCTGTTTTACGATGTTTTCTTTGGAGTTTCTGCATAAGTTCAAGAAAACATTCTGCATGTTGTATCTAAGTCCGATGTACTTATCCATCTCATTAAAAGCAAACACAGACTGCGTTTTGTGGCTCTGTGACCCCTAAATACAGAAGCAATTTCCTTCTTTCCTGACTTTGACATTGTAGCTATGATGTTCTCATTTTGATTTTGGCAAATCCTTTGGGTCTAATTCTGTGAGCCTACCTATAGCACTGGATTAAAATGTCTGCATCATTTCTTTAGTTATCCAGTTAACTTTAAAACTGTTGTAAAAGTGTAAACCAGCCCATGACAGTTTTTGTACGCGTTAAAGAACGTTCTTGTTCAGTTTTCATGATTCTTGTGTAAGGAAGACTGATCCAGATGTTCTCTGCTGTCCTGGACCATGATAATTACACTCACGATGTACTTTGGTTCCACATCACAATGATTTGTCCCCAATGACCCTTTTATCCTTTCTAGGCACATTTTTGTTGTTGTTGTTGTTGTTGCGGTTTCCCTTTGCATTGTATTGCTTTGACAACTGTAATTTGAATCAGATCTGAAAGAGGTCCAGAATAAAATATATTTTGATATTATGTTGGCTGTGTACATATATGAAACCTTTGATATCTATGTAGTTTGTACAGACTATTTACTAGTCAAGTAAAGAGAGAGGGATGCTATTTCTTGTTTACAATTTCTTGTTTACATTTTAATTGCATTTACTCCTCCAATGTTCTATTGTAGAATAAACTTTTTTTGCTCTGAGTTAGCCTTCATGACATATAACATGTCTATTCTCTCCCACACTGCTGTTTAATCAGTTATGACAACTGCCATCGGAACCCAAACCACTGTTTTCCCTAAATGTGTTGTTTTCTAAGATAGATACTTTAAGCCCAGAGATGAAATTACGAATTTTACTATTTTATTACTTCTCACAGGAGATGAGATTTTTTAAATGAAGGGATTATTTACTATTTTTATTAAAGACTAACAGAGCATTTAATCAGCTAAGAAGTAACAATCGCTTTTTTGAATTATTTTGGAAAATAATGCTGTATTTAAAGGACATCGTTTCACATAAACTAAAAGAGACCTCAGATTCATTTGCTTAGTGCGCAAGTTGAGCCCAAACCGCGTGGATGTATGTTGCTGAAGCTTTT
Organism: Ursus americanus; assembly: GCF_024610735.1. Lineage (NCBI taxonomy): Eukaryota > Metazoa > Chordata > Mammalia > Carnivora > Ursidae > Ursus > Ursus americanus. Next base: position 15,058,536 of record NC_142130.1, on the reverse strand, counting down.
AGGGCAGGATTCGCAGCTTCCTTAGTGGCATTTTTTTCTTCATATAAACCTATTCTAATTTAGTAATTTTCTTCCTTAGCTCGTTGCTTATGTTGCTAACAAACCTTACAATCTTTGAAGAATGATACCAGGCACCTTCCGGTTTTAATTAATTCCAGCTCTTAAGAGTTACTTAGAGACTTTTTAAAAGAATCATTGAGCACATTTTTTGTTTTCTTGTTTTGTTTTGTTTTTTTAAGGAAAAAAGAAAGCTTACATTGTTCAGGTCTTCTGCCTCTCCCTTTCATTTCCGTAAGCAGAAACTAACACGGGCATAGGCTTGTCATGTTTTATTGAATTATAAGTTTTTACAGTTGCTAGAACTGTCTGACAGTCTTTCAGAGGGTTAACTTTTATTGCATGGCATCGATTAATAATCTGCGTTTTGCACTTTCAGAAAGTGTTGGACTACTAAGGATTATCATCCATCTACACTTCAGGTGAAACCAAGTCAGTTTCAGTAGTCATGGAAGGGGTTATTTTTAATTTCATAGTTCTTATGCTTTGCAATAGATCAAATTTCTCACCTATTATACATAGTAGCAGATGAAAGTTTACTGTTTCCCCAATATATTCATTTGCAAAATGCAGTGGAGGAAAAGACACTATGGACAGTAGATTTATGGTGCTTTTCTCTGCTGTACCAAAGCTCTCTGTCAACAATGGAATGTTAACCCTATGCTACTTTCTCTGCATGTTTCTTCTTAAATGTCATATCTCAATGCTTATTTGTCCTAACTTGTAATATTTTTGTATTAAATTTTTTAGGAGTTCCTTGTAATTTCTTTATAATTTAAAATACATTAAACACAAAGTGTTTAGTAAAGTACAGAAGACAATTATTAATGTTTCTTGGTGGTTGGGTTCGTATGATCACTTATGCAAACAATTCACATTTTAAGAACTAGGACCAGTGGGATGGAATCTATGCAAAAAAAGATAATACAATTCTTGTTTTGTTTTGTTTTTTCGAGTTAGTATGTTCTACTAACCCAGTGTCAGAGTGGGCTGCTTGAAGAGCTGCCGCATCACCAGAAATATCAGAAGCATAGTTTGGAGGGCCTCTGGGCCGGACTACTAGAGAGGAGTTCAAGCACTGCGGGGATACCTCCGGTAGTCAGACTCTTGCATTAAAAATCCAGTCACACTGAACTCAGTCTGAGACATTTGAAAACATCAGCTGTCAGAATCTCGTACATTCAAATTAAAGGATTTTGAAAAATCAACACATTGTCAGGTCCTCTTCTACATAAGCTCTTATCGACTCGATTTACATACACTACTTGACCAGGTTGATGATCTGATTTTCCAGCTTGGGTACCTGCAGAGCAGTGTACCTCACTAGAGGATTAGGGAGTAGCACATCTAGCGTGGGTATCATCATAAAGGCCTGGAGTCATCAAATAATTCAAGTGAAGCTTAATAGCACATAAAAAGGTAGCTCTGTAGTATGTTTTAAAATATTTCCATTTAAGTGGTTGAAATATTTTAGTGTATGGAAATAAACGGAGATATGAAGTTGTGCACATGTGGTGTTGAAGGAAACGATGTCTTAGGATAAATCCAGACCAAATTAGAGGTAAGTAAACTTTTTAACAATGTAGCCAGGAGTCCATTAAAACCCTATTTAGCCCTACCCTGAACCTAAGATAGCATAGGGATGTGTGCATATTTTGTGCTTGTTTGTGTGCCATAGATGATGGGGGTGGGGGCTGAGGAAAGAAGGGGTTATGTCACTGGCATACTGTATGCTTATTATAAAACACATGCTTGTAAGGAAATTGAAAAATAATAAATTCCCATTTCCATGCTCCCAGCTAGTTCCTCAGTTGGAAACCACTGTTAATATTTTGTCCTTGCAAAATTTTTAATAAAAAAAAAAGGAAAACATAAATGCAATTCTAGTTTTCACTGATTTCAAAAACTTTTTCACTGAAATCTTCTGAAACTTTTGTCTCGCCAAAGCAGGTCCTTCCCCATGCTACAGATGCAGACGCTGCAGAGGTTCTGTGAGCATGAGTTCCTCCTGTCGGCCTCGGCTGAATCCCAACTCCGCTGTGTAACTGACCCAAGGAGCTATTTTCCTCATTTTCCCATCTGTAAAAAGTGACAGCACCTAGCTTATAGATTGGTTATAAAGATGACAATTGTTACCATACCTAAGGCCTTAGAGAGCAGTGCCTGGTTGCATCGAGTGCGCTGTGTGCTGCCATTAGTTTCATTTGTAATGGTTGCATTATCTTATACGCCATAATTCAGCCCCTAGAATGCAGTTTACTTCTTCAGTGCTTCCTTTTATAAACAGCAGTGCAGTAAACAGACAACTGTGTATCTGTAAGACAGATCCAACAGTTGATTCGAATGGACACCATGGGTTAAGAGGCACTTACAAAGACTGTAAAATTCACCATCCACCCATTTTCTGCATTAACCTAGTCTTATTTCAAAAGGAGTCACTTGAGAATTGGTACAAGGGAGATTTCTTGGGAAAAGTCGTTTGACTACTCAGTGTGCATACAGGAACAAGAGAATAATTTAGACCAATAAACAACAGGTGACAGGAGTTAGCAGAATACTAATTTTTTAAGCCCATCCTACTAGTCATTAAATATTAGAGGTATGACTAAGATTTTGTTAAATATGGAATGTTTCTGCTATGGAGCAAAATATATAAATTCAATTATAAATTTCATGGAACTACCAGAGTATTTAATGGCATTAATAATATTGCTGGGAGCTAAATTCCTAGTCCATGTGCTAAAACAGACATTCATTTTTTCTAGGACTTCCTAAAATGCCATTTTTATACATTTTACCTCTTGGGTCCTTTTTTATTTTCTTAAGCATATATATATGCTTAAGAAAAAATATAAAAGTGAGAAGGGATAAAGTGCTTCATTTGTCTGCATTTCTTAACCGTGTGTGTGTGTGTGTGTGTGTGTGTGTGTGTGTGCGTGTGTGTGTTTAATTGAATATCTAGAGTTTGTCCCGGGAAGTGTGTTTACCACTGGATATACGATAGTGAGCAAGAGAAAAACAGGCTCTGCTCCTGTGAAGTATTAGGGAATTAGGTTGAAGAAGCACCTGAACTTGCTGCTATTCAAGGTAGTGTGTATTGGTTTTTTTTTTTTTTTTTTTTTTTTAGATTTTATTTATTTATTTGATGGAGTACAAGCAGGGGGACTGGCAGGCAGAGAGGGAGAGGGAGAAGCAGGCTTCCTGCTGAGCAAGGGGCCCACCGCGGGGCTGGTTCCCAGGACCCTGGGATCATGACCCCAGCCAAATGCAGATGTTTAACCAACTGAGCCACCCAGGTGCCCCTCGAGGTAGTGTGTTTTTAATGGCAGGGAGTACCTAATAATTTGGGCTGTTGACCCCTTAGACTAGGAGAGCTTCCCTGGCTGTTTGTCCCAGGACACCCAGTATGGCCCTCCTGTGATCCACTCTGCACCTGTAATTACTTCTTATATGTCACTCATGTGATGATTGCTGTTATAATTTTAAATAGTCTGTATTTTTACCTCCCCTTATTACTTTAAGCATTGTCTCTCCTTACCATGAAAGGCAGAGAAATGAAGCACTTTATCCCTCCTCACTGCAAGAGGTTTGTTAACGATTATCACTTGTTAATGATAGGCATGTTACTTCCGTTAACAACAGGAACCCATAAATGTTGGAAACTTGTGCCAGTCACTGTGTCTCTCAGACCTCACCCCTGCTAGGTTTCCAAAGGCATTTACACTAGAAACCGTATATGAATCAAAGTACCTCTTTGTTAATAGCCACACGAGCTACTCCTACCAACCAGTTAGCTCTCGAGAGAAGCTGGTTTGGAGTTTGTGGTTTAGGGTTTTGCTACTCAAAGTATAGCCCAGCAACCTCATCTGGAAACTTGTTAGAAGTCATTTCAGGTTTCACCCAAGGTCCTAATGAATTGGCAGCTGCAATTTAACAGGACCCCCAGGTAAACTATGCACATGAAATTTCGAGAAGTACTTTAGGGTCCAAGTCAAAAAGGAAGGTTTTGTACCACTTCTCCCTTCCCCACATCTCTCCTGATTTCCTTGAGTAACATATCTTGAGACCCCATAACATAGTTGCTGGTTGTGGTAAGGGTAGAGGAAAGGAGGAGGAGGAGGTCCCCAAAAGCTACTCCGACACGGCGTACTAATTAAGACAATAGTAAACTGCTAGGTTATGAAAGGGTTCGCGTAAAACAGTAATCCTGCCAATCTCACATCACATCTCAGGCTCTGACCAATCAAATTAGCTGGATGAGCAAGGCCAAGGTACCCACTCTCAGTGCCCTCATACTGAAGTGGGAATAACCACTACCTGCCCCAGGTCGTAAGAATTCAGGAGATGATGACTTGGTTTTAGTACCACGCCCAGCACATAGTAAGCAGGAGAAGAAGTATAACCATTTTTGTTTCCTGGTGTGATGCTGCTAGAGGACGCTAGGATGATGTGAGGAGCAGAAGGTCCCACCCCCTCGTGCTGAGATTTACAGTTTCCATTGTCTTCTGTAGCCTCAGCCGTTCATGCTGAGTTTTATGGTGCAGTAAGTTCAGGTCTCAGTTTGAGACCAGGGTTCTTCATTGCTGAGTTCTTTATTTGGATCTGCCCTTTACTTGGATAGATTTTATCTTCAACTACGGCTAGCGAGTTCTCTCTTGAACCCGCTCACGTGTTCGAGACTGGCGCTCTCTCTCACACAAAACGAATACAGGATGTATGGTTCTAGCATCACATTTTCTCCTATCTCTTGATCAGCATTAAAGCGTAAGTCCACACCTTACACTTTAGACGTACCGAATCAGAACACGTAAGGAGTGAGGGTCCGCAGTGCTCTCCGGAAGCTTCTGATTCCCACTAAAACTAGAGAACGACTGTGGTGGCATTCCACCACCTCCTAGCAATCCCCGCTGCTGTGCTGAAGGCCAAGGCCAACGTGGTTTTGCCTCCTTACAGGTAACGTTTTTATACCTGGATTTCCAAGGATTCTTTGCCCTTGAAACTCCATAACTTCTCACAATATGCCTCGGTATTAATCACTTCCGAATCTGCCCTAGAACTTGGCAAACCCTAGTAAACACAGTAGCCACACTCACATTTTCCTTTGCATCAAAACAAGCTTACTATAATTTTGAATATGTCTCTCATATTTTGTGGAGCCTTGCTGCAGGCGCAGCTGAAGTCTGTCAGTATGACTCTCCAGTGGCACCGATCGACACCGTGGTGTGACTTTTCTCCGCTAGTTCTTGGTAGGCCCAGGGAGCATGGATGTCTCAGGAGGTGGCCAGACTAACAGCATCAAGGAGCACTGAACAGTGCGCATTTGCCAGAGGCTTAGGACTGCCAAGTACTTACAGAACACGGGGCCCTCTAGTCGGGACATACCTGGGACAGGTGTGGGTAACACTTGTAAGGAAGTTCAGGTTCCCGGTATCTGAGAAGGTGTCCATGTGTCTGGAAGGAACCATCGTGGCCTACCTTAAAGGCTAGGGTAGCTGGAGTAAGTATGCCTGGCACGGAGGCTTGGGGGGAGAGATTAGCAGCTCTGCTACGATGAGAGGACCCGCCGAACAGGTCATAGAGTTAGGGTTGCTCCGAGTTGTCTACAAGAGGAGGCAGGCTGTGGAACCCAGGTGAAATGGCAGGACACAGCAGGTTCTGGTTAGCAGTTGTGACTTTAAGGGGCTGAGGAGGCCCTGTCTCCTGCATTCAGTCACATTCCTGTCTGGCCATACTTGAAACAAAGGCATGTACCTCCTGTAACTTTCCCTCTCCCCTCTCCCACATAACCACCTCTTCCTGGATTGCCTTCTCCCCTTCCTCATTTGTCTAATTCTTGTTTTTAGATTCCCTCAAGCCCAGTGCTTCCAGGAAGACCAGCCTCCCACCCACTCACTTCCTTCCCTCTCCCTCTGCCTCCACTCCCAGGGGCTCAGTTGCCCTTCCGCTTACTCAGGGTCCCCTCCACAGCTCTGCTTAGACAGTTGCTTCCTGGGTTGCTGCTTACACTGAGTTCCTGAAAGGCAAAGCCTGGCTACTGTACTTCTCTCTGCATACCCAGAGCCTAGAACAGTGCCTGGAAAATAGTAGCTTTTTGGTTAATTTGAGGTGTTAACAAGAATGGGAAGTCACTCCTGGTGAGTACATAGTGAAAAGCGAGAGATATACCCGAGTGAAAAAAGCACCACATCCTTCCTGCAAATTCATGACCTTCAACAAGTTACTTCACATCTGAACACCAATTGTGTTATCTGTAAGAAACATCCATGTAAGATGTCTTGTTTTCAAGCTGTTTCTAAGGATTAGTAGTCCCATAAATCTTGTAGCACAGTGACTGGCCTAAGTTAGGCTTCTGTACATGGCATGATTATTATTGTTACTATTTTTACTGTTACAAACATGCCAGAAAAAAACATTTGTCTGACAGGATAATTTGTTGAAAATAATCGGTTCTAATTAGATTTACAAAGCACAGCTATTACGGACATGAATGTGGAAGTGGTTTATTGAACAAACTTATTTACAATTGTATTTTTTAGGATGGAATATCTTAAAATATGCCACTGTTTTTTGCATGAAACCCCGTTGGATGATAATGGTGACGCGTGTGTCTGTGTGGTCAGATCCTTTGTGTTACTTTATCAGCATTTGTTTATGTCTTGTCCTTAGTCTCTACTACATTTTTCTTTTTTTGCATCGTCAAGAATTGGAAAATGCACTATAAAAGCAACTCTGTGCCAAACATCCATTTTTGTGATCTACTATTTATAGAAAAACATCAGAAAACGCATCAATATTAAGAAGTGAGTTTCTGAAGACAAACATTTCACATTTCACTTTCTTTTGGCTTCCATTTCAATTATCTCACTTAGACTTCAATTTTGAAACATTAATCAAGGTCAAAATAGCACTCTGCTTTTGAGTGTCTGGTCACATTTGTCTTCCAGGCATAGACCTTTTGTTCTGTGTAATTTTTTCCCCCTTGTGGTAGTAATACATGCTCATTTTAGAAAAAAATTTAAAGTAAAAAATGCTGCGGTGTGTGTAAATAAAGAGCATATCACAGGTGTAGATTTTATCTAGCTGTGAGCAGGATTCCGAAGTACTGCTAAGTGTAGTCCTTTAAGCCGCTCCAGTGAGCTCTAGGGCGTCCTGCCAACGACACGGGGCGTGTAGCATGAATCGGAAAGAGAAAACATACCAAGTCGCTGAGGTTTTGGAGTTGTGAGGGTAGCACACTCCCCTTCTTCCCCTTCCTCTGACTCACCTGGGCGTTCTCCCTTATAGCAGTCTCTGTTAATTACGCAATATTCTAGACACTTTAGCATCCATTTGGAGGCATAAACCAGTAGGGTTTCTTTTAAAGATAGGATTATGCTGCCGTTGTCTTTGTGTGATTTGATTTCATTTCAGTTAATATATTAAAACATCTTTTCATGCCATTCTTTTTAAAAACAGCTTTGTTGGGCTCTGACAAAGTACTTATTTAAATTATACAAGCATATGTGGTTTGACCTATGTACACACCTGTGAAACAATAACACTTACAAAACCAACCTACCTGTCACCGTCTCTTGCCCCTCAGAAGTCCCTTGCTCTTCCCACTCCCTGTCCTACCCCTACCATTCTTAGTCAATCCCTGATTTGCTTTCTGTCATGAGTCATTGGTTTACATTTTCTAGTATTTTATGAAAATGGAGTCATTATGTGCTCTCTTTAGGGGTGACGATAGCCTAGCTTCTTCCACTCAGCATAATTATTTTACATCCATGTTTCGTTCTTTTTTATTGCTAAGTAGTATTCTACTGTAGGGATAGACCATAAATTATTTAACCAATAACCTCTTGAACGTTTGGGTTGTTTCCACATTTTGACTCTGACTAATAATGTTGCTATGAAGATTCATGTACAAGACTTACTTGTGTATAAGACATGCCTTCATTTCCCTTGGGTAAATACCTAGGAATGCAGTGACTAGGACATACTGTTATGTGTATGTTCATTTTCCTAAGAAATTGCCAAACTGTTTTTTAAATTGGGTGTATTATTTACTGTTTTAACGTTTCAGCTGGCAGCGTGTTAGAGTTCTAGTTGCTCCACATCCTTGCCCACTCGGAATGGTCAGTCTTAAAAAAAAAAGAAATTGTCGGGGTGCCTGGGTGGCACAGCGGTTAAGCGTCTGCCTTCGGCTCAGGGCGTGATCCCGGCGTTATGGGATCGAGCCCCACGTCAGGCTCCTCCGCTATGAGCCTGCTTCTTCCTCTCCCACTCCCCCTGCTTGTGTCCCCTCTCTCGCTGGCTGTCTCTCTCTCTGTTGAATAAATAAATAAAATCTTAAAAAAAGAAATTGTCTTTTGAATAATTTTAAATTTACAGAAGAGTTACAAAGATAGTACAATAAATCAGCTTCCCCTGGGAGTAGTACATTTGCTACACTTATTAAAACTAAGAAATTAACATTGTCATGATACTTTGGACAAAACTAGAATCTATTCAGATTTCACCAGCTTTTCCACCAATGGCCTTTTTCTATTCCAGGATCCAGCCCAGCATACCATGTTGGATTCAGCCCCTGAACAGTCTCCTCCAATCTGTGCCACTGTCAATCTCCCTGTTTCCTGTCCTTGCCATTTATGCAGAACTCTAGGCAAATCCTTCCTAGAATGCCTCTCAAGCTGGGTTTGTTTGATGTTTTCTCATGGTCAGAGTGGCATTACAGATTTTGGGGAAGAATACAGCAAAGTTTAAATCTCCTCATAATCACATCATTGCAAGGGATGCACAATATCAACCTGATTTATGGGGATATGAATTTTGATACTTAGGTAAAGGTAGTGTCTGCCAGTTTTCTCCACTGTCAGGTTACTACTTTTCATTTTTATATTCTATTCATTAGAAGTGAATTAGTACACACTCAAGGGGGGAGAGAAATTAAGCCCAGGTGTTAGAGGAAAGAGGATCGAATAATCTACAGACATAGGCCAAAACCACTACAGTAAGTAGTGCCTGTCTGGGAGGATGTTTTGAGGCTGTGCAAATATCCTGCTTCTCTGAGTGTTGTCCTCATTTCCACATCATCAGTGGGTCTTGCCTGCCTCAGTTATTACTGTAGTGTTTTTAACAGTGATTTTCTGTTTCCCTAATCCCCCTTACTTTTATTGCAAGGAAGACTTGTCCTTTTCTCACATTTTGTTGTGTTTGTTTATTTATTTAATAACTTATTTGTATGAGTGCAAAATGTGGTAATCCCTTAAGACCACCCTCACTTTTGACATGAGCTGCAAGCTTGGGGGTCCTCAAGACAAACTTCAGGCTCAACAATTCACTAAAAGGACTTCCGGAATTCAGCAAAGCCATTATACTCACAGTTGTTTATTTTATTTTGTTTTATTCATTTTTTAAAGATTTTATTTATTTGAGAGAATGAGCAAGCGGGGTAGGGGCCGAGAGGGAGGGAAAGGAACGAGCAGACTCTGCACTGAGTGTGGCGCTGGTTGCAGGCTCCATCCCAGGACCCTGAGATCATGACCTGGGCTGAAATCAAGAGTGGGCCTCTTAAATCGACTGGGCCACCCAGGCGCCCCCTCACAGTTGTTTACTATAGCAACTTTAAATTAGCCAAGGAGCAGAGGTGCATAAGACAGGGTCCAGGAGACACCAAGCACAGAATTTCCAGTTACACTCTCCCAACGGAGTCATGCCAACAGCATTTTCTCCTCCCAGCAATGTGTGGCAATTAGGGGACTATTACCAACCAGGGAAATTTGCCCAAACCTTGGTGTCCAGTTTTTATTGGGGCTTGGTCACATATACATAGCTGATTACCCAGGTGGTTGACCATAGTTTCCAACCCCTCTGAAGGCTGAGCTGATACTGTCGGGGGGCCCAAACCCTCCCCCCCAACCCTCCCCCCATCACATTGTTAGCATAGATTATCTGGCATGGCCCAAGGCCTTCAGGTAAACAAAGACATTTTTATCAGGCAGGACACCCAGGGGCTTAGAAGTTAACCCCCCAGGAGTTGGTGGCAAAGGCCAACGCTCTCTTCAGGCAACATTAGTCCTTTACCGAGAAACTGGTATCAAATTGTAGATATTTATTTTGTTCTTTAGGTTAAGAATCCAAAGCTATCATTATTTTGTTGTTCACATATTCCTTATTTGGCCATTGTGGGCGTCTTTCAGCTCTGCTTCTGTGCCCTTTCAACATGCCTTATCTTTTTTTTTTAAAAAGCACTTTGCTACTTTTCTGACATTTAAGATACTCTAAGTGTATCTAGTATTTTCCCTGCCCCAGCAATAGAAAAAGCCATTTCTTCAAAGAGCTCTGTTTCCTTTTATTGGAGAAAATGGCATTTAGAAAACAAAACCTGGGCTTTCGGTGTGTTCATTGCTACTAGGCCCCTTTACTGGCGAGAGCTCACATACAAATATATGTATGTGTGTTAACCCATGCATGCTTACATCTTTATTTATCTTTATATATATTAAAATAAACATGAGTTCACACTGATGTCTCTGACTCTAATCCAGCACCACTTTGATTTCTTGTAGACTTTCCTCTTGTCTGTGTGTCACTTCTCTCTTATAATGCAGCTCTGGTTATCTAGAATTTATTTACTTATTTGCTCCATCTTAGTATACACGTAAAGCAGTTGCACAATTACTAGCCTGTGTTCCTGTGTAAAACAAAATGTATCAACTATAATACAGTGGCTTTTTGTACAGTTCCTTACCCTTAGGGAATGTAGTCCGAGCAGTGTTTCCCAACGTTATTTAGAGCTTCCGGTCCAAGAGAAAGCCCTAGGAAGACCCTGAACTCACCTCCTCCACGGACACACCAAATTTGCATCTATTGGTTTTATACCTATTTATACCAAATGTACACCTATTTATAGAGCAATTCCTCCTGAAGAAGAGCAGAGGGCTGACTGAACAGTTCCTGCACCGCAGAAGATGGAGAGAAGGGAAAGGGGCAGGTGCAGCGGTGGCAGTGGGGGTCATGAGGGGAACCCCACTCTTCCCCCCTCCCCCCGGGGAACTGCCGTGGGGGGCAGGACTGAGGGCCCTGGGGTTCAGAAGAAAAGCCTCCGTTTAAAGGCAACTAGATTATAAAGGAACCAGCGCTAGAACCCAGCCAAGCTGCGGGGAGGAGGGAGCCAATGGGACTCTGTCTGGGCTGGAGAGCTGCTGCGAGCAGGGTTTCCGCTCCCTTCGCCATGACAGTGACAACCAGCCTCAGGATCCGGAGCCGCCCCAGCCACCCCCCATCCCCGACACCGGACAAAATTGTAGTGTAAAAGAGCAGCGGAACATAAAAGATGCAGCTCTAGAACTCCACCAAAGCTCGCGAGAGCTGCCGGAACCCTCTTCCGGTTGGAGGGGCCAGCGAGAGATACGGTTTCTGTTCCATGGCTACTTGGGTAAGTTCCTTCCCCCCACCCCCTACTCCTTCGGTGATGTTATGTCACACGTTTGTAATATAATGGACTTAATGTAAGCCTGGATTTCATCCTGACATCCTAGTTGAATTATTTTTTAATTTGCATGCAGTAAAACTCACTCTTTGTAGTGTAAAATATATGCGTTTGACAAATGCCTAGTCATTTATATCCCAACCATCAGAATGCCGCAGAGAAACAGTTCCATTCCCCTCAAACTTCCCAGGTACGGCTGCTTTGTAGTCAAATCCTCCCACTCCTTCCACACCACTCACTGATCTGTTTTCTATTCCTATAGTTTCGCCTTTTCTGGGATGTCATCTAAACAAAATAATGGATGTAGGCTTTGAAGTCTGTCTTCTTTCAATTTTTTAAACACAGTTAGGATTCATCCATTTTGTTAGGTGGGTCAGTAGTTCGTTCCTTTTTATTGCCAATTACTATTCCATTGTATCGATGTACCATGGCTTTTTTATCCATCTGCCTGTTGAAGGACATTTTGATTATTCTCAGTTTTTGGCGATTACGAATAAAGCTGCTATAAACACTTCTGTATAGGGTTTTATGTGAACAGAAAGTTTCAGTTCATTTGGGAAAAGAATAGGAGTGGGAAGAGAAATTGTTTTGCAAGGCAGTTGTACCATTTTTTTGTTACCAGCACAAGTGAATGAGAGTTCTTGTTCCGCATTCATCTGTAATTGTCAGCTTTTTAAAAAAGATGTGTTTATTTATGAGAATGAGCGAGGGAGAGTGCGGTGGGAAGGAACAGAGGGAGAGGGAGTCTCAAGCAGACTCCACGCTGAGCATGAAGCCTGATCTCAGAACTCTGAGATCATGACCTGAGCTGAAACCCAGAGTCAAACACTTCACTGACTGGGCCACCCCGGGGCCCCAGCTGTCAGGTTTTTTAAAGGCCATTTTAATAACTGTGTAGTGGTATCTCAGTGGTTTTAATTTGCATTCCCCTAATGACTAATGAAGTTGGGTGTCTTTTCATGTGCCTATTTGCCAGCTATATGTCTTCTATGGACAGTGTCCGTTCAAAACTTTTGCTCATTTTTCAACTGAGTTGTTTCCTTTTTAGGTGAGTTTTGGTAGTTTTTCATGTTATGGATAGAAGTCTTTTATTAGATACTTTTTAAATTTGAACAGTGTCTTCCTAAAACAGAAGTTTTTAATTTTTATCAAGTCCACTGTATCATTTTTTTAAAAGATTTTATTTATTTATTTGACAGAGATAGAGACAGCCAGCGAGAGAGGGAACACAAGCAGGGGGAGTGGGAGAGGAAGAAGCAGGCTCCCAGCGGAGGAGCCTGATGTGGGGCTCGATCCCATAATGCCAGGATCACACCCTGAGCCCAAGGCAGACGCTTAACCGCTGTGCCACCCAGGCGCCCCCCAATGTATCATTTTTTAAGCAATCATCAATGGGTGTTACATGTAAGAGTGTCATATAGTTGCCATCATACAGTATGTAACCTTTCAGATTGGCTTCTCTCACTTACTAATATGTATTGAAGGTTCCTCTGTGTCTTTTCATGGCTTGATAGCTCATTTCTTTTTAGTGCTGAATAATATTCAATTGTCTATATGTACGACAGTTTATCCATTCTTCTACTGAAAGCCCTCTTGGTTGCTTTCAAGTTTGGGGAATTATTAATAAGCTGCTACAAACATCCACATGCAGGTTTTTATATGGATATACATTTTCAACTCCCTTAGGTAAATACAGAGCTCAATTAATAGATTGGATGGTAAGAATATGTTTGGTTTTGCAAGAAGCTGCCAAACTGTCTTCCAAAGTGGCTTTACTCTGTGAGCCTGAGAAGAATATGATTCTGCTACTGGATGAAGTTGTCTATAGATGTCAGTTACATCCAGTTGGTTGATGGTGTTTTGAGTTCATCTATGTCCTTACTGATTTTTCTGCCTGCTGCATCTGCTCATCTCTGATAGTGGAAGTCTCCAACTATGATAGTGGGTTCATCTACTCTTGTATTTCTATTAGTTTTTGCCTCACGTAGTTGATGCTCTATTCTTAGGTACATACCGGGTAAGGATTGTTATGTCTTTTTGGAGAACTGACCCTCTTATTATTTTGTAATGCCTTTCATTATCCCTGATACGCTTCCTTGCTTTGAAGTCTGCTTTGTCTGAAGTTAATATAGCCACTCCTGTTTACTTTTGATTAAGGTTAGCATGTATAACTCTCTCCATTTACTTTTCACCTATATGTGCATATTTAAAGTGGGTTTCTTGCAGACAACATATAGTTAGGTCTTATTTTTTGATCCACTCTGACAATCTCCATCTTTGTTCCCCCCAGCTTTATCGAGGTATTATTGACAAAGAAAAAGTATATATTTTTAAGGTGTATATGATGTTTTGATATACATGTACATTGTGAAATGAGTACTACCGTTAAGGTAATTAACACATCCATTGCCTCACATAGTTACCTTTTTCTGAGTGTGTGATGAGAACACTTGACATCTACTTTCTTAGCACATTTCAGATGTAGAATATGGTGTAATTAATTACAGTCACCATGCTGTGCATTAAGTCTCTGAAACTTATTCATCTTACAACTGAAAGTTTGCTCCCTTGACCAGCATATCCCCTTCCCCCTCCACTCCCCAGTCCTTGGTAAACACCATTCTACTCTATGTTACAATGAGTTTGACTTTCTTTCTTTTTTTTTTTTTTAAGATTTTACATATAAGTGAGATCATGCAGTATTTGTCTTTCTGTGACTAGCTTATTCCCCTCCACTCCCCAGTCCTTGGTAAACACCATTCTACTCTATGTTACAATGAGTTCGACTTTCTTTTTTTTTTTTTTTAGATTTTACATATAAGTGAGATCATGCAGTATTTGTCTTTCTGTGACTAGCTTATTTGATTTAGCATAATGTCCTCCAGCTTCATCCGAATTTCCTGTCACAAGTGGCAGGATTTCCTTCTTTTTTAAAGGCTGAATAATATTCCTGTGTGTGTGTGTGTGTGTGTAACCCATTTTCCGTATTTGTTCATCTGTCAGCACTTGAGTTGTTTCCATATGTTTACCACTATGATAACGCTGTGATGAGCAGCATTGGGAGTACAAATATCTTATTGAGATAGTGATTTTATTTCCTTTGGATGTATACCCTAAAGTGGAATTGCTGGATCACATGGTAGTTCTACATTAATCTTTTGAGATCCTCCATACTGTTTTCCATAATGGCTATACCAATTTATATTCCCACCAACAGTTACAAGTGTTCTTTTTTCCCCATATCTTTGCCAAAGATTATGTTTTGGCTTTCTGATAGTAACTATCTATCCTAACTGGTACGAAGTGATATCTCATTGTGGTTTTGATTTTCATTTCCCTGATTAGTGATGTTGAACATCTTTTCATATACCCATTGGCCTCTGTATGGCTTTCTTGGAAAATGTCTATTTAAAGTCCTTTACCCATTTTTTAATTGGTTTTCTTGGTTTTTTTGTTATCCAGTTATAAGAATTTCTTAAATATTTTGGATAGTAATACCTCTTGATTTGCAAATATTTTGCCCCATTCCATAGGTTATCTTTTCATCTTGTTTATTGTTTAATTTGCTGTGTGGAAACGTTTTACTTTGAGTAGTCCCACATATTTATCTTTGTATTTGTTTCTTATGTACAATCTCTGTCTTTTATGTGGTACATTTGGATCATTAACATTCAAAGTGATTATTGATATAGTTGGATTACTATCTGCCATATTCATCACCATTTCCTATTTGTTGGCCTTGTTTTTTTGTTCCTATTTTTGTCTTCTTCTCCTTTTCTGCTCTTTTTTTTTTTGAGATTATTTATTTATTTTAGAGAGAGACAGACTGAGAGCATGAGCAGGGGAAGGAGCAGAGGGAGAGGGAGAGAGAGGGCTGAGAGCAGAGCCTGACGTGGGCCTCGACACGGGGCTCCATCCCAGGACCCTGAGCTGAAATCAAGAGTTGGGTGCTTAACCGACTGAGCCACCCAGGCGCCCCTGCGTTTTGTGGTTTTAATCGAGCATTTTATATGATTTAATTTTCTTTCCTCTCTTAGCATATTAGTTATACTTCTTTCCTTTATTTTTCTTTCTTTTTTACCATTTACAGTGGTTGCCCTAGACCTTGCAATATACATTTACAATGAATTCAGATCCACTTTCTATATAAGACTGCACTGCTTCACAGGTAGTGTGAATACCTTATGAAAACAAAATAATTCTGATTCCTCCCTCCCATCCTTTGCATCATTGCAGTCATTCATTTCACTTATATATAATCATACATATATGCATAGTCATATGTACATGTCATATACATACACAGTCACATACACAGAGGATATAGTAAAGATGCAAAATTGAATATGTTGTTGCTGTTATTATTTTGAACAAACTGTTATCTGTTAGAGCAACTAAAAATAAGAAAAATATAAGTTTTTATTTTACCTTCACTTATTCCTTCTCTGATTTCTTCCTTTCTTTATGTAGATCTGAGTTTCTGACCTAGATCGTTTTCCTTCTGTCTAAATATCTTCTTTTAACATTTCATGCAAGGCAGGTCTACTGGTAACAAAGTCTCTCAATTTTTGTCTGGCATAGTCTTTATTTCTCCTTCACTTTTAAAGGATTATTTCACAGGGTACAGAATACTGGGTTGGTGGTTTTTTCTTTCTCAACAGTTTAAATACTTAGCTCCACTCTTTTCTGGCTTGCATGGTTTCTGAGAAGTTTGTTCATCTGTAGATAAAGTGTTTTATTTCCCTCTTTTTCCATCTTTCTATATATATATATATATATATATATATATATATATATATATATATATATATATATATATATTTGTGATTCTGCTGTTTGAAAATGATACGCCTTGGTGTATTTATTTTGTTTTTTGCTGTTATTTGAGGTTTTTTTGTTTTATTTCTGTTTGTTTGTTTATTTTGGCATTTATCTTTCCTGGTATTCTCTGAGCTTCCTGGAGAAGGTTTGTTGTTGGACAGAATCTCAGTCCTTATTGTTTCAAATATGTCTTCTGTTCCTGTCCCTCTTTTTTTCTCCTTCTGATGTTTTTATTAAGCATATGTTATACTTTTTGTAGTTGTCCTTGTATATTCTGTTTTGGTTTTCTTCCGTCTTTGTTCTTGTTGCTTTTTAGATTTGGTGGTTTTTACTGAGATATTCTCAAGCTCAGAAATTCTTTTCTCAGCCGTGTCCAGTCTACCAATAAGCACCTCAAAGACATTCTTCATTTCTGTTACAGTGTTTTCAATCTCCAGCATTTTTTTTAGTTCTTTTTTAGAATTTCCATTGTCTTTGCTTACATTGCCCATATATTCTTGCATGCTACCTACTTTATCCATTACAGCCTTTAGCATATTACTAATAATAGTTGTTTTAAATTCTCAGTCTGATAGTTCCAGTAGCCCAGTCAGGTCTGATGGTGATGCTTACACTATCTTCAAATTGTGTTTTTTGCCTTTTAGTATGCCTTGTAATGTTTCCTTGCTAGCTAGACATGATGCACTGGGTAAAAGGCACTGCTATAAATAAGCCTTCAGTAATGTGGTGTGTCGGGGGAGGAGAAGCATTCTACAATTTTAGGATTAGGTCTCAATCTTTTAATGAGCCTATGCCTTGGAACTGTGAACTTACAAGTATTTTTCAGTCTTTTCCTGCCCCTTGAGGTAGGACAGGATGGCTAGGGCTGACTGGAGTTAGGTATTTCCCTTCCCTCAGGTAAGTTCGGTTCTGATAATACCCTAGCAGGGTAGGCTCCAGTTAACTAGTTTCTTCTGAAGGCAGGCCTCATTAAAAAGAACAGCATGCTCTGATGTATTTCAAAATGGTTCTTTTTTTCCCTCCCTCTTTGAGAAGTACAAGGGTATATTTGTCTGATTTTTACTGTGAGAACGTAGTTCAGCTCTTGTAGATAAAACTCATAAAAGTGTGGGAGCCCCCCTATGACTGGGTCCCCTAGGGAGTTTTTACCTGTCGGACTTATCCTCCTGAGCCCCCAGCAATTCATCAATTACAGTGCAGTTTTCCTGCCCGCACTGGATACCATGGCTGTTGACATTTTTGAGTTTCTGCTTCTATAAACATGACCCCCTTTATACACACTGTGTGTTTCTTGATCTTGGAGATAGAGATTTGCCCTATGTCCTCACCTCTCTTATGGATCCAAGAAGAGTCGTTGATCTTTATTTTTTTTCAGTCTGTTCAGCTTTTTACTTGTTAGGGCCAAGCAGTAACTTCCAAGTTCCTTACATGTGGGACTAGAAATTGGAAGTTTTAGCTTTAATTTACATTGGGCCTACTTGAACAATCCAGGGTAATCTCTATTTTAGGGTCAGCTGATAAACAATTTTAATTCTGTCGGAAAACTGAATTCCTCTTTGCCATAGCATATCATACTTACAGGTTCTGAGGTCAGATGTGGATATCTTTCATGGTGTCATTATTCTGCCTATCATACCCCACTATCTCTCTCTCTCTCTTTAAAAAAAAAAAATCAATTTTAAAGAAAATAAGACGTTGGGGAATATAGGGTTAGAGATCACTCCTCCCACTACTGCTAAGGAGCTGTTGCTATTGCGGGATAATATTTAGAAAGACTGAGCTATGCCCACCCTTCCTTTCATCCATTGGGTAGCTAACTTTGTGTTCATTATCTCAAAGAAGGCATATAGCAGGGCAGAAAACAGAAATATTCTCCAAGTCTTTCAGAATTTTGTTACTCACACTCTCAAGTCCTTAGGAATGCTTATGGGTTTTGGTCATAGTAAGAATGTTACAAAGAAACATGAAGGGAGAGAGATTTTCTCTAAACCACAGTTGGTGGCGGGGAGCTAGGGAGCACAAGGGGAGAGAGAGAAAGAGAGACTGAGAGATTGAGAGAAGAGAGAGAGAAGAATGAAAGGTCATTGAGTTCCAAGAACAGAAGAGACCATTTCCTGCTTCCAGATAATATTACCGTAGATTCCACAAAATTCAGAGGGGAATAGTTCCAAGTTGTGTCTAGGCAGATGGGACCTGTGCAGCCAAGCAAAGGACGTCCATGTTCCAAGAAGAACTGAGAGGTAGCAGAGAATGTCCAATTCTAAAGGGGCCATAAAATTGCAAAAAAACATGCTAATCTCTTGTACCCATAAAGGATTATCTGAAAAACACATCCCTCCCATGGTTTTGCATACCAGAAGGCCCTAAGACTGTAGTACTTCCCAAGGAAGGAGAGTGGTGGGAACTTCATAAAGTACTAGGGTATATTTTTCTCCAACCTTGTGGAATGGGGAAGACTGGAGGATGACTCAGAGTCAGAAATTAAGTTTCATTAAAAAGCAAACAGGGGCACCTGGGTAGTGCAGTTGTTAAGCGTCTGCCTTTGGCTCAGGGTGTGATCCCTGCGTTCCAGGATCGAGTCCCACATCAGGCTCCTCCGCTGGGAGCCTGCTTCTTCCTCCCCCACTCTCCCTGCTGTGTTCTCTCTCTCGCTGGCTGTCTCTCTGTCACATAAATAAATAAAATCTTAAAAAACAAAGAAGATTCTCTTTTTTTCTTTCTTTCTTTCTTTCTTTCTTTCTTTCTTTCTTTCTTTCTTTCTTTCTTTCTTTCGAAAATTCTGTTTCTTTAATACTTTGTTGAATGGCATTCATTCCTGGTGCTTTGTTGTTAATTTACCTGAAAGTTATTCATTCATGCTGGATTCACAAAGTAAACTGCTTCTTGTTCAGCTATGTTGTGGAAGAGTAAGAATAAGAGTTGTCTTTGATGTGCATATCTCATAGCAATCCCATGACAAATGAAACTTATTTAAAAATCTTCAACTGCCAAATATAATAAAAGTCCTGATGTAAGTTATACTTTGTTAATCAGTTCGTTTTGACATATTCTGGTAAACAGTAATAGAAAGATTCAGTAAGGTTTTAATCTCAACCTGCTTAAAATATTTCCTCTCTAAAGTCTATATCATAACCTGATAACATTTTTACAAATTCTTTGCTTTCCTTTAAAAGAAATTCTCCAAAATTGCTTCTTGACAGGTAATGACAGCATTTTAGACAAATAGCCTGAAATGGTGTTGCTTCATTCTCAATGCTGTGTTCCAAAATGAAATTAGGGTTCTTTAGAGTGAAGATTATTTCTTAAATTATCAAATTCCGCTGAAAGAAAATAGAAAACCTCTCAGTCAATCTGAACGGAACAATTTGAGATTTCTTGCATGATCACTTAGTACTAAGGGAAGGAAGTTGCTGAAGAAGGCGCCCCTGGAAGCAAGTACTTCTAAATGAGACCTGTGATGCCTCTTCATTACAAATATCAAACTGACTACTGTAAGAGGGGCCATTACAACAACACAAGCTCCTCCCTAGGAGAGACCGTTCCCTTTCAGTTTCCATAACCAGAACCTGCCATGGAAGTGTTTTGAATGAAACACTGCTGAACAACTGCTGCCTGAATGGATTGCACTGATTTATTTTGTATCACACAAATAGAAGGGTACCTGGCACATGCTTGGCACTCTGAAGACATTTTAGGTCGAATGAAGGAAAGAACAAAGAAATAAACAAACAAACAAATAAGCAAATGTGGCACCTCATGATTAGTCAGTAAGCTCTGCTGTTTGCTGTCTTCACAGGGTGAAGACTGCTGCATGACCAGCTGTTCACATCTGCACCGGTGGGGGCCGTAGGCTGCGCCAACTCTCCACCGGTTTACTGGTATACCGCACTGCAGTCTTTGAGTGGCAGAGGGAAGAAGGAGCCTCTGGGTTTGAGTGAGTGGCGTTTTATGCATCTCACTGAACCTCTCAGAAACTGCCCCTCCTTTGTGACATGAGAAGCATAATGCAAATTTAACAGGGTTTCTCTGAGGATTAGCCAATATCATATAAGGTCGTGCCACACCCTGCAGATGTTCACTATTGTTACTTGTTGGAGAAAGACAAAGATTCTGAGATTATAGCAGTGCTTCCCTTTTTAGAAAAAAATGTATGAAACTGATGTTTAATTAATTTGGATCAATTGATTTATTTACTAGGTTATGCTTTCTAGGGTCACCGTTATGCAAATTCAGCAGGATGATCTGTTCCTGTAAGTCCAAACTATGCTATTGTCAGTTTCCCTTTCTTACCCTTAGGTATCACTTACTGAAAGTCATTTAGCCAACTTCTTAAAAACTTTAATAATTGGAAAAAAATGAATCATGGTTATCATCAAGGTAGGTTAACCTAATTGCTTATGGGACTTCAAACTAGTCTCCATTAGTAGCTTCTGTGTGTTTACGAAGACAATGAGAACAGTAAATTACAAAATAATGACAATACATTAAGGATGACATTAAAAATACATTTTGCATAAATGTTTGAGATTATGAACCTAAATGAAACATAGAGATTGTGAGTTTAAAGACCTAAAGAAGAGGGGCGCCTGGGTGCCTCAGTCAGTTAAGCATCAGACTCTTAATTTCAGCTCAGGTTGTGATCTCATGGTTGTGAGATCCAGTCCCTCCATGGGCTGGGTGCTCAGGGGAGAGTCTGCTTGAGATTCTCTTTTTCCTCTTCTTCTGCCCCTCCCCCCAGTGTGTGTGCATGCCAGTCTGCTTATGTCCTCGCATGCGTGCATTCCCCCTCTCTCGAGTAAATAAATCTTAAAAAAAATAATAAACCTAAGAAAAGTTAATGTTAAAAAATGTAAAGTGTTTTGATGAGAAAATTAAGATGACAGGTTATGTTCTAATGGTCTTGGGACAAAGATTTTAGAATTAGGAGAGAATACAGAGATAACTTTTAAATCTAACTGCTGATGTTTTGCTTGTTTCTCTTCTTTTTTTTTTTTTTAATAGATGGAAAGACTGAGGCAAAGAGGGGATAAATGAAGGCTATCCAAAGTTTAACAGGTGAAAGTAAATAAATATTTATCAAAGTTGATAAATACTCAGGCCATGTTGTACAAGACAAAATATGAACTCCAGAGGGCAGGGACTAGAACCTATGGTACATATACGAATGTTTTGTTACTTCGTAAGTTGAACCAGTGAGAAAACATACATGTACTAATACTTGATCCTGGTGAAGATTTTCTCCAATTAATTATTCACCAAAAGTGATCACAGGTATATACAGAATCACTAAGAAAAGAATAACTTAAGTCCAAGATGTAATTGTTCCATTCATAGCACTCCCCTTACAAGGGTGCTCAAGTGTTGGGCAATGCAGCTCATGGCCTTACGTGGAAACATGTTGTGAGGCGTCCTGATGTTTGGCGTTGAGATGAGTTAGCGTGGCGGTAGTAGTGGTGGTACCAGTTGTTGTAGGGCTTCTGCCCAGACCCTGCAGATCCCCAATGCCAGTCCACTGCTAGCATTTTCTCTTCCTGGACTCCCCTAAAAAAACCTGGACGATGATCATTAATGTACAGTGATATTTCAGTGACCACAGGATGGAGAAGATCAGTCTCCATTGAATGATTATAAGGAAGACCCACTTTAAAAAGAGTGATTTTGACACTTCAGCAGCAATAAACTCAAAATGTTTTACGTTCTCCTTTTCACTTTTACTGGAGTGGTTCTCAAGAGGAGGAGCTCTTGTGCGGCTCTCTCAGAGGCCCTGGGGAGAATGTAGGGTGTTGTCGCTATGGCTGGGTGACACTTTGTGTTTAGGTAGTAGTGACATCTTAGAGCCTGCTGGAAAGCCTCATCCAGGGAGGAGGCGGCCCTCCCGCGGGGTGCAGCGCACCTTTCTCTAAAGAAGCGTGCAGTAACGGTCCTGGATCCAAAGCCCAGGACTTTTCAGGGCCTCCTGCTCTAGCAAGACAGCGCGCTTCAGTGCGCGGAGCATTTGTGTATCACCACCGGTTTTGAAATGCAGATGGACGTCTTCCTAGCTGTTCAGCAAGGTACTTCATTTCCTTAATACTCTCTTTTCTCCCACTTACAACTCGGGGATCGTGACACTGATTTTTCAGGGCCGCCGTGAGGGTCCGGTGGCACGCTGTGTGTCTGAAGTGCTTAATGCGTGTGGGAGCAGCTCGATACATGATCGTGTTCTTCCTTCCATGGGACACATGTGCCCCTCACTCCACACAGATGCCTGCTCTGAAGAAGATGGAGACGTGAAGCAACCGTTTCTGTAAAGCTGCAGGGACACCGTTACAGCGCCTCCCGGCCTCGGTGGTTCCTGCGGGGCAGACGGACTGAAATCCCCTTGGCTGCCTCAGGGCAGCGGGGCGGGCTCAAGCCCTCGTCTGTCGCTCGAGGCCGGTCACCCGGGTGTGGGCGACAGCGGTCTGACAGGACCCCTCGCGCCGACCTGTGGGCACTGCTGCGATGTATGTGCAGTTGCTGGGCTTCCCCTTTTTGGGGTGCCGACGTCAACCCGAGAGTATGAGGTTAGAGAGCAGCGCAAGTAAAGGAAGGTGCCCGCGGCGGGGCAAGGGCTGGGAGGCGGGGCACGCTCCTGCGTGTGCGTGCGCGCGTGTGTGCGCGTGCGCTGGGGCCAGTGAGGGCAGGAGGCAGGCGGTCTTCTTCTCGCACGTCCTAGGCCCAGTGAGGGTGAGGCCCACGTTCTGCAAGACTCCTGAAATCTGGCCCGGCGGATGCTGACTGCAGAAGCGAGCCCTTCGCGGGGCTCCGAAAGGTAGCCACGTTCCTTCAAATGGCTTTTGGTTGCCCCGGGGATCTGGCCAGAGTCCGCGCCTCCGGTGTCACCCCCTTCTCGTATAGACCATGCTTCTTCGTCCACCGTGCAGGGATTTCTGTCCTTTGATCTCAGGGCTTGTTCGCGGTCCTTCGGCCTGCCTTACCTCTTTAGGACGCCACCTTCCGCTCCCGCTTCGGCCTTCAGTTGGCCGTAAGACACACCTTCACCTCATTTTCTCAGGAAAGTCACACTTCTCTCTGGGTGTTCCTTCCCTGTGTTCTTACTGTATTGATTAATTAATTACTGAACCTAAGAATCGTTTAGCTTTCATTTTGTGGTGAATATGATTATTAGTCCCCTAACTAAGGTACAAATAAGACTTTATTTTCTATGATATAATTTCGTGTCAGACTTTAGGCTCCAATTCCACCCAGCTAGAGGAACAATTTAACGTCGGAACTTTCCAGACCTTTTCTCCAGAATCCATCCCCACCCCAGGGATAAACTACAGTTCCGAGATCCAAATCATGAAGAAGGGTGGGTGGGGAGGAGGTGGAGGGCCACGGGGTCCTTGGTACCTGGTGCTCACAGGTTGTCCTTGAGAAGCTCACTGTCCCCACCTATGGGACCCCTTCAGGTCCAGCTTCTCCCTGCTGCTTACACACTCTCCAGGGATATAGGAATCTTGCAAGTTTGACTTGGTCTTCTTGGTGTTGACATTCCATGCCACTGACTCCCTCCCAGCATGGCCAGGAAACAGGGCAAGGGGCTCTGCTCCTCACCAAAGGACTTCCTCCCTGTCTTTTTCCCCCTGAAGCCCAGGAGAGCCTCAGGTCAATCTCAATCTGGAGGGGGAGTCCTAATCCTCTTTCTTCAGTACTTCTCCAACACGAAGTACTTAAGCATGGACTTTCTTTTCCACCTTTTACTTCTTTAAGCAAACTCTCTAAATTCTTTAAGGGGCTTAAGCCTTTTGAAAAACAAAGAATTCTCCCCTGAGGCAATGAGTACACAGCTGACTATTTGAAGGATGAATGAAGAAAAAACTGGGGGTGTGGGGGAAGTCCCTTAAGATCCCAAAACAATATTGCAGCCACAGCTGTGCACCGCTCATTGCTGAACACAGGGGCATAGGCCTAAGTAAATATGAAATTAAAACATGCCCTGTGCTTATCCAAATTCTACAGCTAACCACGCGATTTTACAATGACTTTTACTCCAGCATTTATTTTCGAGCGCTCATGTCCCTTGGTGACATTCTCCAAGATCCTTTGAATGCCCCTCCACCAAACTTAGCTATCTGGACAAAGCACTCATCCAGATTGGAGTATTAAAAATAATGGAGTGGTGGGAGCCAAACCAAAACGCCGTTCTTTCTTCCTGTTACCTAAAGAATATGTGTATGTTGATTTACCTTTTCTGTGAAAGAATCTCCCTATTAGAAATCAAGATATGGAATAATTTCAACTTGTATTAGGGGAAAAGGGTGTGTTTTGCATGTATTTTTTCCTTATTATTACTTTACTGTTTTCCGGAAAGGAGAAAATCAGCAGCAACTAATTCTCACGTGCATTTAAAAGTAGATTTCGTGTCTTCTTACGTTTCGCATTGTGATGTTTTTGATGATCGAGTTCAGTACTGCAGCATATAGAGTTCCTTGGTGTTTTTTTAAGACAACGCAAGAATCCTTGACTGCACTTCCTCTGTCTGTGCGCACTCGCAGTCTTGCTCTGGCAGGTGTCTGAGGAGAGCACTGCCCTGGGCGGCACGGGCATTTATGTGCACATGAAACTCCACAAGTTTCCTATTCTTACTTAAACACTTTGCTGCCAGTTCAGCGGACTATGACCTTGGATAATGGCCATGGTGAATCCCGTATTTAGTGGAAACAGAATCTATTGATGACACATATGTGGCCCATCAAAAGCCAGAAAGATGGATCTGAATTCAGATCTCGCAGTAAAAACAAGTATGTAAAGTCATTAGATCGACAGGATGTAACTTTACATACAGAGCCTGGGAAAATGATCAGGAGAGCTTCAAATCTGATGGAAGAGGCAGCGTCAGGCCTCCTTATTGTAAAAGCTTGGCTAGAAAATTTTTTTTTTAGGGCATGCTTGTGTGGAGGTGAATATTAAATCACCTAATTCCCTGGGAGGTGGTGGAGCGAGGGCCTAGCAACCGGTCGGGTAGCGACTGGGCCAGGACCAGTGCCGTCAGGATCGTCATTTCTGGTTGTGCTTGTGTTCAGTCCTGCCTGATCAGAAGACTGAACTGATTGTATAAGGCCCAGGGTCTTCTCATTATATGGGCCAGGTGGCCCCATCTCCAAATACTATCATATTGGGGATTAGATTTCAACATATGAATTTGAAGGGGGGATGCAAACATTCAGTTTATAGCACTGTGCTTACAGTTAAAAAAAATAATTCAGTTTTCACATATTGTGCACCTAACTTCAGAGACATGTTCTGCACACACGGGTGTCTTAGCTCAAAGCAAGCCTCCAGGACTATAGTGAGAGAGACAGAGAGGGACAGAGAACACAGAGGCTAACTCCCAATTATCTTTGAAATCCTACCTAAAAAGTGACTTATGTGGTAGGCCTAATAATGACTCCCCAAAAGATATCCCCGTCCTAACTCTTGGAACCTGTGAACGTTACCTTACATGATAAAAACACAACTTTGCTGATGAGATTAAGGATATCAAGATGGGGAGATTATCTTGGATTACCCAGGTGACTGCAAAATGCCATCACACACATCCTTACAAGAAGGAGGCAGGAGGAGCTTTGACAGGGACAGCAGAGGGAAAGGCACCGTGACTGTGGAAGGACGGGATGGTATGATGGGGCCACAAGCCAGAGATTGCAGCCGCCACCAGCACCTGGGAGAGGCAAGGGAGGGGTTCTCTCCTAGAACCTCTGGAAGGAGTGTAGCCTTGCTGATGCCTTGATTTCAGCCTGATGAGACTGATGCCAGACTTCTAGGTCCAGACCGTGAGAGAACATATTTCCGTTGTTTTAAGCCTCCCGGTCTGTAGCGACTGGTTAGAGCACCAACAGGAAATGAATCCAGTGTTCTTCGGGCAGCCTCTCTGACCTCTCCCTGGGGGTTGGGTGCTTCTACACGGTTGGGAGCACCACGTACTTGGTGTGTCAGAGCAGTACTGGCCCTGCTTAGTCATGTCTACCTTCAGGGTCTTTTGCCTGCGAGATGGAAGTTCTGTCAACATAGGTACTCTGTTCTAGTCATTCATTTTTGTAGCCCCAGAACCTCGCTTTAGTTTTGGCACCTGGTAGGTACTTATTAAACAATTGAGAAATGTAAGTTTGTTGACATCATATTACTTCCAATATTTAAAAGTTGGCATCTTAGTTCTCTGGAAAGTGTATGTGTATCTCACATTGATTATAAGGAGCCAAGTTCCAGAGATCCCCAAACAAGTGGCAGCTTGAAAAGAAAAGAAAAAAAAAAATCCTTCTGTTGAAAATTAGCCTATGCTTACAGAAGAGCTGGCATTTGGGAAATAATTTTGTACTTAAAGTTCTAAAGATATTGATAGGGTTCGGGACATGTACTTCAAAAGCTGGCACCCTGGCATTTGAATATTTTAAGCTGAAGGAATTTGAGAAATGTCAGGTGCTGCAAGACCTTTTCTTCCGTGAAGCAGGTAGGAAGACCCTCCTGGGAGAGGCGCCCTCCCTAGACCCACAGGGAAGGAGCATCCTTATCTCCAAGACGAGCGACACCCAGAGGGATCTGACAAGCAGGCCTTGCTGTTTCCCTCAGTTTATTACCCTTGGTTCATCCCCTTTTATTTTTTATAGGGGATTTTATAATAAAATTATAGGATTTATTTTCCTTTGGTGCTCTCAGTTCTTGGTCATGCCACTTCCAAGAATGAAGAGATAGACCAGACAGAGTGGTGGGCAGCAAAGCAAAGTTTATTGAATGACAGCACACAGCTCCCAAAGAGGGAGGGGACCCGAAAGGGTTGCCACCAGAGTTCCTAAGTCTAGGGGTTTTTATAACTTGTTGGTGGGGGCTGTTTTAATCTGATTAACCCTCCCTGCACCTGTCGTCCAATCAGGTTTTTGTCATCATCTATCACGTGGGAAAGGGTAGAGGGTTCCTTGTAAAATCCTTTTAAGGGTGGTTTCCTCTTAAGGTAGGGGCCTCTTGTCCCTGCCTACCTCTCTTCAACTATCCTTCATCACTTTCGTCCTATCGTGCTTTCCCAGGACCTGCCACTCTTCATCAGATCTAGCAGGTTTCACTGCTTAGAAGGCTTCCTTGTCATGTAAAACGTATATTAAATATGTTTGTATGCTTTTCTCTTATTAATTGATCTTTGTTTGGAAAGCCCAGTGAGAATCTAGAAGGGTAGAAGGAAAAAGAACGTTTTTCCTCCCCTACAGTGTAAAGTTTGAGTAGTAAAACTGTACACATCCTATTCAAGTCTCTTATGTTTGGTTTTCTCACTGGTCTCCCTATCTCATTCTATCTTCCATGAGCCTACAGGGGTAAAGTTCAAACTTGATAGAAGTGCAGTCACTTCAAAGTTTAGTTCCCTCTGCTTCGTAACCTGATCTCCCACCACTCACTTAGACAAAAATGTCTCCACGTGAACCTAAAGCAGTATCCATCCCAAGGGCGCAGCATGGTGATGTTTTTCTGTTTTGTTTTTTTTTAAATTTGCCTTCAGAGCTATTTTCTCTCATCTCTGCTTACCCAGACCCTTTATCCTTCAAGGACCTGATCAAATGCCACTTCTTTGAAGCTTCCCTGCTCCACTGTTGCCTGATTCATCAGAAATCTGATCAAGTTTAGCTTTATCATGTATTTTGATTTCACTAAATGGTGAGAATCTTTTCGTGTGTGAATTCCACATCTTCTCATTTAGCATAGAAATGGAGGTGGAAAGTTTGTTCTCTTATGTCGCTAGAAACAGATATTCAACAAATATTGTATGATAAATTAATAATACCCAGTGACTACTTGAATAATCTGTGATTATTTCCCTGTTCTATAGCAGTGTGGTTGGACGAAGAGGGTGAGTAGCTGATCTCACAGGATGCAGCATCCACGTTCTGATTCGATAACATTTCCTTTAAAGGGATTCGCAGCCTCCCCAGTCCTACATTGAGCTCACTTAACACAATGCCTTTGTAACAAAATGATCATATATAAGATAAAATAGCTCAGACTTTGGGACATGTGCTAATGTCAGACTGTGTTTTTATCTTGGTCTTATTGGTGCCCTAGGGTCCAGGTTGCACTGTGCAGGGACAGCTGATGGGTGTTATCACTATCAGTCATCATGGGCAGCGGTAACTCCGGAGATGGTGAGAGGTGGGCATTGCTGAGGGAAGGACTTCCTTACTTCTGGGGACTGGGAATGAGTTGGCCTGAAGAAGTCTCAAATGGTTTTAGGAGTGGGACTGAGCTGCTCCCGCCAGCTGGAGTCCTGCTAAGGACAGTAGCCAGGGCAAGTGTCTGCTTTTTGACACCAATAACACTATCAACGGGGTAGATGGTAGTGAGCTTCTCACAGAGCCAGTAGCTGGAGAAATGACAGTACAGTCCTCTAGTCACAGGAAGATGTATTTGGTTTTGGGCTTTATTTGTAATGGTAAGAGTAACTTGGGATGTGAATCAGTGGTTATGGGGATTTGGGGACATGGGAAGGGGCCTTGGGAATGACCAAACTTTCTGCTACTCTAGGTATGCAAGTTTTAAAAATTGGCATACTTGGGAATAATTTGTTTACCCTAAACTTAGTAAAGATAGACACTTTGATGGATATGGATGGTAGGGTTATACAGCTTTTCTACAGGGTTTAACCAGCTTTTTAGCCCCTTCTCTGGTACTAGGAGCCAGATGATACCCCTTGGCATTTTCTCTTCCTCTCCAGTACTCATACAAGCACTCATTTAGTGGCCATGTAATGAAATTTGAGCCAGTAGGACATAAGTAGAATTGATATGTGTAACTTCTAAGTACTTTCTCACTTAAAAAAAAAAAAAAAAGCTGCTGTCCTTGGTCTTTGCTTTTCCCCTCTCCATAGGCTGCTACATCGATGTAGTATTGACCCAGCTTCTGTTGTGAAGGGCAATGCCCTAGGGTAATACAGAGCAACAGATGTAAAGGACTTGAATTCCTGAATGAAGTCCTGAAGTTACCCCGCTATATTGACCTACCAGGCTGCTTTTCAATGCCTTTGTTTCTGCAGTGTCATTTTTTATTATAACTAATACAGAAATTGGTACTTAACATTATAAAAAAACCTTAAATATGTGGCATTGCCTTAGGTGTTAGGAAGTGGACACTGGAAGAAATAGAAATTGCCGATATTAGAAAGCTGATGAACTTTGTGATGTCAAGGCAACATTTGGTAAAACTGTCTTCTGCAATCAGGTGGAACACAGACCCCGTGTCTATATAGTCATTAGTAGTAATAGAGTAAGCAGTTGGAGAGAGAGAGAATATTTGTGTGTTGGTTGCTCTTTGCTGCTTTTCACAGGATATTATAAGAAAGAAATGAGTGCAGTCAAGACTTGGCCAGGCAGGAAGAGCCGGAGTATGATAGAATCCCAATGAGTCCCGCAAAGACAGAAGGTGTAACGAAGAGTATTCTTCATAGCCCTTGATACTCTACCAAAGGGAGTTAGACCTAGCGACAAAGATTGGATTAAGTCTGTTGTGTCAGATGGCCTCAAGGGACTTGCCATTTAAGTGGGGGGAAAGTGATAGCTAAATGGAAGCAAGGAAATAAGGCACACTTAAGAAATCATGCCCAGGAAAGAGTTCTAGGTGGTTACTACACATTAAGTCAGACCAGAATCAAATAGACCAGAAACCTATCATGTATTTGAGCAACTTTTATTGCCAAAAAGACCACGGGCCTGTGATTTTTCAATCCTAATTCAATCCTTAGGCTCCCAAGATGGTAGGAGGCAGTCTACAAGGAACTGGGCACCCTCAAAGGAGGGCTCAAGAGAGAACTGTCTTCAAGCTCAGATGTGACCACAGGGGAGAGTGGACAAGGAAGAACCACCCAGAGACAAGACCACAGGCTCAGGGGATGGATGGACAAGGGAAGAAACTTCCCCTTCTTCGGGGGAAGAAACCAGAAGCAAGGTCTAACTATAGAAAATACCCAATGCCAGGGCAAGGCCCTTGGTAATTACTGCCCAGAAAGGCTCCATCATTGCGAAGGACCAGTGGCTGCCGTGGATTTTGATTCATCTCTTTGCTGAGAAGAAATTTCTGTTATGCCTATCTTGTCTTATCCGTCATTGTTGATTGAGGATGTTGCGGGTGCAGGGAAGGGTGAGGCAGGGATGGGGAGGAAAACGAGCTGTAGCTTGTCTACTGGGAGATGCACCCAGATCCGGCAGAGGAGACTGCCCGTTGTGCATTTCAGTTGTGTGCGGTAGCTGCATG
Source organism: Ursus americanus (assembly GCF_024610735.1). Lineage (NCBI taxonomy): Eukaryota > Metazoa > Chordata > Mammalia > Carnivora > Ursidae > Ursus > Ursus americanus. The sequence goes on along the minus strand of NC_142130.1, from coordinate 15,027,938 downwards.
AGACCTTGACCTTTTTTTTGGTGGTGGGGGGGGTGATCGTGTTCTATGTGAAGGAAGAAAAAGATCTACATGGATATTTGGGTGATCAGAAAGGGGGACTTTGGGAAGCTGCCACTTATCCTCCAGCTTTCTTTCCAGCTAGGTGTGGACATTTGACTAATCTCTGGCAAATAGGAAATGAGCTGCAGTAGTATATATGACTTTGAGATACTTTGCAACTTAAAGACAAGCATGGTTCCCTGGGTTTGGGCTTTCTCACTCTTCCCATAGGCTGTAGTGTGGATATTGGAGCAACGCAGCTATGGCAGTATGGGTGAGGACAATACCTTTGGGGATGGGGGAATGACAATTAGAACACTCCTGTGTGCCTAACCTGTAAGTCTCTCCAGCTCATACCGGACATACTATTCTTAAGAGAGAAACTTCTGTCTTATTTCAGAGACTCTTTGTTACAGCAATTTAATCTTTATTCTAGTTAATATATACTTCATGTTGGCTTCACGTGTAAATATTTATTAAGTGAACACACGAAAATATTCTGGATAACATATGGCAAGTTTTTACTATTCTAAAGAGTTAGGTGTCTAGACTGCTGAAGACATGGGTGCTTTTCTCACAGTGTTCCCTGAGTGGCCATTGCTACAGATTAGGGAAAATGGAAGTCACTCTGTTCAGGCACCTGTAACAAAACATCACAGGTCAGGTGGCTTCTAAACAACAGAAATTTATTTCTCACAGTTCTGGAGGCTGAATGTCTGAGGTCAGGGTGCCAGCCAGCACGGTGGGATGAAGGCCCTCTTCTGGATTGCAGATTTCTTGTTGTATTCTCACATGGCAGCAGGAGGGGCTAGGGAGCTCTGTCCACTATCCCATTCATGAGCGCAAAGGATTCACCTCCTAATACCATCCCCTTGGGGATTAGATTTCCACCATATGAATTTTGGGGGAGATACAAACATTCAGATCATAGCAATAGGTGATCGTTTTGGACATGCTCTGAAAGCCCAATTTTGGGAGTGTTAGGACACAACAGAATGTGGAGAGATAAAGTGTTCTGTAGTCCTCCTTGCTGTGGTTCTCATGTCTGGTTCAGTTGATTTCTGGTTGAACCGCCATTTCTCCGGCTTTAACAAATCTTGACTTTCTCTTCCAAAGATCTTAATTTAGTTCTTAGTGATTCCTCCTGTACATCTAAGTAATTTGCAAGCATAATGGAAATGATCAAGTTGAGATCCCCTTTATACTCCTAAACCCTCCAAAATGTATCAAAGATTTGTGAGAAGATATCACGTAAAATCTGGTGTGTGCCAGCTCTCTCTGGTTAAAATCCTCTCACAAATGTCTTCCCCTGGGAGCTGCACGCTTACAGTGTGTGATATCCCTTAACCTGGTCATTAGTAGAGAAATCAGTAAGTTACAGTCAAAAAATATTTCCTTATACTCTGTACCCACCCTGCTATCCTTATTTGCAATGAGATATCCTAATGATGGAAATCATAGGGAAGTAGATGGGCTTCCTCTTCGGGAATTACCAAAACACTTCCTAGTTTCACTTCTCCATTTTCTTAGAGCACCTCCGGTATTTTATTCTTACCTTCGCTCTTAAATATGAGAATATGACATTAATTTGTTCCTAGGATGGGACTCTTGAGTTTGTGATGATGGTGACCTGGAAGGAATACTGGACCTACCTCAAACCACCTTTTAGTAGGTGACGATCACTTAATAATTCTTACCCCGAGTATATAAGAATATCATCAAATATCTAAAAATGTCTCATTGTATTTCTAGTTGTTCTGATTTCTAAAGTTGTTTACATGGTGCTCTTAGAGTCCTTGAAAGAAGAGTCCAATGATCAGATTCCAAAAGAGTGACTTGGAATTTAGGGTATTCCTGTCACCTTGGATTTTCCCCTGAGTAGATTTTTACGGTGGGGCTATTTTCAAATTAAACCAGACTCCCCTTCTCTCCTGTGCACGGAGTTTAGTATCTTACTGACGTTCTCCCAACATTGACTCTTTGCCCATCCTTCCTTATGTTTTCATAACTCCTATTTTGGTAATAAAATGTCTCAACTCTCCATTTGGTCAAGTGAACATCCCCCTCTGACTTTTGTTTTTTCCTTTCCAAATAAATATATAACCTGTATGATCATTTGATATTTTGCTCCTGTCTTTGGATGACATAATTTTTTATGCTCACATGCAAATAAGCATTATCCAATAATAAAAAGTGGTAGATGTACTTGAATCAAAAGCTTTGATAATTATACAATCTTTAAATTAATTAATGAGCCAAAGGCAGCTAAACATTAGCATTTAGAAAGATCTCTACAGCATTAGCTACTAATGAGTTCATTTAGATCCACGGTACAGCCCGTTTTGGAAGGCACAGACCATATTTAATCATATTCAATCAGATCTAATATTGAAATTATGAACACAAGGCATTGTTGAGTGTGAAATTACCATAGAATTTTAATTGTTAAACACATTTCTTGTTGGTTCTCTTAGATGAATGATAATTTGATGAGGAAGTAGGTAACCTGTATAAAGTGGGGCATTTAATAAATAAGGAATTCTAAGGTGTTCTGATTTGAGTTGATCATTCACATACAAATTTTAAAATTTATTTGTCTCATCTGCTTTGGAAGGTCTACTGCCTAAGGCAAGAAGGCTGCATTTTGACTTCTTTTCCCCTTGTAAGGGAGGAAAACCTTTCCCTTCTTCCCCTCTAGGTTCCTTGCCTGATCTAATAATTAAATTGATAGATGACTGATTAACAGGAGGAAAACAAATTTAATTTCATACATGTGGGAGCCCATAAAAATATGAGACTCAAGTAAGTGACCAAAGCGTACAGCTTTTATGCCTTTTAGACAAAGAAACAATACATTTGTGAAGAATTAACAAGACGAAGAGATTTGGGCTTGGAGTAGCAAATTAGTGAAGCAGTAACAAGGTTTGTTTTTATAGTCCTCTCAGCCTTAGATTCCCACAGCTGAGTTTCACAGCCCGCTCCCAGAGCCCGCTGCCATTATAGGAAAGGAAACATAGGGTTGTGTTGAGTGTATTTTCATGTTTCATACTCACGCTCTTCACTGAGGTGAATCAGCTGTTGCCATTGATGCGGTTCATTTCTCATTCGCGAAATCGTTCAGTGTGGGTGTTTCCCAGTAAGGCAGTCTGCTCTCCTCTGACAGGGGATTCAAGGATTCAGACTTACTGTATTTTGTGACTTCGACTGTCATCCCAAGCTTGGACATCCAGAGGAGAGCGCATGGAGGCGGCTCACCGTCTTTCTAACCATCTCATCCAGGACGTGACCCATGTCCTTTCTGTTCGTATCCCCTCGGTAGGAGTAAGTGTCTAGATGCAGGGGGTGGGGTGTATGTGTTGGGGGGGCTGTTCCCCAGCTGGGCAGCTGCTTCCTTTAGCCACCCTGCGCTCTGGACAAGGAGCACAGACACTTGTTGGACGCCTAACCATGTTTGCCACGCATGCCTTTGCACTTTGGTGTACCACCCCTCAGAGGCTATATTCTGCTCAGAGCCCTGGCTTGAAGCCGTGCTGACACAGATCAGTCGAAGGATCTTAGGAAACTTGCTGGCAGCAGTTTGTCACGGACAAACACAGTATATTGTTAGCGCACAGCTCATAGGAGAAATAGTTTTTCCAAAACTGCTTATAAACAGTGGGCTTCTGTCTGTGTGGGAACATCTTTTACAATCCCTCACTGTCTGAGGCCTTCCTCGTCACTTGAAACCGTGAGTAAGTACAGAAAGGGAGAGCGATTTGCAGGGAAGTCGAGAAGTGAGGCTGCATCAGGGTGTATTTGGGGACATCTGTCCTGTATGATCTCCTCCAGCATCTTGGTAGATCTCTGACAAGCACCAGTTATTCAACATTTGAAGTCCTTATTTGAGTCAAAGCCTTGGATTTGAACCACTTGGAAAAAGCTTCAGGTCATTCAGATTCCTGCCATGTTCAACATCTACCTATTATACATAAGACAGGCATGCAAATCACATAAATCCAAGGTAACAAATAGGAGAAAGGTGGAGGGCCCAGCCGTAGTTATCCATTCTGTGATCCTAATAATTTTATTTTATTAAAGGGACTGCACTTTATTATTCAAACCATTAGGATGAGTAAGGAAAGTAGTGAAATCTCTTTCCAAGGTAACAAGGAGAGGTGTCTGGCTAAGACCTAGTTGGAGGATCTATTAATCTTCCATCTCTTGGATCCATAACTGGAGTCACCTACACATTCCTGTTTGGAGTAGCTTCCCTTTTATCTGCTTCCTAAAATGTGTTTATATTTCTCAGTGATGTTATGAGGCTGTTGTCAGTTGAATGAGTTTTGAGGTTTTAAAAATGATTAAGCTGCCATGTGGCACTTGATGTTGTCCATGTAAGGAGTGGTTACATAGGAAGAGAACGGACATGTCTCCAAAAATAGAGAAGAGCTACACGTATTGAAACCTCATGATGTGCAGTTACATTATGCTGCACCCCTGATCCGCACAGGGAAGAGGAAACTGAGGTTCAGGGAGGTGACCCGCTCACAGTCACGTAGCTAGTAAGAGGAGGAGCCACAATATGAATGCACTGACTCCTAATTACAGGCTCTGCGGCCAAGAGCCAGGAGGTCCTCCTAAAGGAAGGTGCTAGAGAAAACTGAGGGTGGATAATGAAACATGGACCATTCTCATAGACTTACCTTTCATGAAATTGGCATCCCCTTCCATATGAGGACTCAGTACCTTGTACATTCATCACCAAAACCTTTCCTAGCGGTAGCTAGAGTTATTTGTAAAATAAACAGAAGCTAAAAAGCAATCAGAGTTTTCTGGTGTTGGAAGGTCTTAATATTTTTTTTATTTGTAACTGATTTCTGCATGTGAGAGTGTGTAAGGGAGCCGTGGGCCAACATCTTCTCCAGCTTTCACAATTAAAATGTTAATAGCCAATTAAGTGTATGCTCCATGTTTTTTTCCAACACTCCACTGGAAGAATAAAAGCTTGCTTTCTAGAACTTTAGCATAAACCCATTTATAAAGCAGGGTGCTGGTCTCGCTGTCTTGAGAGTAACGGATGGCAGTGATGTTCGGGAGCTACTCCAGTGTCGTTATTTGCTCTGAAAGCGTGCAGACCAGCTGAGTTTCACAGCCATTAGAAGCACTGGGTTGTAATAATAAATACCAATAAAAGATACAAGTGCTCTAGGGAACCAATAGATTTTTTAAAAGGTGGCTTTATGCCTGTATACCTTATGTCATTCTGCCTCAAAATGATAATTTATTTACCAATGGGAGAGGCAAATTAATTCTGTAGTAAAGGGGAGTCTAATTTATTACCCAGTCAGAAGGAGGTTGTGGAAATATCAACTGTAACTATAACAAGAGTTCATGGTTTTTCTGTTTTTGCCTTATTTGATTCCCAAAGTATTGGCTACTATTTGACTTCTGCCAAACATATCTACCAATTTTGGGAACATTTACATTTTTCTAGTTCCTTCCCATGTATTTTCAATCTCAACCCTCAAGTACTCTATTTGATGAATTCCATAACGAATTTAAATTAATTAGAATTACTTTACCAGAGGTATTAGAGTAGGTTAAATTAAAAACTCAATTCCTCAGTTGTACTAACCAGATATCAAAGGTTCGCATGTGATTAGGGGATACCATATGAGATAGTTCAGGTACAGAATATATCCGTTATCTCAGAAAGTTCACTGGATAGCTTTCTTCTTTTGTCTTTTGTCTTCTTCATCTACCTGGTCAAAGGGGAAAGAAAGTGTGGAGGAGGCAGACTCTCTTCTACAAAATGGGGCCCCTGGGTGGCTCAGTCGGTTAAGCACTGGACTCTTGGTTTTAGCTCAGGTCATGATCTCAGGGTCATGAGACTGAGCCCTGTGTTTTACTCCACGCTCATCCGGGAGTCTGCTTAAGATTCTCTCTCTCCCTCTCCCTCTGCCCCTCCTGCTTGTACTCTCTCTTTCTCTGTCTTTCTCAAATAAATCTTTAAAAAAAAAGTCTTGGCCTGGACATGGCACACATCACTTCTGCTCATATTTCATTGGTGGTAATATGTCTTTTGAATGGCACACATCACTTCTGCTCATATTTCATTGGTGGTAATAGGTCTTTTGAATTTCTATGCTATAGGGCCTGGTGCCTTGGTCCATTCAGGTTGTAAATAAAAATGTGTGAAATTACAAAAAGAATACATAATTCTAAGATATGAAGAAAGCTTATTATCCTGGTTGTGAAGGGCAACAAAGTTAGAGTTATTGTTGGGTTGAATGAAATTATCTAATTTAAGTTGTTAGCCTAATGCTCAGCACATGGGGTGTGCTCTAGGGCTGTAAATTATTATTAATGTGAGAGCAATATAAAAATATTATAAACAAAGCTGATAGGCTTAATTATATAAATGTAAAACCCCCTCACATTTCTGTTCCATAAAAATCAATTAAACTAAGGTGGGAAAATCATATAAAAGAGCATATAAGCGCTGTAAATATATCTTATGACTTCTGCTTCACCAGCCTGTGGTACCAATTAGGCCATTATCTCAGTATCAAATTCTTGCTTTCATCCTTTGGAGTCCTTTCATCCATGGTTTTATTCAGTCCAAGATATGTCTTCAATATTTTGACTTCTTAGAAAGAAAACCGAAAAAATCTAAGCAGTCTTTAATAAGACTGACGTTGCTGGTACAGGGGGTCATGTAAGGCACTGGGGATTCTGTTATTTCCTTCTTAAAATATGAATCTGATGTGCCAAGCTACTCCAGTCTTGATGGCACCAGAGCTTGGACAAGCTCCCTTTGTACTGGCCACCACCTACAAGGCCCCAGACTGCTGCCCACACCACTGTGGGGAGGAGAAACACTAGCCCTCCCTAATCTGCATCCTGAGGCCGTATTCTTTCTGTTATCTCTTTATCATTCCCAAAATCTGTTTAAAGTATGCCCCACCCCTGCTCCTCTTACCATCTTTCCCGCCCTATAGTTAGCTACTCAAGGCTCCTAATAGACATTTTGAACAGCCTGACATATGTGGTTTTCCTAGGGTCTGGGCTGTTCAAAGTTATCCATGGTCACTGGGATGATTGAATTATTTTTTAAAAGATTTATTTATTTATTATTTGAGAGAGAGAGTGCGGAGGGAGGGGCAGAGGGAGAGAGAGAATCTCAAGCAGACTCCCTGCTGACTGCAGAGCCTGACACAGGGCTTGATCCCATGGCCTTGAGATCTTGACCTGAGCCGAAATCAAGAGTTGGACACTTAACTGACTGAGCCACCTAGGCACCCCCGTGGTGATTAATTTTATGTGTCAATTTGGTTGGGCTCAAAGATCTCTAGATGGCAGGTAAAAACATTATTTCTACGTGTATCCGTGAGGATGTTTTAGAAGAGATTAGCATTTAATTCAGTAGATTGAGTAGAGAAGAGTGCCCTCACCAATGTTGGCAGGTGTCACTCAATGTGCTGAGGGCCTGAATACAACAAAAGGTGGAGGAATGGTGAATTCTCTTTTGAGTTGGAACATCCATCTTCTCTTACCCTTAAACATTGGAGCTTCTGGTTCTTGAGCCTCCAAACTCTGGGACTTTACCTCTCCCCTGGATAGGGAGTTACACCTTGCTTCTCAGGCCTACTGACTTGGACTGAATTACTCCATCAGCTTTCCCGTGCAGACCACAGATAGTGCAGATCATGGGTTTCTTGGCCTCTGTAACTGTGTGAGCCAATTCCTATAATAAATCTATCTATCTATCTATCTATCTATCTATCTATCTATCTATCTATCTATATCTCCTAATGGTTCTGTTTTTCTGGAGAACTCTAATACAATCACATTACTACATAAATATTATGAATAAAGTATTAATATTAATAACATGTAAAATGAATGGAAATCTATACAAGTAATATTTAAAATCCACTGAACAAGTGATTAAATACAAATTCTAAAATCTTTCTTGTCCCCTGCGGGACAGAATGTGGTTTCTAGCCCTTCCTCTTTAGTTTAGCTCTTTCTATGCGAGCTTAGTGTAGAGTTTAGGAGCAAGAGGTGAGTTAGTATTCTTACCAAAAGAGGAACTTTGCAAACCGCAAATGCCACAGCCTTCTAGCCAGAGATTGGTTAGTGGTTGAAAACCTTTGACTGAAATGTTCATTTTTAAAAAGAAGTTTAAGTGCCACTTCTAATAAAATCCCAGAGAAATAAACTGTGATAGATGATACTTATCAAATGGACCATAAACAGATTGGGGAATATGACTTTGAAAAGCTGTACAAGGTGATAGTTTTACTCAGTGGTTTTAAGAAATAATCATTTTTCCCCTTTATGTCACCAGTAATATATTTTCTTTGAATGAAAGAAGAAAGTACAAATAAGTGGGAGGTTAAGAGTCTGGATTCTGAAGTCAGACCTACCCAGTTAGATCTCAGCCCTGCCACTTCCCAGTGTGACCTTGGGTAAGTATTTTAACCTCTCTAAACCTCAGGTTCCTCATTTGAAAAGAAGGAAAATCATAGTAGCTCTCTCAGGGGGGTTTCTGTGAATATTAACTGAGGTCATGCTTGTAAAGTGCTTAGCGTGCATAGTGAACGCTCAATTAATGTCCGTTATCATTTTTATTACCCATAATCCCACCACTTAGAGATCTCTGTTGTTAACATTTTAATGTATGGGGGGAGGGTCCTGATTATCTGAATATTTATTATGTGAGTCACAGCAGTTACAAAGTTGTAGAATATAGCTGCATAAAAATATTCACTAATTAACTGACCAATTATAAAAGACCTGCTCTTAGACACCCCTACCTGCTTCATCCTGTGTCCAGCCACCCAATGTGTCACACCCCATGTTTCAGTGCAAAAACAAGGCCAATGGAAATGTGAAACTGTGACTCTTACAAAAGATGTGGGATTTCCTGCAGGCAATGCTGGGGGCTTTCAGAAATGAGGACCTGGCAGAATTAGACCAGTTAACAAACGAAGAAGGCAAAATCAGCTGTGATGATGGCATGAGAGGCCCTTTAAAAGAGGGTGATTTGAATATCAGAGGACTAAGAGAGGCTCTTAGGAGAATTGATGGAGCCCTCAAATATTTCTCAGAAGAGACTCTTTACCCTTGCTTTTTAAACAGGAGCTGATTTTGCTACATGCTTTCTCTAGACGGACTGTGTCCTATAGTTACACTATGCTATGCCCATGACTGTCAAAGTGTGACTATTTGAGTAGGTTCTCTGATGTAACAAAGCCTGTAAATATTGATTTAGAAGAAATCCAGGTCTACAGTGACACCTTCTTGTCTTCCCCTCCCCTGATCCCAGGCAGGGGCCTTTTTATAATAAAGAGGATTGTTGCCTCTGCAGAAATGTCATCTATTTTTTAAAAGGATAAGATCTCTTTGTCCTTTTTTTTTCTCTTTCAGTCTTTAGAGAGTTTTTGATAGCAGAACTCTTATGTTTTTGGTAGTAGATCCTGTTGAGAAGCTGATAACAGCTAATTAAGCTCCTCCCAGCAAAATGAACATTTGTATCCAGCATGAAAATTCGCATACAATTTGAAGGGAGGCCCAGTGAAATCCACTCAGATTATAGGTTAAGGAACGATGTTTTGTTGTATTTCAATATCTGAAAGTATTTGTGCATTCCTAAACTTAAACTTGAATGAGCTTTAATTCAATGAACATGTATCGAACATCAGCCCTTTGCCTACACTTGAAAGGGATACAGGAGAAATAATGGACACAGCTCCTGAGTTTCAGCTAGACCAAGGGACCAACCAGAAGGTTCAGACAGGATGTAGTAGAGTAGGAAGACACTGTCAGTTTATTTATTTATTTATTTTTAAAAAGATTTTATTTATTTATTTGACACAGATAGAGACAGCCAGCGAGAGAGGGAACACAAGCAGGGGAAGTGGGAGAGGAAGAAGCAGGCTTATAGCAGAGGAGTCTGAGGTGGGGCTCGATCCCGTAACACCGGGATCACGCCCTGAGCCGAAGGCAGATGCTTAACCGCTGTGCCACCCAGGCGCCCCGACACTGTCAGTTTATGTAGGTGCAGAGTTACTCAAACATATCATCTGCAGCCTAGAATGCGGGGTACTAGGAACCAGCCTAGAATGTGGGGAGGGAAGGCTTGGGGTCCAGCAAAGTCACTCTGCACTTGGAGATCAGGAGATGAAGTGTGCAGAGAAAAAGGAAGGCACTTGAGTCAAGGATTTCTTACATGTTCTCATTCAGGGCCAGACTCTCTCAGGTTTTTAAGAACTGGCCTTGTCAGGCGGCCTCCTCATCTGTCAGCTCAGTCGAGGCACTGGAGCAGTGACCACAACCTTGTGTACCTGAGAATGTTCTTAACTCCGTAACAAATAAAAACTGAGGATGAGTGTATCTATGTCACGAAAACAAGCAAAGTTGTTTACTTAAAAAGCACCCCCAAACCCAAATACATTGAAGAACAATGTACAGGCAGAGCCTCTGGCTGGTGCTGGCATTCTTCATGGATTCCTCCTCACTAGGATATCGCGGAAGCCATCAGCCAGGTGGCCTGACTTCTTTCTGCACAAGTTCTGGAAGGATTCTGCTCTCCTTACTATAAATTTACCATGCAAAACACTTGCTATAAAAGGAATTCTCTTCCCTCCTTCTGTGGCTGGTGGGGTGTCCTAGGCCATTGTAGCTTTTAACAGGAAAAGGATTGACTGACCTAGAAGAATCTTTCCCTATGGCTTTATGTCTCCTCCTCCTCTTTCGCTCTCTCTCCCTTCTCCTCTCCACTGGAGCAGCAAGAGTTAAAAGTATTCAGCTTGCTGCCTTGCCAAAATTTTGCTGTTTAACTATTGAGTCTTCAGTACAAATGGGTCCCACCTGCAGATTAACACAGACACACCTGGCTTGGCTGAAATAAGGAAGACATAAGGATCTGGGAGACAAGACGCACATACATTTAGAAGCCAACATAAGACAGGGCATGACGAGATGCTCAGTTATGAGATAATGTGATATGAGCAAAATCATGCGGGAAGGCTTTATGATGGAGATGCTGGTGTTGTTTTGAAGTCTAGATGATAATCACCGAAATTTGAGGGACAGGCTGGACGTGCGAAGGAGAATGGAGTGTGGAAGTATCATGTTTCCGAGGAAGACAAGGGGGAGCAGAGCAAAGAGCATGGGACTTATTATCCATTCATTTGCACAAATATTTCCTGAGAACCTACTATGTGCAGACACTGTTCTAGGTCTGGGTAGAGAATAGTGAACCAAAGTCCCTCCCCTTGGAGGGCACGCACGGTAGGATGAGAAGATCTGCATATGAGCTTGGCTCTGCAAATTATCCTGTTCACATGGAGAAAACTATTCAACCTCTTCAAACCTGTCTTCCTTATCTATGCAACTGACGTACGTGAACCCCTTCCCAGTCCAGTTAGGAAGAGGATAAGCAGATAAAGCAACCGCATTATTTAATAAGCTATAAAATTCGATGGCAATTTTAGTTAGCGAATGACAGGGTGTGTGATTTTTATCTTTATTTTTTTTGGGGGGGGGGTCCTGGCTTTTTAAATATAAATTCTTGGAGAAAGAGCAAATTATCACCTGGCTGGTGAAGGATCCAGTAAGACGCTGACACTGAGTTCACCTGCCTCCCCTCAACTCAAAAGCTGTGTCCAAGATTACAGTTGTGGCTCTGGGGAGAAGTAGACAGTGAGCAAAATGAAGGGAGACGAATGGCTCAATGTTGGCTGACTACAGATGATGAACAAAATACTACAGAGGAGACGGCTGTTTGTACCCCATTATGTGGGACATATGCTGATCGGGAAAATGTGTCCCTCAACTGCGAATTTAAGAACCCAGTGTGCTATGAGCTCATGGAGGAGGTGGAAAACAATGTATTTTTAGAAAGTTCATTAATAGAGCTATGTTTCCTGAAGCCCACAGCGGTCAGGATCAACCGCAAATACCATATTTCTTCCGAAGAGCTTAGGCTTGAAAGCTATGGATTTCTTTCCTTTATGTCTTTGAAAATTTCTATATGGTTTATTGGTTGTAGTGACCTAAATACCTTCATCAAGCCGCAATTAAGTCCTTGGGACTGAGCCATGTGCCTCTATGGGAGGTAATTACAAAAGCTGGATTAATTTGCCATTGAATTATTTATGTAAGCATAAATATTGCAGAGGCGATTAAACCTCAGGTATTTCTTGAGGTGTGGATAAATCAATTTACACTGTGTTTCTCCAGTTCATTTCAGAGAAAGTGTTTGACAGGAAATAGAAATCTTTGTCAAAAGGCAAAAATACCCTAAGAATCCATCCCTCCATTAATATTCTTTGCTCTCTAAACATACCCTGTGAAGTAATTTTATGTGTTATTGTAATTCTTTCCAACTGCCAGAGATAATAAGTCAAAAGACATTGAGAGTTCTCTCTTGTCAATACCAGGAAGTCAATCTTCTGTCTATTCTGGTATAATTGAGTGCAGTGAGAATCAACTGATTTCACAGATATTAACTTTATCAAATATACAAACGGAAGTGTTATAGGGAAAATAATTTCTCAGTGAACAGCAGAGATAACGTAGCAATCAGGATATGCAATCTCCTTTTGGTCTCAAAACTTACTCAAAGGCTCGAGCGTGCCTGGAATCCACCCCCCTTCTCCCCGAAAAGCAGTGATTTACAGAAATGAAACCTGCGGGATACATATTATGCAAACGCTCTGGGGAAGTGAATCATAGCACATCCAAACTAAAATTGATGGAGCCGCAGTGAAAATAAAGTGATTAAATTTGTGGTGAAGGGGAAAATGCAAAAGGTAACACTTTAACGATATCTCATATGTAAAACCAATCAGCTGTTTCTGAAGAAGTTGCTACTTGCAGCCATTGCATCCTCTGCCCTTCTTACTGAGCCCATCGTATACTGCCAGCCTCTGTCTACACTTTTGGCCTTCTCTTGTCATGTTAGGCAAGATTTCAGATTTTTAAAATTTTATCTTAGTTCTACATTCAGAGCTGCAGCTTGTATTCTTTTCTGAGGTACAAGGCTGCCAAAGCCAGCTCACGCCCTCATTCAAAGCCATGCAGATTTAACCCAGTTCAGGTCTGATTTTTCTAAAGCAGCTGAACATTTCACAAAGCTAAGTCATCTTTATCTAGATCTTTCCTGTGGTGGACACATTGACATATCCTAAATAGAGAAGTTGAAGGATTAAACACCTTAGTTAACATGAATAAATTAATAGATGATAGCACATTAAAATAGAAGCTACAGGAAGGTAGGGGTCTGTCCGAGCAATACCTGTGGCTTGGCTGTGGAGCAGTGGATGTCGGGTAACAAGAAAAAAGGAGCCATTTTCTTGGCAAATGTTTTTCTATTTCTGAATATACTAAGCATAGAAAATTTTGAAGGCTAGAGGAAATGAGAGGCTTCAGTGTTTGCAGAGACTTACTTTTCAGCAAGGCCAAATAGAATCAAGAAGGGAGGGACTTAAATATGCCTAGGAATTAGGTTCTTCTTCTTATTTTTTTTAAACACTGCTAGTAAGGAAGTAGATTTATAGCTCAAAAAACAAAACAAAACAAAACAAAACAAAAAACCAGTTTTCTCCTTTGGGGTTGATGGAAGGAGGAAGACGTTAGCTGAAGTACACTTCGTTTTTTGAGTTTCTAAGCTGAATTTAGTATTGCTTAATTTCAAGACAGTTTGGAATCAGGAAAAACAAGAAAAAACATTGAGGCCCCAAACAAAACAGTATCGTTAACTATGAAAGACTCTGATAACTCTAGTTTGTAAATGGGAAGGTGGAGACCAGGGTGATTTTGCAGACTGTGGGCTTTCCCATTGAAATAACCTGTTGTGTCATTTCCCAGGGGAGGGATGCTGGTGGGGCCCCAGGACAGGGACCAGCCGCTATGCAGGAACTCCCCCAGGTACAAAACTCAGTGATCTTAATTTGAACATTTCTTCCTGAATGAAGAATGCGTTTCAGCTTTCTTTGTTTGTTCCTTTATTTAATTAAAAAATGGAATTGGGAATTAATAAATTATCTCTCACAGTTTCCCTTAAAGTAAGAGCATAAGAATATGCAATCATGTTTGAAAAACCAACAAGAAAATCTTTTCGCAGAGATTGTCTTCACTAATAATATGTACAAAATTATCTTTAATAGGACTCATGAATAAACCTCTATCCTTTTTAATATTTTAGGGCCCTTATTAATTCTTGAGTTCTTCTGAATTTGGTTATAATCTCTAGGGTTTTTTGATTCATATACTGCCTTTTGAAAGTAATGGGGTTGACTTTTTCTGACTTTTCACTTTCTTTCCTCAGTGTTTTGTTGCTATGGGTGTGCCTGGTTTGGTTCTAACAGCATTTTCCCCTTTTCTCTTCTGTGGTCATCAATCTTCTTTAGAAGGAGAGTCTAGATGAAACAAGCTGGTTAGAGTTGTGTGTAAAGTAAATGTACAGCAACTATGAGTGATGGCCTTGGGAGCTGTATCAGTTAGGATCAGGTTGGGCTGCACGTAATAAAAAGATCCATAACAACATTGGTTTAAACAAGATAGATGTTTGTTTCTCCCATAACATAAATCTGGAAGTAGGTAGTTCAGGGCTAGTATGGGGTTATGGCAGATTTTATCTTTCAAAGATGGCTATAACAATATCTTATGCTCTTTTTAAATTATGATCTTGCCATTCCTTGTCCTCCTCCCCCAGAGGTAAATATAAGACCCCTCTCCTTGAACCTGGACAAAACTCACGATTGCCTCACTAGCAGAGAGTAGCAGAAGTGACGCTGTATTTTCTGAGGCTAGGTCACGAAAGCCTATACGATGCTTGCTTGTTTCTGCTGCCATGCTGGGAGGAAGCCATGTGTCGTGTTCTGGCTTATAGCTGCAGTCCAGATCACAGCCTATAGTAAGTGGGAACCTTCACGTATGTGAGGGAGGAAGCCCACGAGAGGAAGCCACCCCACATGAGAAATCCTGAGCAAGCACTGACTTGTTAGGCTTAGCCAACCCGTAGGCCCCTGAGAGACAATTCTAGTAAGTAATTGCTGTTGTTTTAGGCCCCTAAATTTTTGGTGGTTTGTTATTTAGAAATACAAGATTGGAATAGGGACTCAGGAAGGTTCTTGGTGACCCAGGCTCTCCGCTCTATTAGTGCTAGCACATAACTCTTACCCTCTTTTTTTTTTTTTTTAAAGATTTATTTATATATTTTAGGGGGAGAGATGGCATGAGCAAGGGGAGAGGCAGAGGGAGAGTGAGAGAGAGAGAGAGAAGCAGACTCCTTGCTGAGTGCAGATCCTGACATGGGGCTCCATCTCAGGACACTGAGATCATGACCTGAGCCAAAATCAAGAGTCAGATGTTTAATCAACTGAGCCACCCAGGCGCCCCTCATCCTCATGTTTTAAGATGTTACTAGAGCTCCAGTCACCCCATCTGTATTCCAGCAGGATGGAGGTGTGGAAGATGAAGAGACCAGTTCCTCCCTTTCAGGGATACTCCTGGAAGTCCTATCCAGTATTTCTAGTTTTTAGTGGCTAGTATTTGGTTACATGGTCACTCTTAGCAGCAGAGAAGGCTGAAAAAAATGAATCTTTTATTCTGGGTTGTAATGTACCCACCTAAAAATTGGGTTGTTTGAGGACGAAGAACAGAATAGCTGTTGGATTCAATACCTGGTAGTTTTGAGGGCTTTCTCATGAGCCAAGTGCAAGAACTTTAATGCACAGAAGCTGGCACTGTTTTCCTGTGTGTTTTCTCAGCAACTTTGGCTGATGGTTAGATAACTTATGTGTGGAACTTTCACTGTAACTGGAAATTTAGTATGCTTATTCTGGTATTTCTGCATTGCTATGGTAGCTGATAAGCAATACCTGATAAGTATCCTCTAAAGTTCCTATTACATTATCACAAATAACCACAAAAAAGTTGGCACCAAAGCTATAAACTGAGGAGAAAACAAAAATAATTGAGTCCAGCTAGACTATTATTCCTGCAACATGGTTGGGATTCAATTTTGAAAAGCATTCTATGGCTTCACAAACTCCATCCACCCACTGAACCAGAATGTTATAGAGAGAGGAGAAAACTTTGATGAACGCCAATGATTGCCCTTGACTCTGGACTCAGAGTCCTCCCCAGTCAAAGAATCAGGTAGTTGTTTTCATTTGCATAGGAATCATCTTCTGAACAAGAAATGTCTGTGACCTCTCTCCCAAATCTCCCACACTTCCCCTCAAGACTCCTCCTTTCCGATATCCATTAAGGGGTCCATCTGCAGACTACAACTTCCAGAATTCTGGAATATAGCTGGGAGGAGATCGTAGAGGATAGGTCATGAGGAACTGCATCCTGGGATATCTCATTGCTTTAGGAAAGGCCCTTACATAAAGGTAGAACTGGGAAAAGGAAAAGAAACCAGAGCAGAGCCAGGTGGAGTGGGGTGGGCATAGATCATATGAACAAGTCTTCACTGAAGGACTCAGAATAGATCTAGAAGATTCCCCTAGATGAATGCCCATAAGCTCCAGAGCTGGACAAGAGGCTGGGCACACTAACACCCTCTCCAGGTCTAGAAGGTGTCTAGTCCCCAAATGCTCAGGGAGGCGATGAGGGAGCCTCTCATCCTTTCCCACTGTGTGTGCAGAGAAAGAGCTCATTTCATTCAGAGAGCAGTAAACAAAATCCCCCTAAACTCAGATAGAGAAAATTCACAAAATCTTTACCAAACTGATATCAAGTATTTATTTTTTTTAAAGGGCAAGACAAAACAAAGCCTCTGGGAGTATCTTAAGGCCATTAAAGATTCTGTCCAATCTGTTGCTATCCCACAAGTACACCTACAGGCTGTGTGATGAGAACTGATGAGAACCCACAGACACTGAAAGATTTTCAATCATCAAATATTCAATTATGTTCTCTATGTCCTATTTACTAGAGCAGAGAAGCAGACAGTAAAAAAAAAAATGGTTTGCCATAATAGGAATTGGTTTCAGTCTCACAGACACTGTACTCTCCTGGTTGCATTTGTTTGCTAGTGTAATTTAGCTGTCTGCTAGCAAGCAACACAGACAATACCGTGTACAAGGAGGAAACACTGAACATTGGCTTTTAAGTGACCTGGAAACAGAGTAACATAAAATGAAAAAAAAAAAAATTTAACCACTCCAGGATCTCCACTCATTGCCTTATAATCTCTCTTTCTGTTATTCTACCTATCCATTTGTTGTCATTGTATACTACCTTTTAACAGGCATCAATGGAGAATAACTGTTATAGAATTTACTGCATTAGTGTTCACTTTATGTAGACATTCAGACATTTTATTATGAACTGAATGTTTGTGTTCCCCCTCAAATTTGTATGTTGATGCCCTAATCCCCAAGGTGATGGTATTTGGAGGTGGGGCCTTTGTGATGCAGTTAGGGTTAGAATATGTCAAGAGGGTGGTGCCTTGTGATGGGATTAGTGGCCTTATAAGAAGAGGAAGAGAGACATGTCTCCCTCTATCTCTGCCGTGAGGACACAGCAAGAAGGAGCCATCTGTAAGCCAGGAAGACAGCTCTCACCAGAAACGGAATTGGTCAGCACCCAACTCTTGAATTTCCCAGTTTCCAGGTCTGTGGGAAAATATATTTCCCACCCAGTTTAGGGTATTTGGTTATGGCAGTCTGACCTAATACAGATTTCTATTTAATGGTGATACAGAAGATGATGATAATGACATTTACATTTGTACTTTTGTTGGACATTGTGTTAGATGGTTTACATGCTTAAGGGCTTTTGATTCCACCGCACCCTTATGAGTTAGGTGTTATTAATTCATCCCATTTGATAGCTAAAGAGAGTTTAAATTCATGGAACCAGGGTCCTATAGTCAGGAAGTAGTACACCTGGGACTTGAACTGAAGACTGTGACTCCAAAGACTGTATCCTTTTCCAGTACAGACAATTGTCAGTTGATGATGGTAGCTACCACGCATGTTATTCTTTGTTTTGTAAAGTGTGTATCTATTTGCATCTGCTTCTCACAACACCCCCAGGAGTAGCTATTTTTGGTCTTGGCCTCAAACTAAGTATCCTTGGGTCACATCTAGCGCGCTTTCTGAGGTACCCAAATATTTGCCACTCCACTTTTTTTTTTTTTTTTTTAAGATTTATCAATTTATTTTAGAGAGAGAGAGACAGTGTGGTAGGGAGGGGCAGGGGAAGAGAAAGAATCTGAAGCAGACTCCCTGCTGAGCACGGAGGCCAGAAGCAAGCAAGGCTTGATCTCAGGACCCCGAGATCATGACACAGTGGGGATCAGGAGTGGGACGCTCAGCGGACTGAGCCACGCAGGCGTGCCATGACGCTGCGCTTTGTAGCAGTGGCTGTCCGGGCCCACGCTCTCCACCGAAGTCTTACCGTGTCATTGTAGGTCAGCTGCTTTCTATTCCCAGAACACGTCTCCCTTGCTGAGGACTTTTCCTGACTGCAGCAGCCAGTCTGCCCACATGCCCCTCAGGCCTAAAGTCCCAGGTGGTATTAATGCCTTCCTGTTGCCCCCAGGCAACCCTCCACCAAGGTCGGCTGAGAGTTGGTGTGTAAGTGTCCTCCTGCCCTCACCATGGGTGGCATAATCCTGACGGGTGGCCTTCACGGGCTCCCGGATGGGGGCTGAGCCCCAGCTGCCGGTAGGGGTAACTTGCTTGTGGACGTGTCCTTTACTGTCTACCATTCCCGTCCTGCTGTTTTCTGGCACCTCACCAAGTACTAGCGCTTGAATTCCTTGTCTCGAATTTAGCTTCTGGAGGAGCCCAAACTAGGATAACTCTGCATTGTTGGGGAAGAGCCATTACATATTTGGTCGGGCACTTTAGGTGTCCATTATTTCATCTCCTCTCCCCAACCACAGTGTAAACCGTATGAATATATCGTTGTTCCTTCATGACACCTAGGTCTTGTGTGTTTGGGATTCAAGGACGTTGTGAGGGACACTGAGCCTCCCGTTCCATGGCTACTGGGCGGAGCCTCCAGGCGGTGCTGGGCTCCTGATGCAAACTTGCTATGGGCTGTTCCGGTGACTCCCATACCCCTAACTCACTCTGCCTCTCCATCACATTCTATCTTGAGATGCGTAATGATCTCTTTGAGTTTCGGTTTGGTTACGCATTAAAAACAGTGACTATCTGGAAAGCCCCCCCCCTTGATTTCCAATTTTCCCTGGTGCTGAGTACTTCCTAGGAATTTTCCATAAGCTTGCGTTTGGGAGTACATATACTGTTTTTGACTTATTGGTTATTCCACACGTGCAATGTGCTTTCCTTTTTGTATCTGTTTCATAACTGGAATAGTTGCTTATTACATTAAAAAAAGTTTGTTCGAACTTCTTTAATTCCAAGTTTCTGTTAGGACTAAATTTAGAACGAAGTTCACCTTTGTGTTACTTATTAAGAAAAAAGAGGGTCTGTTAAGTTTGGTGTAGGTAAGTTTGTCTGGGAAATCTTTATCTCGATAAGAGAGGCTTTTCTTTTATTGTTTAAACGACTGTTTCACATACATTTATAAAGTAAACAGAAGCAGAAACTTGGCTTTGTTACAATAATAACAAGCTCTTTTATTCACTAATGCAGAACTTCTGTTGGGTGACATTGGTGTTTGAATGAATAAATGCACTGGCTTGGGTATGTGAAACATCCTGGACTCATTTTGGTGTCACCTGGGCTGCCCTGCTGAAGTCTGTGGTGCCATTCTATCTGTGTGTTCTCAGGGAAGAAGAGAGAATTGGTTAAGCGTGAACTTCCCTTCACACTCATGGGCAGTATAATGGACACGTTCTGAATGGCTTCCCAGCCCCCAGTAGTTCAACAAGCTCAGATCCATAGGCATGAGTCCCAGTGGCCATCGGCCATGTCTGTTCCAATATGACTTTGCTTTCTTGGCAATAGCTAATTTTTTTCAGTAGTATCCTCTGACTGTAAACTGGGTCATTTATAATCTCTCTTCTGGAAATTTTAAAATTTTAAACTAAAAACAATGGACCTGAGAGTCATTAAGATTGAGTGATGTTAATGCCAACATTCCAAAAGAATAGTTCTCAATCCTGGCTATACATTGAGATCTGCTGAAGAGCTTTTTTTTTTTTTTTTAAGATTTTATTTATTTATTTGACACAGAGAGAGAACACGGGACTGAGCACAAGCAGGGAGAGTAGCAGAAGGAGAGGGAGAAGCAGGCTCCCTGCTGAGCTGGGATCCCAATGTGGGGCTCTACCCCAGGACCCCAGAATCATGACAGGAGCGGAAGGCAGACGCTTAACCAACTGAGCCACCCAGGTGCCCCTGGGGGCCTTTTTAAGTATACTTATTCATGGGCTCCACCCCCAGAGATTCTAATGTAATTTGTTTGAGTAGAGCCTTTGCATTGCTTGTGTTTCAAAATTACCCATTTTGGGGAGGAAAACTTTTCTTTTTTAAAATTTTTATTTAAATTTTAGTTAGGTAGCGTACAGTGTAATATTGGTTTTAGGAGTAGAGTTCAGTAATTCATCACTTACGTACAACACTCAGTACTCATGGCAGTAAGTGCCCTCCTTA
The DNA here is from genome assembly GCF_024610735.1 of Ursus americanus. Taxonomy (NCBI): domain Eukaryota; kingdom Metazoa; phylum Chordata; class Mammalia; order Carnivora; family Ursidae; genus Ursus; species Ursus americanus. Next base: position 15,007,320 of record NC_142130.1, on the reverse strand, counting down.
ATACCCATCACCCATCTAGCCATCCCCCCCCTCCCCAGTCAACCCTGTTTCTTCTCTTCTTTAGGAGCCTCTTATGGTTTGTTTCCCTCTCTCCTTTCCCCCTCCTTCCCATATGTTCACCTGTTTTGTTTCTTAAATTCCACATATGAGTGAAATCATATGGTATTTGTCTTTCTCTGAATTACTTATTTTGTTTAGCATAATACATTCTAGCTCCAACCACGTTATTGCAAATGGCAAGATTTCATTCTTTTGATGCCTGAATAATAGTCCATTGTGTGTGCATATATATATACATATACTACCTCTTCTTTAGCCATTCCTCAGTTGATGGACATTTCGGCTCTCTCCATAGTTTGGTTATTGTTGATAATGTTGCTATGTGCAATGTACCCCTTTGAATCTGTATATTTGTATCCTTTGTGTAAATACCTAGTAGCGCAATTGCTGGGTCACAGGTAGTTCTATTTTTTTTTTTTTTGAGGGACCTCCGTACTGTTCTCTGGAGTGGCTGCACCAGTTTGCATTCCCACCAATAGTGCAAGAGGGTTCCCCTTTCTCTACAGCCTCACCAACACCTGTTGTTTCTTGTGTTGTTAATTTTAGCCATTTTGACAGGTGTGAAGTGGTATCTCACTGTGGTTTTGATTTTTATTGTTTCTAAATTTTTTGGGGGTGTTGAGTTTGATAAGTTCTTTATAGATTTTGGATTCTAACCCTTTATCAAATATGTCATTTGTAAATATCTTCTCCCATTCTGTAGGCTGCCTTTTAGTTTTGTTGATTGTTTCCTTCACTGTACAGTAACTTTTTATCTTGAAAAGTCCCAATAGTTCATTTTTGCTTTTGTTTCCCTTGCCTTAGGCGATGTGTCTAGTAAGAAGTTGCTATAGCTGAGGTCAAAGAGGTTGCTGACTGTATTCTGTAAGATTTTGATGGTTTCCGGTCTCACATTTATGTCTTTCATCCATTTTGAATTTATTTTTGTGTATGGTGTAAGAAAGTGGCCCAGTTTCATTCTTCTGCATGTTCCTGTCCAGTTTTCTATTCACCATTTGTTGAAGAGACTGTCTTTTTTTCCATTGGATATTCTTCCCTACTTTGTTAAAGATTAGTTGACCGTATACTTGTGGGTTCATTTCTGGGTTTTCTATTCTGTTCCATTGATCTTTGCGTCTTTTTCTGTGCCAGTACCATACTGTCTTGATGACTACAGCTTTGTAATATAGTTTGAAGTCCAGAATTGTGATACCTTCAGTTTTGTTTTTCTTTTTCAGAATTGCTTTGGCTATTTGGGGTCTTTTGTGGTTCCATACAAATTTTAGGATTGTTTGTTCTAGCTCTGTGAAAAAATGCCGGTGCTATTTTGATAGGGATTGCATTAAATGTGTAGATTGCTTTGGGTAGTATAGACCTTTTAACGATATTTGTTCTTCCAATTCATGAGCATGGAATGCTTTTCCATTTCTTTGTATCCTCTTCAATTTCTTTCATAAGTGTTCTATAGTTTTCAGAGTACAGATCTTTTACCTCTTTATTTAGGTGTATTCCTAGGTATCTTATTGTTTTTGGTGCAGTTGCAAATGGGATTGGTTCCTTGATTTATTTTTCTGCTGTTTCATTATTGGTGTATAGAAATGCAACAGATTCCTTTAAGTTGATTTTATATCCTGTGACTTTGCTGAATTCATGTATTAGTTCTAGCAATTTTTTTGTGAGTCCTTCGGGTTTTCTACATAGAGTATTATGTCATCTGCAAATAGTGAAAGTTTGACTTCTTCTTTGCTAGTTTGGACGTTTTTTATTTCTTTTTGTTATCTGATTGCTGAAACTAAGATTTCCAATACGATGTTAAATAGTAATGGTGAGAGTGCTTGTTTCTGACTATAGGCAAAAGGCTCTTAGTTTTTCCCCATTGAGGATATTAGCTGTGGGTCTTTTGTATATGGCCTTAATGATGTTGAGATACGTTCCATCTACCCCTACTTTGTTGAGGGTTTTTATCAAGAATGGATGCTTTATTTTGTCAAGTGCTTTTTCTGCATCTATTAACAGGATCATGTGGTTCTTATCCTTTCTTTTATTGATGTGGTGTAACACATTGATTGATCTGTGAATATTGAACCAACCTAGCAGCCCAGGAATAAATCCCACCTGATGATGGTGAATAATTCTTTTAATGTACTGTTGAATTCAATTTGCTACTATTTTTTTGAGAATTTTTACATCCATGTTCATCGGGAATATTGTCCTGTAATTCTCCTTTTTCATGGGATCTTTGGTTTTGATCTTAGCCAAAAGGCCGAGAAGCAATGGATCTTTGGTTTTGGAATCAAGGTAGTGCTGGCTTTGTAGCATGAGTTTGGAAGTTTTCCTTCCATTTACATTTTTTGGAACAGTTTGAGAAGAATAGGTATTAACTCTTCATTAAATGTCTGGTAGAATTCCCCTGGGAAGCCACCTGGGCCTGGACTTTTGTTTCTTGGGAGATTTTTGATTATCGATTCAGTTTCTTTGCTGGTTATGGGTCTGTTCAAATTTTCTATTCCTGTTTCAGTTTTAGTAATTTGTAAGTTTCTAGGAATTTGCCCATTTCTTCCAGATTGCCCATTTTGTTGGCATATAATTTTTCATAGTATTCTCTTATAATTGTTTGTATTTCTGTGGTGTTGGTTGTGATCTCTCCTCTTTCATTTGTGATTTTATCTATTTGGGTCTTTTTTCTTTTTGATAAGTCTTGCTAGGGGTTTATCAATTTTATTCATTCTTTCGAAGAACTGGCTCTCCGTGTCATCTATCTGTTTTGCTGGAGTTTTTGTTTGTTTGTTTCTATATTATTTATTTTTGCTCTATCTTTATTATTTCCCTTCTCTGCTGGCTTTAGGCTTTATTATCTGTTCCTTTTCTAGCTCCATTAGGTGTAAGGTTAGGTCGTGTATTTGAGACTTTTTTTGCTTCTTGTAGGCTTGTATTGCAATATACTTCCCTCTTAGGACTGCCTTTGCTACAGGTTTGGACTGTTGTGTTTTCATTTTCATTTGCTTCCATATATATTTTTTTATTTCATCTTTAATTTCCTGGTTAACCCATTCATTTTTTAGTAAGATATTCTTTAACCTCCATGTACTTGAGGTCTTTCCAAATATTTTCTTGTGGTTGACTTCAAGTTTCATAGCATTGTAGTCTGAAAATGTGCATGGTATGATCTTGATCTTTTTGTATTTGTTGAGGGCTGGTTTGTGACCCAGTATGTGATTTATTCTGGAGAATTTTCAAAGTGCACTTGACATGAATGTGTATTTTGCTGCTTTAGAATGAAATGTTCTGAATATATCTGTTAAGTCCATATGGTGCAGGATATTTCAAAACCATTGTTTCCTTCTTGATTTTCTGCTTAGATGATCTGTCCATCATAAGTGGGGTGTTAAAGTCCCCTACTATTATTGTATTATTATCAATGCGTTTCTTTATGTTTATTATTAATTGATTTATGTATTTGGGCGCTCCCAAGTTGGGGTCATAAATATTTACAATTGTTAGATCTTCTTGATAGCTATGTTTCTCCATTCCCTCACTTTCTTTCCTCTTCTTTTTTAAAAAAAAATTATTTATTTGAGAGAAAAAGAGAAAGAGCACGAGTCAGGGGAGGGGCACAGGCAGAGGGTGAGGGAGAAGCAGACTCCCCGCTGAGTGTGGAGCCTGATGTGGGGCTCCATCCCAGGACCCTGAGATCATAATCTGAGCTAAAGTCAGATGCTTAACCAACTGTGCCACCCAGGTGCCCCTCCATCCCCTCACTTTCAATCTGTAGGTATCTTTAGGTCTAAAATGAGGGTTTTGTAGGCAGCATATAAATGGATTTTGTTTTTTTTTTTTAATCCATTCTGATACCTTATATCTTTTATTGGAACATTTAGTCCATTTACATTCAGAGTGCTTATTGAAAGGTATGAATTCTCTGCCTTTGTGTTACCTGTAGAGTTGGTGTTTCTGCTCACGTTCTCTGGTCCTTTATAGTCTTTGTTCCTTTTGGTCTTTTTTTTTCTCCACTCAGAGAGTCCCCCTTAACATTTCTTGCAGGGCTGGTTTAGTGGTCCAGAACTCCTTTAGTTTTTGTTTGTCTGGGAAACTCTTATCTCTCCTGCTATTCTGAATGACAGCCTTGCTGGACAAAGAATTCTTGGCTGCATATTTTTCCCATTCAGCACGTTGAATATATCCTGCCACTCTTTTCTGGTCTGCCAAGTTTCTGTGGAAAGATCTGCTGGGAATCTGATCTGTTTTCCGTTACAGGTTAAGGGCTTTTTTCCCCTTGCTGTTTTTAGGATTCTTTCCTTGTCTGTGTATTTTGTGAATTTGACTATGATATGCCTTGGTGATGGTTGGCTTTTGCTGAATTTAATGGGAGTTCTTTGCACTTCTTGGTTTTTGATATCTGTGTTCTTCCCCAGATTAGGGAAGTTTTCAGCTATAATTTGTTTGAATAAACTTTCTGCCACTCTTCCTCTCTATTCATCTTCTGGGACTCCTAGGATATGAATGTTATTACGTTTTAATAAGTTGCTGAGTTCCCTAAATCTATCTTTATGATCCATTATCTTTCTTTCTTTCTTCTTTTCTTCTTAAATAGCTTCATTATTTTCCATAATTTTATTTTCTGTATCACTGATTTGTTTCTCTGCTTCATTTGTCCTCATTTTTATGGCATCCATTTGGGTTTGCATATTGGTTCTAGCATTTTAAATTTTGGCCTGACTAGATTTCAGTTCTTTTATCTCTGTAGTAAGGTATTCTCTAATGTCTTCTATGCTTCTTTCAAGCCCAGCTAGTATCCTTATAATCATTGTGTTAAAATCTAGTTCAGACATCTTACTTATGTCTGTATTGATTAAATCACTGGGCATGGGTTCTACTTCCTGTTCTTTCTCTATCTCATCATTTTGTCCAGAAAAGAAAAGAAGAGGAGGAAGAAGAAAAAAAAAAAACCAACAAAACAAAACAAAAATCCCCTAGATCCTGGGTGTGTTTTGGTCTGCTTGTCTAAAGAATCTTCCAAAAAGTGGTCACTTTTCTACTTGTAGACTTGCACTTTTTGTTCTCTCAGACCTCCGGTTGATTTTTTGGTGTTCAGAATGATTTGGCAACTATCTAGCTGTGTTCAAGGGACAAGACAAGATTAGGGTCCCCCTACTCCTCTGCCATCTTAACTCCTCCCATGAAAACTTTTTATTCTACCCTTCTTAATTCTTTGGCTGGTCTAATAAGCAAATTAACATAAGACAGATTAATAAGAGAAAAACAAATTTAATTCTCCACAAAGACAATGAAACTCAAGGATAAACTGGGCAATTGAGGCTTATATGGCATCCTGAGCTAAGGAATGAGATAGGGGCCTGGGACTTCAGTGGGGAGGTAGGTGACTCACAGGACCATAAGAAGAGCAGATGTTTGGTAATTAGATTTTTGTCTGCCATCAGATAGGTCATTCAGGTTTAACCAAAAAAAAAGTTATCTGTTGGTAATAGATCTCTTTCTGGGCCAGGCTCCCTCTCAAAATTCTTTTAGGTAGTTTAAGGGAGAGTTAAAAGGTCTTCTTGAATCTGCTGGATCTTGATTGCCTCAAAATAGTCCACATGCCAAAGTAGCACATTCAGGGGAAACTCGTTCTGAACCCCGTCACCCATGTGACTCGATTATGTAATCAAGTTTAAAAATCAATGCATATATTGGAAATTGCCAAAGAAAGTCCTGGAACATCACAAAATCCTTCCAGTGTCCTTCTAATAAATGTTCTTTTCTCTCTTTCTCTCCCCTCCCTTCCTCCCTCCCACCCTCTTGCATAGGTGTCTCTGAATCTAGCCCAAGTTAGTGTTTATTCCTTACCACTAGAAATATCATAATTATTATGGATTGAAGGGGAGAAGAATATACCACCTCAAAATACGCCTCTTTGGCATAAGGATTATTTTCGCTGTTTATTTATTTGATTTTTTAAGGATTTTATTTATTTGACAGAGCACACAAGCAGGGGGAGTGGGAGAGGGAGAAACAGGCTCCCAGGGCTGGATCCCAGCATCCTGGGATCATGACCTGAGCTGAAGGCAGACACTCAACTGACTGAGCCACCCTAGTGCCCCGGGGCTGTTTAGTTTTTAAGAAACAACAGACACACTGGAGGTTACCCCTTTGTAAGAGACGTTTACACGTTTACACGTATAAGGGAAATCTCCATTTCTAAGGGTGTCTCCCCTGAACCAGGAAGAGGGGGTTGACCAAGTCCCTAGAAACTCTTATCAAAGGAGCAGGTACTGAGGAATCTGCATAACAACCATACCCTTGTTTTCTGTGACCTGGTAACACTCCCATAAATGGCTTCCTAACCCCCAATATCTTCTCTTGTCGTCACCTGGAGACATTATTTAAGGTGATGGCCTGGGCCATTTCAGAGAGTTACTCAGTTTTCCTGGGTATCTCTCGTGCATATAGGAGACATACTTGTTATTATACTTGTTATTAAACATATTTGGTTTTCTTCTGTTAATCTGCCTTCTTATTACAGAGGTGTCTCAGCCAAGAATCTAGAAGGGTAGAGGGTAGAGGAGAAATTATGATATGATATGATATCCATGTCAAGATTACCATCTTTGGAATTTTTTTGTTCATAGAAATATGTCAGTTGGCCATATAACCTCCCATTTTGCTATTATGGATCTGGGTTTTGTTTTATTTTGTTTTTTTTAAAGATTTTATTTGTAAGAGAGAGAGAGAGAGAGCACATACACATGAGTGAGTGGGAGTGGGGTAGAGGGAGAGAATCTGCATGTAGATTCCCCACTGAGTGCAGAATCCAACATAGGGCTCGATCCCTGACCTATGAGATCATGACCTGAGCTGAAACCAAGAGTTTGACACCCAACTGACTGAGCCACCCAGACACACCATGGATCTGGGTTTTTAAAAACTGCTATTTTGTGTTTTCCAGTATTTTCCTAACAGGTCCTGCATATTCCTCTTAAGATATGAATATTTCATTTTTTTAAGGTTTTCAGGCACTAATTCTATTCCCTTATTTTAGCTTCCTATTTTTATGTCTGCATAATTCTTGTCATGCTGCCCAGATTGTAGCTTTTGAGAGCAAACAATAAAGATAGAATGCCTTGAATTTGCATTGGGTGAACTGGAGTTTAAATCTCTTCTCTTCACTCCCAGTAGCCCCAATGTGTGTATACGTGTTTGTGCATGCATGTATGTACATGTGTGCATGTGTATTTTAGTGTAAGTGCAGTGCCACTCCTCACACCTTAATGCATTGTAGAATATCTCATTTATCTTTCTTGTTTTTCTGGCTGTCCTTCATTTTCCTTATTTTCTCCACATGATTCCAAAAAGATGAGAAACTTAATATGAGCATTTGTGTTGCTTACTGTCAGTCTGAAAAACAATTGTCAATAGATTCTATTGGTTTGTGTTATCAAAACTACATAGATTCACACACACACACACACACACACACACACATACACACGCACAATCAAATTTTAGTGTAACCAAATTGCCAGATATGTCTTTGGCATGGCTGCCTTGTCAGTGACCAGCTGAGACTTCTGCTACAGGACTCAGCATGTGTATGCTCCCCAGCTGTACTGACCAGCTGGCAGATGGCACCATGCTGGCACAGGGGTACTGTTAGCCCCACCAGCATGCCATTCCACCCAGAAATAGAATGAGAGCGTTGATTTCCCCCTCTGCACTGTCAGCAGAAATGTCCTTTCGAAATCACTTAGGATAGTTTTGTAATTATGACGGAGATCCATTTATTAGCTAAACTTATCTAATAGCCTTATAGCCCTATTTCAGGTTAGGAGTACCCAGTGATTTTTTAATTGAAAATATTGGTTGTGAACTGCTGAGATTTAATAATGTTATTTCTGTCTTGAAATTCCATTACCCAGGATTGAGCCAAAGTGCTTTTGTGAGCCACTTGGATTCATCTCCTGGCCAGCTGCACATTTGATTTCGAATTACTGTGCTGCCTTGCATCCAAGGAAATGCCCACTGTTCTTCTCCCCTCTACATATGACGTCCTTTCTAGTTTCTGTTTTAAAGTGAGGGATGATAAACTGGGCTGGGAATCAAGAGATAATCAAAAGATAAATACAATCAAGAGATAAATATTTGGATTACATTTCTATCACAAGGGGTTGCTCGATATCTGATTTAAGTAGGTTGGGATTTGATGGTAATTCACTGAAAAATTGCTGTACCATTCATCACTAAGCCACCCAAAGATATCCAGCCCTCAGGAGTTATCATTCCTTTAATACCCACAAACAAATCAAATACACTCACAGCCCATCTCACATGTACTTGGGAATTCCTGTATCTCTATGAAGTAGGGGCAGGGGGTCTAAACTTCCTAGCAGGTCTTTCTTTGGTATCCTGCTATGCTAAATTCCTATTTGTGTCCTGCATCTGATTTCCCGGCCTATGTCTTCCTTTCTGTTTTTTCATCAATTATGGAAGACAATTTTGCTTTTAATTTTCTACCAGTTTTCTCTTATCCAAGATGGTCTGCCTAATCAATGTCTACTGAAAACTTAGAGATAACGAGTGTGTGGGTATGTGTATATAATGGGCTGAAATCCCCCCCCATTCATATATTGAAATCTTAACCTCCATTACCTTAGAAAGTGACTGTATTTGAAGGTAGGGTTTTTAGAGAGGTAATTAAGTTTAAACGACATCATTGATGTAGGCCCTAATCCAATAGGACTGATGTTTTTTTATAAGAAGAGATTAGGACACAGGCATATCCAGCAAAAATGACCATGTGAGGACACAGAGAGGAAGATGACCATCTACCAGCCAAGGAAAGAGGCCTCAGGAGAAATCAACCCTTTTGATACTCTCGTTTCAGACTTCTAGCTCCAAAACTGTGAGAAAATTTCTGTTGTTTAAGCCACCCAATCTGTGGTAATTTGTGATGGCAGCCCTAGAAAACTAATACAAGGCATTATATCAGAACAGAGCAAGGCACGAGAAACAATTTACAACTGAACAGTAGCCATCTTTACTTCAAAGGTGTCTTGGCTTCCCTTAACTAAATTGAAGATTTCTCAGGGCCATCTTTTCTTCTCATGCTCTTGTCTTTTTTTTTTCATGTTGTCAGTGCCTTCCTTTCTCTTTAGACCTCTTTCTCTCTCCCCGATTCTTCCTCTAAGGAGGAGGAATTCATTTTTGGTCAGGAGAATGGAATTCTTAGGGAATCACAAGGCTGGGTGGGTCCTTGGGGCACAGAGAGCCTGGCGGCTCCACCACATCCCAGCTGTGGGCTTTGGGTAGCTTACTGACGCCTCCATTCAACAGGGTCCTTCTCTGTAAATTGGGGATGGCGATGGCACTTCTCTTACTAGAGCTGCTTTGATGATTAGATAAAACAGTGCATGTGAAGCACTTAGCCGAGTCCTGAGCTCAGTGAACACCAGTTCTTACAATGTCACCATCCCACCAAGTGGTACAGTAGTTGCTGGAGAAAAAGGATGGTAAATTGATGCAGGTGCCCAACCATCCTGTGTGTCAATGCTAAGCAAGGTCACATTTCCTTTGATATACCAATGGGCCAGGCAGAACCTTCTGTTTGAAATAGCACATCTCTTATGACCTCTTGTCTTTACTCTTCAGGGCTCCTGTTCAGGCACTGTCAGGTTCTTTGAAGGCCTCACAGCACTAAAGTGGGCGAGTACAAAGGAGCCACTGAACAGGTATCTTGCTTGCCTGTAGTACAGAGCTCAAGCTGTCCTTCTGGCTCACAGAAGGTCCAGTCCAATTCATAGAGTAGGAGAACAGAAAGGAGTCTGGGGCAGGAATCTCAGTTAAGAATAAATAATGTCTGTGTGTGCATGTGTGTGTACTTCTTGGGGGTGTGGCGTGTCAGTAAATAGCGGGATACAGAGATCTAACCCTTGTTACCTTTACTGCAACCAATAGAAATTTTGTGTTACTGAGGCACAGGTAGAAACAGCCTGTGCTAATTAAGTTGCTGGCCTCAGCTCATTGCAAGATAGACCAGCCTGCAAGGCTGGCTCCCCCACGGCCAGGGGAGGGCCCCCTTTGTAACTCAGAAATGGTGAATGAAACTGTAAGAGGCCAGCAGCCAGAGTACCCCCAAAGATGTGCAATCCCGGAGAAATGATACTTTAGGCACCCAGTGCAAGAAGATTGATTCCCACGTGACACCAGTCTGTGGTTGCTAGGGATCTAAGTCATGCAACGGTGTCAATACATTCTGGCATCGAAACTTGATTTCATCTCCTTTGAAAGCTTTCCCTATTATGTGTAGTTAATGAAAGGCATTGAGAAGAAAGCACCATTCAAACCTTGACTTTTTGTCTAATATGAATCCTTACAATTTCTCACACAGAGCTTTTAGGGGGTAGTTATTAATTACACACATTATGGATTATACAATCAATATGCCTGAATTCCTCTAAATTATCCCATAATTTGATCACAGAGTAACTCAGTTAACAAGGCAGAAATAACTTTTAAATGATGCCTAATTACCACCCTAACCACCAGATGTCAGTTTTTAAATGCAGGTCACAGATCAAAAGGCATTTTTTACAATTGTAGGGGAGGGAACGGTGGCTGGTGAAGGAAGTTCAGCAGTCCTGGTGCACGACTTCTTGGGGAGTGTGTTTGGAAATTAGAGCAGAGTGGTAAGAACTTCATTTCCATTTGAACAGTGCTGCTTGGATGATGGAGCTGGTGTGTGTCTGTGTGCTTCCCAGGATAGTCACGGTACCCTGCGATGATGGGGCGCTTCCTATGACAGATCTGTGTGCTTCACATGACAGATAGGGATCTGGTGACGATGGAGTCGGTGTGTGTCACGGTCTGCCCGGACCCCAGAAACCATCATGAGAGCCCCAGATAGATGCTGAGTTGAACGGACTATCCCTGGCAGTGTTGCTCTGGAGGTGAGGAGGTGAGGAGGTGAGCAGGTGGCCGTACGGTGGATGTGGAGGGTGGGAGGGCAGTGAGGAATCTCTCATGCTCTCTCCACGTGGCGCACCCCACGCACAGCAGCCAGCCGCCCAGGGACTGTATGACTCTCAGCAGAGCCCCTCAATCCCATTTCCAGATAAAAGCCTCAAAGCTGCCTCTGTGTTAATGCCTTCTCAAACATGCCTGGATATGAGCATTTCAGGGGCTAACAAGCAACGCCATCGATATCCTCGTCAAAATTCTATTTAATCTGTAGATAATCTAAAATCTGAAACCATGCACCCTTCTCCACCTGAAGACGCCCCTCTGTACAAGATCAGAAAAACTATTTTCATTTGTATGAAAGAGGATGTAGCCATAAATGTTTCTGGTTTTCTAAGTTGGCCCTCATGTGTAAACTGAGGGACAGCCTGATTTTCCGACTTCCTGACTTCCAGGCTCCTGGGGGTGCTGAGGAGGGCCACTGTATTTCAAAGAGGTGGGGTGGTGAGGTCAAGGCATTGTGCTTTTTGAAGTTGCAGGGACTTGTATTCTAATCAGAGAGTCATCTTTTTTTTTTTTTTTTTTTTTTTACTTTAAGCAGGATAAGCTGAGGGGAAAATGTAGATGGTGACACCTCTTTCCTAGAGTTATTGTGAAGGTGATATGAAACACTGTCTCTACTGCCCTTGGTAGGTCACAGTAACCTGCAGCTGTCACCCCATCGTCATCAATGTCATCCATCATAATAAACATATGAAACCAATTGCTGACCTGCAGTGTTTACTTATCCTCCCTTTTCCGCATTTTGTTCCATCTTCTAAATCACACCTGTTCTCCCAGGTGGGGCTTGAGTCTTATCTTCCCCTCACCTCACTCTTCCTGTGCAGGACTCACCGCCTGTGTTCCACTCTGTGCTTGTCTTGCTACTGTTTGTTGCCCTGTCTTCTAACATTCTCTTCTATCTGCCTTTTCTCCCCACTGAAGGTTCTGGAAGGCAAGAACTTGCCTCACCCTGTGTTAGTCTTGTCAGTTCTATACCAAGTAGAGTCCATATAAGAGGTCAATACTTACTCGGATGGTGAATAAAAACATATGCAAATTGTTAAGTATATTCACTTGGCGATGTCAGTGGATATAGAGTGAAACACACAGAACGTAGTTGGGATAAACCTTTGAACTCATCTAGTCCATCTTTCGTTTAACAGGTAGGGAGACTGAGACCCAGAGAAGCAATAGGCACATGTACTCAGAGTTTTAATATAACTGTGTTCTTGTTGCCTGAATTGTATCATGTTCAGTAAAAGTATACAGAAGTTTTATGTCATAATAAACCTAAACATGCAGCATTTCTGTGGAAGCATATTGGTTTCTTTGTATGTGGACTGCCAGAAAATGTCTCCTTAAAAAAAAAAAATATTTCAAGGATTTTTTTTTAAAAATCAGGAACAATCCAGCATACTGATATTTATGTTCCCAGACCAGACCACTATCTATCTATCCGTGTGCTCATTAGAGTGGGAACTTTTAGCTGCCTGCCCTGCCTCTTTTTTCCTTTCTAATAATCCCGGATTTTGTGCAGGTCTACTTTCCTCCTTCATGCAGCCCATGAGATTCAGAGGAAGCCGGCTCCATGTGGCTTCAGGGAAGGAACATGATTGATCTAAGACTTTAAACCAATCCGATTAATCGTGAAGTCAGCCAGTTTGAGAATGGATATGTTTTAGTATTTTGACCAATGAGCCAAGAGAAATGGTTTTTCAGGGCTTTATGGGAAAATCCTTCTCCCCCTCCTAGGATCCTGGGAACCATTCTCTCTTTCTCACCGAATGTGAATAGCATGCTATGCGGCCCAGATTTCTATTGGAGGCATCCTAAGGCCATAAAAGGAACTGGACTTGAGGTAAAACAACACTGTGGATAGCAGAATATAACACGATAAGAGCATGGGCTCTTCATGATATTGTCCAGCTGTGAATCAGCAACACCACCACTTGTGGACCTCATGTGACACGAGATAATAGAATTCCTTAATGCTGAAGTCCGTCGCTGGCCTAACATTCTAACAGAAGTGCTCATGAGTAGATATTTTCCTGTACGTACAAAATGGTTCCCTGGCAGGTAACAAACTACAATATCAGCTGTAATATAAATTAAAACAGTTATGAAACTCTCCAGAGAGTTCTGAACTATTTAAGTGCTTCAGAGCATGGTTAGAGATTTCCAGAATAGTGACTTCTTATCACGGAAACTCCTATCAGCCCTAAGGGTCTATGACTCTGAATGCTAAAGCTTCGTGGACACCAGCTTGGAGCAAGGTCTTGGTGGAAGTGGAGAATTTTGTAGGTCTGATGTAGATTGGGGTTGGTAAGAAGCATGATGGAGAAGGAAGAGCTCTTAGCATGAACAATGAAAATAAAGTCCTTAATGCCTTTATTAAATTTCTGAAAAATCTCTCGTTTGAGTGATAGGACTTAATAATAATGTCATAATATTATTATACACTTTGTGCCAAATACTGTATAAACATTTGTCCATTTAATTGTTCTAACTACCGTGGTGGTGTTATTCCTATTTAATAGGCAAACTGAGGGTCGCACAAATTAAGAAACATGACAAAAATCCAACAGATAGAAAAGGGAGCCACCATTTCAACTTAAGAGCGTTTGTCTTTAATGTTCACTAAGTGCGGGGCACGGTGCTAGGCCCAGTAGAATACATTAGAAAATAAAATAATGCGGTGCTCTTGTGGAGATTACATTCTAGTAGGGGCAGATGGACTAAAAAAACAAGCGTGCAAACATACGTACTTTTGTGTATATAATGCACACCCGAGGTGACATATAATAAGAGCCAGAACTCTCTCTGTGTAATCTCTTTACGAAAATAGTAACATCTAGTGAGTCAAGGCCTCCCAAACAAAAAGCTGGTGCGTCTCAGAGCCAGGCCATGGCTTTGGTAGGGACGGCTTCTCCTGCGGGGTATGAGCATCGCCGGCCCCTCCCCCAGGAGCGCGTTGCAGCTGGCCGCCCCCTCCCCCAAGTTAACCACGTGCCACCGAAAAGCTGTGCTGGAGAATACCCCTATGCCCGAGAAGCTGCATCAGGACGTGGTGGAGTGTGCCACGCAGGCGCTGGAGAACTAGAACACAGAGAAGGCCATTGAGGCCCGCATTCAGGAATTTGATAAGGAGTACAACCCCAGCTGTCGCTGCAGCGTGCGGAGGAACTCCGGTAGTCACGGGACACACGAGCCCAAACACGTCCTCTCTTTTTCCTGGGCCAGGTGGCCACGCTTCCGTTCCAATCTGCTTAAAGGCAAGGACTGGGTCACACACCCAGGGATCTGTCCAAAAACAAGGACTAAAGCCTACATTTCAAAATACCAGAGACTGATGTCTTCGGCCTCGTCTAAGGGAACGCCTTGATCTTTGAGACTTTATTGTGTTATTTTGTACAGGGCGTTCTCTGTACGAATTTAGTGTTTAGAAGAAAATTAGCAAAACAGCTTACGTTTGTATTTGTTTTCTCTTCCATACCTCTCTGCCTCTTCTTTCTCCTCAAAATCAATTTTTTAAAAAATTTTAATAATATTTTTTTATTATATTATGTTAGTCAAAAAAAATCTCTTGGAGAAGCGAAACAAAACAACAGAAACCCGTGCGTTTCGGCTATAGGGGAAAACCCTGCCATGGTTAGGCTGTAAAGATGAAGTCGGTGTCTCTCGGTCAGACGTTGCAATGTCTAATGCTTGCCAGTAGGTGGCAGTCATGCCTTACAAACATTAGAGACAGGAGCCTGATTGGCACTTAGAGCTTACAATGAGACTTAAGTCTTTGATTTTGTAATGCTAGAGCTTCCTATGCTATCTAATTATC